>NC_092504.1:99268995-99868995 GCF_047511675.1 Marmota flaviventris
CTTAGCTAAATGTTGCCAAGCCTTTAGGGAAAGTGACAAGCATACTTAGTGATACAGAGTAAGAAACTTTCAGTTTCCAGTAACAGTTAATAGGAAAAACTGCTTCTGATTCCTGACAAGTTGAACTAGATTGGCAGCTGGCTTGCTCCTCAAAAATAGAAAAGAGAATGACACTGATAATTCCATGACCCAATACAAATGGTAAGAAATCCCTGGGAACGGAAAACATCTGGGACTCCATCTGCAATGGGAATATCTGGAGTTGAGATTGGAGGAGAATTAGAGACTACAAACTTGATGAGAAATGTACAATTATTGTCTTTTCCTCTCCCCGACTTACCCATGGGGGACAGTTGCCTACATCTATACCACTGTGGTCATAAAAGCCAGTGATAGCAGAGCAAAGACAGCCAGAGATGGCACTGTTGGGGTCCAGCTGAGATAGTGAGAGGATAATATCAAAAGCCCCAAACTTGGCCATGACCTGAGAATTTTCTTCTCTTTCTTTGTCTCTGTGATTTTAATTGAGAGTAGCAACTCAGGGAAAAGAACAAGTATCTGATAGAAAAAGTGGTAACAGGAAAATACCTATTTAAAGGAAATTTGTGACATTGATTTTATACTTAATCAAAATAGAATTTAAAAGAAAATCATCATAGTAGCATAAGTATAGGAATTTTGGTTTGAGGGAAGATAATCCTGTAGGGGTGAAGCCTGGGCAGTTATTGGGTTAGAATGTTTCCAGAAAAATACAGGATCACAAGAAAATATAAACTTATAAATGAAGAAATTATTAATTGAAGCAAAAAAATAACCAGAAAGACTCATGATTTAATTTATTTATTCTATTTCTTTATATATGAATATATACATTCATTTTTATCATGTTATAAATACAACATCAAAAAACTGAGATGACATTTCAGATGATGGAGAAAATATTAATAAAATATCTGATTATTAAACAGCATATGTAATAGAATATGTAAAGAACTCTTGACTAAATAATAAAAGACAACCCAATTTAAAAATGGGTAAAGAATCTGAGTAAAATATATAGGAACTATCAATATGCATATGAAAAAAAGTTTAATATCATTAGACTTTGGAGAAATGCAAATTAAACCCATCAGGAGATACTATTTTCACGTGTACCAGGATGGCTATAACCAAAAACAAAGTAAAAGTAGAAAATGAAAAGGAATTGTGAGGATGTGGCAGACTGTTTAAAATTGGTTAAAAATGGAGTTTGTATATAATCCAACAGCTCCACTCCTAGGTATGTATCCAAGGATATAAATAAAAAACACAATGATCATAGAAAATTTTGTACATTAATGTTATTGGTAGCACTATTCCTAATAGCAAAAAGTAGATATAACTGAGCGTTGATCAACTGAAGAAAAAATAAATAAAACAGGCAATACTTGTACAATGGAATATTATTCAACAAAAATTTTAAAAAGGAAAAGAAATGAAGTACTGATGCACAGTACAACATGTTTGAACCTTGGAAACAGTATGCCAAAAAAAAAAAAAAAAAAAGAATCCAGTCACATTAGACTGCATATAGTATGACTCTACTTACAGGAAATGTTAGGATAAACAAATCTTTAGAGGCAGAAAGTATATCAGAATTGCTTAAGTTTGAGGGGGTTGCAAAGAAATTGGGAGTGAGAAATGGGTATAAGGAATACTTGGAATAACAAAAATGTTCAAACATGAATTGTGGTGATTCTGCAACTGTGAACATAATAAAAATACTGTTGAGTGCTATTCCTTAAATGGTGAATTATGTGGTATGTGCATTATATCTCAAAAATTGTTATATTTTTAAAAGTGCAAAAAAGAGTGGATAAAGCAAAAAAAAAAAAAAAACAAGTTAGTAACTGAGCACTTTAGGTTGAGAAATTATCATAGAAGATATCAGGAACACTAAGAAGAGATTAAAAATATGGGAATTATGAAAAGCCTGGAGGATAGACTTGACAGGATCAATATCCAGCTACTGGAGTTGTAGAAGAAGAGAGAAAAAATTTGGAGTGTATTTGGACACGAGAAGGTAGAAACACAGGAGGTGAAGAATCTGCAAAGATACTTGTTTTGTTTAAAGAAACAGCTTGACAAACAAAGGGGACAATACATACAGATATGAGTATTAATAAGTTATCTCTACAACCCCAAGAATGAAAATCAAATGTATAATTAAAACTGTCAGTTAAAAATGATACCTGTAAAGGAAGGAAGAAAAAGAGAAAATTAGAAATAAAAACTGCAGGGATATATGAAATGTGAAATAAGATGTCAAAAAGAAATCCATATGAAATAATAATTATAATGAATGAATATAGATTAGACTCAACAATTAAAAACAACCCACAGAGTCCCAAGTTGTGTGAAATAAAAAAACATGATCCTGCAATATGTTTATCAGGAAAGACATCCTATAATTTAGAATTATAGAATGAAAAGGTTTAGAAATGAAGGATGTACTTACTCAGCTTTAGCTCCTATTCTTTTTTCAAAATCTATTTAATATTTGGTTTTATCTAAGACACTGGAAGGGCAGTAGCTGACTGCTCACTTCAATATTATTCTGCCATCCCATATTGATTTATATTCATATAAGGTTTCAAACAAGATGAAATATCGGTTTTACACATCTAAAAGACTGCTTGAGGGAAATATATTCTTTAATACTAACTTAACAGAACTTATTAACAATGATGCGTGGCTTGTATATAAAGTAGGCTGATTGTTAGTACCTGATGAAATTTCTTTGCCTAATGGCTCAAATATTTCTTCATGAGTCTAATCAGCTGTTCTTGTCGGTACAGATTCAGACTCAAATCTCTCAATCACATGTGTGTGTGTGTATGTGTGTTTGTATTATGCACTCATTTTAAACATATATTTAAAAATATTTGTAAATCTTAAAGAATACACAAGCCTTGGCAGGAATGCACAAATTATACTGCACTACAACCCTGTTTAAATCTGGATTTGAAAGAGTGACAAATTTTTAATCTGATGAAAAATAACTTGTTGGCTGTATGAACACCTACACCCAAGGAAGCTGTTATGAGATATGTTTGTTTTTCTACCAGCCTCAATGGGAAGTGGGCATCTATTTCATTTATCCAAGGACATCATGACTGCAGGGACAGGACAACAGCCAACAGTGCTGACAATTATTTTCTACATTAAAATTCAAACTATTCAATTTTGACCACTAAATAAAATTGTTCTAATAGAATTATAAATTTCAGGCAAAGGAACAGATTATTGCTTTTATTATTGATGATATTTGACTTTTGCTTCAATCTTGGACAAATATTAAATTTCACATCTGGCTATTTTTTTGTATGGTAAAATAATGTGTTGAGAAATGTGTGGAAAAAGACAAATGAGGCAATTGTCATTCAAAAGAAAATCTCAGGTAGAAATTATAAAATCAAGCTAATAAAAACTTCATAGCCAGTAAATAATATTTCAGGCACACATGGCCTAGCCAAAAATATGACCATGCAAAGAAGTCTCAAAAAATGAAAAACAAAATCTCAAAAAATGAAAAACAAATTCATACAGTTTTAAAATTTATTATGCAATAAAATTTGAAATATAAAGTGATAGCTAAGAAAATGTAATATACCTAAAAACAGAAAAAAATAATAATATTGGAATTAAATAAAATAGAAAATTAAAAATATTAAAACTGAATAATGTGAAAACATTATCAAATGTTAGGAGACACAAATGAAATGGCATGTAGGAAAATTTGTATCTCCAGCTTTGCAAATATTGAAAATAAAAGAGCCAAATGGTTACCCCAGAAAAAAAAATAACAACCAAATAAACTCTCAAAATAAAATAGAACAAATACAAGAAATTTTAAAATAGACTTTTATATTCTGTCCTGCTGGGATTGAAAATAGTACCTCATTTTTGCTCAGTGAGTGCTCTACCCTGAGCTGCTCTTCCAGTCCTAAACTAGTTGTATTGGAAAGATTATTAGGCAATGTGTAGCAAGACAGATAATAATTTTAAAAATATATATAAACAGATTACAGAATGGTAAAAGAATGTAAGAATATAAGGTCCAGATATTTTTACATATTATATATAACTAACATGTAATATCAACCAAACTTTTCTATGCCGACTCATCTCTATTTTTGATTAGCTGTTCCATAAAAAGTGGAAAGCTCTTGACTTTATAATTCTAATAAAACTTCGATTCCAAACTGATGAAAGACAATAGTAGGAGTGTTTTTAGTTTCACATCAGATAAAAACTAATTTAAAATGGTTTAAATAAATATTTTTTTCTTCATAAGAAGATATTGGGAGGTATGATATTATTATTTTTTAGCTACATAATGATAAAATAAGCAAAGCAGGCACATTGTAATCTCTTCACTCATGTAACCAATTGTTTGACTTTCACCCTCAGCCTGGTAATCTCATGGCTTAAGGGGGCAATTAAAACTCTCATATCATGACCACCTTTCAGACAAGAAAGGAGGAGCCAGGAAGAGTCAGGCAAATTCTCCCTTTTATCAATGAAGTAAGAGTTCTTCCAGAAACCTTCCCACTTGGTTTCTGCCTAAGTCCCATTGGTTACAATTATATCCCAGGGTATACCTGGTTTAAGAAGATTTGAAAACTAGGGACATGACTATTTTGATTTAGTTTCATCAGTACCTCTCAAAGTGTGATCTGGGGACTTCTCATTTTCAAAGGATTTGCAAGGTCAAAACAACTTTCATAATTAAATATTTAGATGTTATTTTGCCCTATTGCAAGTGTACAGTGGCATTTCAAGAGACTATGTAATATGTGATAATGTCATTGCCCTAATGATTATGAAATGTAATGCTTATGCATTTTTGCATTGCAAATATCTATCAGTTTTCATTTTTAGTACAATAACTATTAATAGACTTAACCCTCATAATAAGAGCTTTTGGGGTCCTCCAGACTTTTAAAAAATGTAAAGGCATTCTATGAAAAAAGGTTTGAATATTGATGGCTTAGACTGATCAATTTCCACAAGCTGTCAAGATGATCACTATGCTGAACAAATTAGTTTTATTAACAGTGAAGACATGAGGGTTTGATATTGAGTAGGGACTAATAAAGGGTGACTAGTCCATATAAAAAAATTATAGTACTACTCAACCACAAGTATAGACAATTATTAAATTAATTGTTTGAAAAATGACTATGATTTCATGTAAAAATTAATATATATGACCAAGTAGACTTATTTCTGTAATGGATAAATGGATCGTTATAAAAAACTGTATTAATATAATTCAACACATACATAGTCTAAATTATTAAAATCATATGACTACCTCAATGTATGAGTTGAAGTTCAAAGTAAATTTTATAATACAAATTACTAGAAAATTATGAACAAAAGGAACATTTCATTGAATAAGGAATATTTACCAAAGCATTTTAATCAAACACCATATTAAATACATTTTAAAGGATCAGAAACTAGACAGAGATGTGATTTATCACTATTGCTATATAATATATGTTTGGAGAACCTGACTAAAATATATATAGATATACATATATTTTTTTTTCTTTTTTTAGTTGATATAATTATCATCCAAAATCCAACAGAATCAACAAGTTATTCAAGTTAAATGAGAGTATGCCAAATACAAAATAATCTCATAAACATCATTTGATTTCTTCTATTTTAGCAATTATCAACTAGAAATTAAAATTGACAACATAGAAACTGATTGATGTAAATAGAGGAACTCAGGCCTTTGGTCTCTTGTTGGATTTTAAGAGAGAGCAAATATATCATTTAATTAAAATTTATTGACAAGCAAATAACTGGTTTTGGCTCAAGGTGTAGAAAACAATACTCTTGTTTTCCTCTTGCAAACACTAGTAATTTATTTTAAAATATGTATCCAATTCTCTGCCATCAATTAAACTTAAACTGTAATTATACACCAGGTAGTACATGCAGGTCTTTTAGACAGCAAATAAAAAATATGATTCTTTACTGTGAGGCCCTTAGAAACTAGCCAAGGAATTAGAATGTGGGCATGTGAAACAACTTGGTAGCAATTACAACACAACTATCACCTGTGCAGGAACGTCTCCATAATGAGAGCTCAGTAGAAATAATCCAGGCTAAATTAGTTGAGTATATATTTTCTTCTTTCAATGTACATAACAACTCACACTAGGCTAAATAATGCTCCATAAATTAAAGTGTGCTAAATAATTATGCAGGAATAGGAGTGATTTAATTTCAAAGTATTAATTCACATGACTGAATATGTTTTCCAAATTCCAAAACTGTGTCTATCTCTGGTTAAATATTCAAAAATTATCTTTTTTTTTTTTTTGATACTGGGTGTTGAACCCAGTGGTATTTAGCCATTGAGCCACATCCACAGTCGTCATTGTTGTTGCTGTTGTTGTTTTTATTATTATTACTTTTATTATTGACTTTGAGACAGGATCTCCCTAAATTTTTTTGTTTTGGGGCCTTGGTAACTTGCTGAGGCTGGCCTTTAACTTGCAATCCTCCTGCCTCAGCCTCCCTAGTCACTGGAATTATAGGTGTGTAACACCACACCTGGTTTAAAAAACTGATCTTTATGTGAATGAGATGATTAAGTGTTGGCTCCTTAAAAACAACCTATTTTCAACCACTTTCATATCCCTTATCGATGTGCATACCTATTTCTCTAGTAGTTGTTTCCAAGAAAAAAAAAAAAGTAAACAGTAGTCTCAAATTTTTCTCAACCATAATTTACATATGGTGGTAAAATCCAACTAAAAGCAGTTTCACTTTTGTACAAAATAGAATCACTGACTCTTTAAATAATATTTCCAGTTGTTTTTATGTATAATTGTACAATAACCTTGATTAAAAAAATAATCTCTAATTTCACATAGATCTATTGAGCAAGCAAAACCAGTTATTAAAGTATTCTCTTGGTGACCTGCTGGTTAAGTGTTTGGGGTGGGTAGATAGCCATGTCCTAATATAGTTTGCTGATTTCCCTGGTGTAAATGCCCACACTGTGGAAAATTTCAAACTACCAATTCCTTAATATTTATAAAATTTTCTCAATAATCACAACCCAGCAAATCACAGCTTATATTTTAAAAGCATACTCTTTTTATCATTTCTTAAAGTTACTGTTTCCCTTGCCACTGATTTTCAGAGAGAGGTGGGGAAATATATTCTTTATGGACAGGGAAAGTGTCAAAATGTCTTATTTTTCATGTATTTTATCAGGAAAAAAATCTGCAAATGTCATCTGAGATATTTCAAATCTCACAATCTATGAAATCATACCTTAACCAATGTTTATATTTAAAACACTTTAAATTTGTGACAACATATAGAAATAGGTTTTATATTTATGATGATACATTTTCTGCTTTTCACTAATACTATTTTCATACTTCAGGGAGTTGCCTCATCTGAAAGACTTCATCTTCTCAGTATCCTCCAGCCAAATTCATTTTTCTCAAATGTTCTTTTTCAGATTAGCTTTAAAAACTCTTTCAGTGTTTCATAAAAACTGAAGCACTTGGTTGTTATAAAACATCTCAGGCTTGGTTTATCTGAGGTAGCACAATAGTGTGGGTTGTGATAGGAATGTTAGAGTGTTAGAGCAACATACTATTCTTTGTGACAGTGGTTTCCTTGATGTGTTTTCATTAGGCTTGGGCAAAGCTGCCAGTTCTCTGGAGCCCTTTGGTGTCACTGTGTTAGTACCACAAGCAAGTGGTGGTGTCACTGGCTTTGAGCTTGGGGCTTATTCAAAGTAAGGGGAAATCATAGACAGCTTGACTGCCTGATATTCTAGCTGTCTACCTCCTGTGTACGTAGAGAAACAAGGTTGACACCCAGATTATTTTAGTTTCCAGGAAATACTATGGGAGTTGCATTCTTTTAAATTGCCAAAACAGTTTCACATCAGATCGTTTACTAAGGTCTTTACAGTTTAGTATCCATAAATCTTGATAGGCCACTTAGAGAAATAAGGGTATGACATACTACAATATAATGTGAGCAGGGGTAAAGATGAGATTTTAGATGAAAAGGAGGAAGTAAATGTATTGAAAATGCATTTATATAAAAAAGATTTAAACTGCCATGTTTTGATAAAAAAGTAAAAAAAAAAATAACTAATTTTTATCCAGGGCCATGGGCAGGTACATATATGTAACATATATTGAAATCTCAGAGAAACAGTACCCTGCAGGAAATTTTATTTCAAATTTCATTGTCATATAATCTAAGCCAAGGTGATGAGGGAGGGCACAATCTTAGGTTTGAAAGCATGTGTAAAGATGTTTATATGTTCAAAAATATGATTTAATAGAGGTTGGTGATTATTAGATGGTAATTTCAATTTGAATTGTACAATTATTTTTTGATTATGCGATACATACAGATTACCCTATAGATTGGTGACCACGGGTTTGAAAAAGCTGAACATTCTTAACTATTAAGAACTTATAAATTAGCAGAGAAAATAAAATCCATATAATTAGTTTTACTATGAAACCACCAGTGACAAGAGCTCTATAGTGGTACAAATAGGCCATGAGAATTAAAAAAATAGAACGTAGTTCTGGACAGAGTGTACCTAGCAAAATATTGGTGAATTCTAGCTTTGAAATGAACGAGATATCTAGGGATCAAGGACATCAAACTATAAACCTTCTGTTTTTATTGTTCATTTATTAATCAAACTTAATTAATGGATCTCTTAGGTGTTCACCTGGTCTGTTTGATGTCAGGGGAAGGATGAATAGGGCATGATCTCTGACCTCTGAGAAATAACAATGACTGTCCATGTTATGAAACAACTTATTTTTCCCCCTCTTTCCCTTTATAGTATAAATATATTGATACCATTTTTTACAATGAATTTAACCCAGTTAGGGTTATAAATGGAGAATAGAGAGAGAACAGAGATAGGAAATTAATACATCACAGAAGATGGTATGTCAATGGAATAGAATAAGGAAGGGCTTGAGAGTATGCTGTTCAATGCCACTAGAATCATTGAACTTTAGATCCAGCGCTGTAATAGATTGAGAATATTTGACTTCTTCTTTAATACTCTTGTGATAAAAATTATTTTGTGTAATAGTTATATTTAGAAATAATCACTTTGTTGATTCATTCTTTATTAATAAACAATGAACAATTTAAAAGAATATTATTTTCAATTTTAAAGCTATTCTAAAAGGGAACTAGTGCAATCAGTTATACACCAACCAATTGCATTTGTTCCCTATTGTTGTTGTTACAGATTCCCACACACTTAACAACTTAAGCAACACAAATTTACTACCTTATGCTGGAGACCATAAGTATTAAGCAAGTCTCAGTGGGGTGACATCAAGCTGTTCAGAGCTGTGTGCCTTCTGGGGCCTGTAGAGGAGGGTCCCTTTCCTACCTCTTCCTGCTTCTGTGGTCACCTTCCTTCTCAAAATTCAGCCATTGCATCACCCCATCCCCTCCTTCCTTGATTACTTCTCCCACTCTCTTGATGTTCTCTTTCACTTATAAAGACCTTGTGATTACATTGGGCTCACTTGGATAATCCACCATACATACTCTCCCTGTTGAGGTCCTTAACTGAAATCAGACTCAAGGTCTCCTTTGCCATGTAAGGTGATATATTCACAGATTCTAGGGATTAGGGCAAGGGTATCATAGGAGGGTGTGTCATTATTTATTATTTTGTCATCCATTCCAATCAAAATTATTATGTCATATAATTCACCCCTTGTTTCACTAATCTACAATTTTTACACAAATAAAAACTCCCGGATCCTCAAATGGGCTGACAGAATTAAAGGAACTTAAATTTTTCTTCTTCTTCTTTTTGTCTTCATAATTGTTTCGCTCTATTTCTAATCTACAAATTAAATATGCATATTTAATTTGTAGATTAAGAATAAGCTAACTAAAAACAGAGGTTTTAGAGAGATGAAGTACACCAAAAATTAGTTTGAAGAATTCTGAGCTGCTATAAGCTTATACTTGTAATGAATTTACATAGTTAAGTTCATGTGCTTTGTGCCAATTGTGTAAGTGGAATTTGCCAAAAATCACTTTAGTATAGAAAATAACCTTTATTAAAAGATAAAGCAAAAAATGTGCTAGTGCTCAACTTATTGGTAGATTAATAAAACTACAGTAACTACAGCAATTGTTTAAAATTTAGGCCACAGAATGATTTTTTATGGGAGATAATTTACCACTCATGTATTTTGCTTATAATTATTGGTGTATGGTGATAATTCAAAACGGAATGATACACATCCTCTTTTGCAGGTACCCAAGGGCAACTGTTCCTGCTGCTCATCCTTGATTTACCACTGAACCAATTGTATTCTTTCCAGGTATGCATTTTTTAAAAATGCTTGTTTATTAAAGTTGTTAGCCAGATTTTCATTGCTGCAACCAAAATAGATGACACAAACAATATAAAGGTGGAATAACTTTTTTTAGCTTACAGTTTCAGACTTTTCAGTGTGTTTTTGGCTGGTCCTTTTGCTGAGGTCCTGGAATGTAGCAAAACATCATGGTAGAAGAGCAGAGAGGAAAGCTGCTAAGCTCATGGCAGCTAAATCAGAGAGAAAGGAAGCATCACGGACAAAAGATGGAGACCCCAAGAGCATACCCCAGTGACCTACTTCCTCCAACCATGCCCCACCTGCCTACAGTTTCCACCATCTCAACAGTCTAATCAGATTAATCCACTGATTATAAACCCTCATTATCCAATTATTTTCCCAAACCCATCTCTGAAAATTGCAACATTGAGAACCAAGACTTCAACACATGAGTGTTTGGGGAACACTTCAGATCCAAACAATAACAAAAATCTATTTTGGTTATTTCTGTACAAAAAGTGCTGGTATAAAAAGAAATCTGCATTGTGAAAAATTACTATGTAAATATCCACAATCAAATTCTTAAGGATTATGAGGAAAATGAGATTGGAGGCACAATATTCAAAACACTTCTTAAGTTATAAGTAAAAAAGAACAAACTCTAATATACACAAAACCATAACTTACACATTTAAGATGTATAAGAGATAGATAAATAATTAATGTGGTACTTTACCTTGACATAGACCTGAAGTTTACTTGGGAGTTGTCCTTGGAAGGGTGACAGCCTGAGGGTTGCTGAGAGATGGTGCAGGGCAGGCTTTCTGAGACCAGTCAGAAAGCAGAAACACCAGATATGGACATCCAGGTGTGGCTTGACAAACACTTGTGAACTTAGATAATGGGCAGGTGTTTCAGTAATGTGTGTGTGTGTGTGTTTTAGGAATGTGTGTGCGTTTCAGGAATTTGTGTGTGTGTGTGTGTGTGTGTGTGTGTGAGAGAGAGAGAGAGAGAGAGAGAGAGCACATGTGTATGAATTTTATTTTTTATTTTAAATTTATTTTTATTCTAATTTGTTATACATGACAGCAGAATGCATTTCCATTCACAGTACACACATAGAGCACAATTTTTCATGTCTCTGGTTGTTCACAAAGTAGAGTCACACCATTTATGTGTTCATACATATACTTAGGGTAATGATGTCCATCTCATTCCACCATATTTCCTACCCACATCCTCCCTCCCTTCCCCTTCCTCACCTTTGCCTTATCTAAAGTTCCCCCATTCCTCCCATGATCCTCCCACGACTTCCCCATTATGGATCAGCCTCCATATATCAGAGAAAACATCCAGCCTTTGTTTATTTTATTATTTTTTGGATTGGCTTATTTCACTTAGCATTATATTATTATAGCAATAAATAATAAATTATTGCTGCTGATTTGTTCTTCTTTTTCTAGGGCTTTGAGATGTAGTGTGAGGACATTTATTTGTTGACTTTTTCTTCTTTTCAGAAATGAACTCCATGCAATGAATTTTCCTCTTAGTACTGCTTTCATAGTGTCCCAGAGATTTCGGTATGTAGTGTCTGTGTTCTCATTTACCTCTAAGAATTCTTTAATCTCCTCCTTTATGTCTTCTGTAACCCACTGTTCATTCAGTAGCATATTGTTTAGTCTCCATGTGATGCATACATTTTTATTTATTTGTCATTGATTTCCAATTTCATTCCATTATGATCTGATAAAATACATGGTAGTATCTCTTTTTTTGTATTTGCTCAGAGTTGCTTTGTGGCATAGTATATGGTCTGTTTTAGAGAAGGATTCATGTGCTGCTGAGAAGAAAATGTATCCGCTTGATGCCAGTTGAAATATTCTATATATGTCAGTTAAGTCTAAGTTATTAATTGTGTTATTGAGCTCTATAGTTTCTTTATTCAGATTTTGTTTGGATTATCTATCCAGTGGTGAGAGAGGTGTGTTAAAGTCACCCATGATTATTGTGTTGTGGTCAATTTGACTCTTGAACTTGAGAAGAGTTTGTTTGATGAACATAGCTGCACCATTGTTTGGGGCATATATATTTATGATTGTTATGTCTTGTTGGTGTATGGTTCCCTTGAGCAATATGTAATGTCCATCTTTATCCCTTTAGATTAACTTTGGCTTAAAGTCTTCTTTATTTGATATGAGTATGAAAACCCCTGCTTGCTTCTATAGTCCATGTGAGTGGTATGATTTTTCCCAACCTTTCACCTTCAGTCTATGTATGCCTTTTCTTAGCAGATGAGTCTCCTGTAGGCAGCATATTGTTGGATCATTTTTCAATCCAATCTGCTAGCCTATGTCTTTTGATTGGTCAGTTTAAGCCATTAATATTTAGGGTTACTATGGAGACATTTTTGTATTTCCAGCCATACTTGTTTATATTTGTTATTTAATTTGACTTGGTTTTCCTCTTTGATTAGTTTTTCCTTTAGTGTGCCACCTCCCTCTGTTGGTTTTCATTGTTGTTTTTCGTTTCCTCTTCATGAAATATTTTGCCATGGATGTTTTGTAGTGCCAGTTTTCTAGCTATAAATTCTTTTAACTTTTGTTTATCATGGAAGATTTGTATTTCATCTTCAAATTTGAAGCTTAATTTTGCTGGATACAAGATTCTTAGTTGGCACCCATTATCTTTCAGAGCTTGAAATATGTTGCTCCAGGATTTTCTAGCTTTCAGGGTCTGTGTTGAAAAATCTGCCGTTATCCTAATTGGTTTACCCCTATATGTATTCTGATTTCTTTCTCTTGTGTCTTTTAAAAGTCTCTCCTTATTCTGTATGTTGGTCATTTTCATTATAATGTGTCTTGGTATGGATCTATTGTGATTTTGCACATTTGGCATCCTGTAGGCTTCTTGGATATGGATTTCTGTTACATTCTTCATGTCTGGAAAGTTTTCTGATATTATTTAATTGAACAGATTGCTCATTACTTTGGTTTGGACCTCTATGTCTTCCTCTATCTTAAATTAAAGATAAAAACTCTTAAATTTTTTTTTATGGTATCCCATATTTCTTAGATGTTCTGCTCATGGTTTCTTATCATTTTCACTATGTGGTCTACATTGTTTTCAAGATGATATAATATATCTTTATTGTCTTATGTCCTATCTTCTAAGTGATCTACTCTATTGGTGATACTCTTGCTTGAGTTTTTAATTTGGTTTATTATTTCCTTCATTTCAAGGGTTTCTGTTTTTTTTTTTTTTTTTTTTTTTTGTATAACCTCTATCTCCCTGTTGAGTTGATCTTTTGCTTCTTGGATTTGTTTATGTAGCTCATTGCCAAAGTGATCTTTTGCTACCTGTATTTGTTGTATAACGTCTTCTTTGAGATCCCAAAGCATTTTATTCATGTATATCCTGAAGTCTTTCTCTGTTATTCTTTCTGCTGTAGCTGCCAATTCTTCTAATGATGTGTTGTCTTGAATTATTTGTGATACTTTCTTCCCTTGTCTTTTCATGTTGCTCATGTTTCTTTTTTTCCCCTGCTTTATGGGACTTGTGTGTTATTGTTTTTACCCTATAGATTCGTAGTGCTCCTGTATGGTTCCAAGATCCCTCCTTTGTGGGGAAGCACAATATTAACAGACCCTAATATCAACAATACATCACCTATGAACAAATTATTGTTATTAAGATATTTATATTTAGTCTCAATGTCCAAAAATTTTGGATTTAATTATTATTTAAAATATAATCAGTAGTTTTGTAAAAATGTGTACAGTTTCTAGTGGCAGACAGTGATGGGCGTAGGACAATATGCTAAGGGGGAATAATGTGAGGGTATGGGGTTAATTTACCTTAGGAAATTTGAAGGAGAACTCTAATGAAGAGGGATAGAAGCAGGGGAATAGACAGGAGGTAATTTAGAGTAGACAAGTACATGGGAGGACAGTAAAGTACATAAAAACAGATGCACACATGTATTTAGAAAATTACAGGCTGTTAAAATAGTAAAGTTTTAAGGGTGCAAGAAGAAAAAAAGGGAAAGAAAGAAAGAAAAAAGAGAGAGAAGAAAGAGAAAAAAAGAAAGAAAAGAGCATTAAAAAACAAAACAAAACAAAACAAAAAAAAAACAACACCATCACCACCAACAACAAACAAAACTCTTAGAATTCCATTTCCTTTCTGCTTCTCTTCTCTTCTAGTAGGTGGAGTTGTCTTAACCAGGGTGAGAGGACTTGAGCCCCTGGTATTGTCTCCCTCTCCTGCCTAGAGCTTCCCAATCCTGGTTTCTCTAATTTGCTTCAGGTTTTTCACTCTTACATCACTAGACCTCCTCCCTGCCTTTGCTTATCAGGTCTCAACTTCAGTGCCTCTCACTCTTGAGCTCCTGCCAAGTGGGCAGTACCCTGGTCACACTGCGCTACTGCTCCCATTCAGCTGAGAGCAGTTTTTGTGTTGGGTAGTCAGTGTGCCCAGTAATTGCAGCTGGGGAAGGGTGAGGGGGAGGAAGTTGGGAACCAGGTACCTGTTCAAACAGAGGTCCACCCTGATAGCCATGCCCACCAAAAAATGGTGAGAGGGGTTTTCCAAGATGGAGACGATCTGTTTCCAATGCCCTGGTGTCTGGTGAGGTAGGGGGAGCTGGGATGGCTTTGTGCAATGGCTAGATTGCAGCCCTGTGGCCTGAGAGGGAGCGGGCACAGCTGATTAGGTGATTCTGTTCTGCAGCTTGAGTGCAGTGTGTGCTAGAACTGCGGGCTTTGGGTCCAGAGTCCTGAGTCTTACTGGAACGCAGAGGCTCTGATTTCTGCTCAGATGGTCACAGGTCTGATGGTTTCTATGAAAACCCGCTGTTCAGGGGTCCTGTAAATGCTCTGAGATGTTGAACTCGGTCTAGGTGAGACCTTGTGGAGACAAAACCTGACTGTTTTCTTGTTTTAATTCCACAGAACAGCCAGAAACAGAGCCTTTTCTTCTGCCATCTTGGACCCCCCAGCATTTTCTATTCCATTGCTTGAAATTGATCTGTTTAACTTGTGTATATCATCCTGATGCAGTTTGGGCAAATCATATGACTCTAGAAATTTGTTGATGCATTCAGTATTTTCTATTTTATTGGCGTAAAAATTTTCAAAATAATTTCTAATTATCCTCAATATTTCTGTAGTGTCTGTCGTGATATTTCCTTTTTCATTACGGATGTTAGTAATTAGAGTTTTCTCTCTTCTTCTCTTTGTTAGCATGGCTAAGGGTGTTCCAAGATGGATGCAATCACTTTCAGAGATGGGGCTGAAAGGGTGGGCTACCTATTGGGAGATGCAGCTGTCTTCAGGCCCTATCTGTTGTACCAAGGTGTAGGCTAGTTTATGGGGAGGGCTATAGTGATGGCCACAGTGTTCCAAGATGGAGGTGGGGTGGTCCTAAGCCTGAGGCTTGGTGGGGGTCAGTCCTGGGCTGGGGCTTGGGCCTTGGCTCCCACACGGATAGGCAGGACAATCCTGGGCCCGGGCCTGGTTCCAGTGTGTTCTGCTGATTGGCTGGGCCGTCTTGGGGCTAACCTTGGCCTTGGCTTCTGCGCTAGTTGGTGGAACAGTCCTGGGCCAGGGCCTGTGTTCTGGCATGGGTCTGCTGGTTGGCCTGGGCCTTGGTTCCCGCATGGGTTGGTGGGGCGATCCTCTGAGTATGCATTTTATATATGCCTATATGTCTTGTTTCAATAAGTTACATTTTTCTGCCTTCACCTAGCTTTTCTCATGGATTAAATTCTGGATAAGTATATGTGAAACTACATTATGCTCAAGTTGTTCCTTAACATATCAATCTCATTGGATGAAATTTGTGTTTTCAAAGCAAGTATTAAAACTGAACCCTCTGAATGTCACCTTCACTATGAGTGGCTGCATAAAGAAATCCAAAACCCTGTTTTCCAACATATAGATTAAAGGCCATGTCTGGTACTAGGAAACCCAATAATGTCAAATCAACAACATAGCACATGTGACAAAACACCCCCTCCACTAGCATACAGATCCTTTTCCCCCAGAGGGAAAAGAATCCTGACTTCAGAATCCTTTCAAAGACAATTTTCTGGAAAACCCCTTAGAGTTGGCATCATTGATAATGACAGGACAAGACATCACTGAGATATGGGTTCAAATATTGTCCCTTGCCTCTTACTTCTAAGTATGAGTCTTGAAGTGTTCCCTAAACTCTCTTGGCCTTTAGTCTCTGAACTATAAAACTAAGTTAATACTTCCTACTTGAAATGGTTGTTGTAAAAATAAAATAAGACTGTATGGATGAAGTATCTGGTAGAATGCCTATTTCCATTTGCCTTCGGGTAGTTTCCTTAACTTCCTTTTGACCACAGAGGCAAAGAAATGTAGTTTGGGCATTGGTTTGGAAGTAATGGTTAATGACCGTTGTTCTTTCAGGGTGTATGCCTACCTTATCCTTTCATGAAGACAGACCAAACTGTATAATGTCACTCATCAAACCGTAAACCCATGAACTATGTGTTATTGGTTCACATAACAGTCCTAGGTGAAATATTTCTTTCTTTTTCTTGTACTAGGGATTGATTGAGCCCAGGGTGAACCCAGGGGTCCTTAATCACTGATCCACATCACCTAGCACTTTTATTTTATTTTTTAAAATTTTGAAACAGGGTCTCATTAAGTTACTTAGGGCCTCGCTAAATTGCTGAGGCTAGCTTTGAACTTGCAGTCCTCCTGCTTCAGCCCTCCAAACCACTGGGATTAAAGGCATGCTTTAATGTGTGGCTGCAGTCTTTCTTATGACTTCTTATCATCCACCTTAGACACCAGACAATGCTCTACAGAATTTGAATTTGAACAAAGTATATTGGCTGCTCTTTAGAGTAGGCCAATATATTTAAAATACATGACTTGGGTTTTAAAGCTAACCCAAAGCAAAGATGCCAATGTCAAATGCTTGGTTCATTTCTCTCTAAAAATGTTGATGATTTGCTATGTGAAATAAGGCACTCTGTATTGAAGGTGAAAGGTCACACTCATTTCTTAAAGACATCACAGAAAATTAAGTACAGGAAGCAGGGGTGTGCTAATTTTATTCAAAGAATAATGAAACAGTGAGACATTTAAATAATTTTAAAAGATGCTATTGGAAGGATATCTGTATGTTTCTTTCAGCTGGAAAAATAGAGACCATTTTAAAACTGATTACAATCTGGCTAAAAGGTAAGTACTCTTGCTCTGGGATGTAAATTGCCCAGCTACAATTTTTGCTATCAAAGGCACTCTGTGTTCTAAAAGCTTTAGTTTTTCTTTCAGAGGCAGAGACCTATTTCTTTTGTACTGTAGTCCTTATATAAGAAAATTCATGCCTATAAACATATGCACGATCATAAAGCTGCCCAGGAAAGATGGAATGGAATGTTGGCAGAGCACTGAGTTGCATCTGCCATGCCAGTTACATGATGCCTACTGGAATCATTGGCTTAGACATTATTTCAATTCAAAGGAACTGAATACCAGGGAGGGCTCTTGCTCATGTATAAAAATGGCAGTACTGAGCTAAACTTAAATAAAAGTCAGAGCTCCAGGAAAGTATAAGGGGAAATCATTTCTGCTTCAAGGTAATGGTAAGGTTGTACAAGTTCTTGTCAAATTTAGACTGAATTTAAACTAAAAGTGTCAGGCATGTTTTCATTTGCCATGAGTATAATACTGATGAGGAATTTTATTTCTTATTACTTTGATTATTTCACTGAAAATGAAATAATGCCCTTGAAAGTGATGATTTTCAATTATTTGAGGTAGCTATACTTCATGGGGGAAAGAGAAGTGCTGTATCACTCAGTTTTTTTTCAGCTTTTATGAAAAGCTGTAGATTGTTTGTCTGATGCTATAGAGAAGATACAGTCTAGCCTGTTAAACCAATAGTTTTTCCAGAGTGTGGAATAGAATTATACTCCCTTCTCTGTTTGAACATTAAAAGGCAGAAATTCACCTGGAAGCTAGAATGTTTTGTCATAAGTCTCCAGGTGTACACTGTTTGAATAGCCCAATGACTGCCCCAGATTCTTTATTTTCATGTGTCAGCAGCAACAGGTCTGATGGAAAGCAGCAGACAGCCTGGTGGTGTGTCAAGGTGGCACCAATGTCCAATGAAATTGACTTCCTGCTGGAAGATGTCACTTAATATGGCATTATCTAGACTACCTACCTAAACCCAGTTGACTTGCCATCTGCTCCAAAGTGGAACTGGCACAGTCTCTGTGAGGAAACATACTGCCATCCTATATAATGGCCTTTGGGATGAAAAGCAAATTGACCATGATAAGTTATGTTGATTAATTGTTGATGTTAAAATCAAGATTGCAAGCCAAAAAGGGAAAATAATTATTAAGAATCTTGTTTGTTCTGAATTTATTTTCTCACTATAAATGTTTATGCTGAAAATGATTTCAGGTTATCTGCTAAGGTACCACATTCTTAGAATTCACATTTACAATAAAGTACTTTTATCTATAGATTCTTGCAACTAATAAATCAAGTTTATGACATCATAATTACATGCTTCCTGGTCTTGAGACAGAATACTGACTTTGTAGTTATCTACACATTGCACATATACACAGATAAGAGCACATGGACGCATGTTTGTGTTTGGACTTACCAAACCATGACTTATCTCAACATTCAAAGATATCATCCCAATAGGCAATTATTCCACTGCTGAGAGAAAATGACCTTTGTGGCCATGCCCCTTGATTTACATCATTGTACACTAAATACTATTCCCTTACAAAGGAATTACCATGTAGGGACTAGCATAGCATTATGAACACAGAATGAGCTTTGTAATATCTGTTGGATACTAACAAAATGTTCTATGTGAATTCCTCAGCTATAGTTTGATAGCACTTGGATTCTGAAGCCACCAGAGTTTGGATTTTTCTTAATGTGTTCCATAACCATCTCACCCTGATCCCCTGTTGCACTGAAGTCTGTATTCATTCTATAGTTTATGGTCAGGATTAGTATCCTATGTAAAAGGATGTCCATCTTGTAGTTTAAGTTTATGCCTTTTTAGAGTTTAAATATGTGCTCTTATTACAGTTTAACTCATTGTGTTCCTTTTGTTTGTATGACATTTAAAATTTATTCTATTAGTTTCTTTATGAAGTTTCTAATGGATCCATGTTTCATCACAATGATAGGTGAATCCATGTTTGGTACTGGAGGCAGCTCTATCTGAAAGAGCAGTAGAGAGACAGTAACAAATCTGAATGGCCCTTGGTTACACATGGGCAGGTGCACCAATCAACCCCACAGTGAGAAAGCCATAATGATGAGATATGTTATGGACTTGTTTGCTTTGACTCCATCAATTTTGGGAAACACTGAGAGCAATTAGATTTGACATTGATAGACCTTCATACTCAAAACTTAGGGGGAGGGATCCCCCCTGCCACTGCTTTGCAAACAGGATCCTTTACTGTTTGTCTAAAATATCTGGCTCCTTAAAGAGTGAAGTTATCCAAATTAAACATAAACAAGGGGCTGTATTAATTCTGAATGTAGCTTTATTTTAGGTACGAAGACAAGTGGAAAAGATTGTAAGATGACCCTTGAAAATGCTTCTGTGCTTTGTCATTCCAGTATGTAGAGAGAAATTTATAAAACATCAAGGAGGAAAATTGTGTTGGCAATTTACCAAATTGCTTTTCTGGTTTTATCAGTACCTTTGAACTTTACTTTCCTGCAACCCGTGAAGTATAAAATCTTCTATGAATGTTTTATATTTATAAATGCACAACTGGTTTTTTCTTTTTGTTACAGAAGATTTGGGTAATACATATTTAGAATATTCACTTATGTATAATATAGATGTGTTATGGATGAAGACAAAGCAAGCAGGAAAACATCTTTAGTAAATTTATATACAGAGTAAATATTTCAGTTTTGTCATTACTGTGAAGATAATGTGAAGTATTTTGCACATTTCAAAGTTCAGTGGATTAGACAAAAGGAAATGGAGGGAAGGGAGGGGTATAGGACTAGGAAAGACGGTGGAATGAATCAGACATAACTTTATTATATTCATATATTAGTACACCAACCAGAGAAATGCCACTTCATGCCCAAACACAAGAAGGGGATCCTAAGTAGCTATACTACATGAATATATAACATGTCAAATATACTATACTGTCATGTATACCTAAAATTAACAAATTAAAACTAAGGAAAATAAATGAATAAAATATACTTAATAATTTTGGCTGTTAAACATGTAAGGAATGTTTCTCTAAGAAGCAAATTTTTAAAAATTCTAAGAATTAGTTCATGTTAGTCTTTGCTTAAGATTCCCCACCTAAGATAAATCATAATGTGTCAATAATTGAAAGATGATATAATTGTTTTTAATATGCAACTTCATTACTAAGCTTTTTTAAAGAAATTGCTTTGTTATTTCCATTGGCTGAATTTTTTGAATATCTGATTTCACCTCAGCTATATATTTTTAATTTCCTATATGGTTCCATTTTGTAAGTAATATTCTATTTAAATGTATTTATAGATTTTTTTGAACAAAGCACACAAGGATTAAATTATTTTTGACCACTTGATCTTCATAGCAAAATTGATGTTTGAAATTGGCCTCTATTTTATCAATTAAAAAAACAATTCAATCCAAATCATTGCACATTTGAGATCATCTTAGGAAATAACATCAAGAAAAAAAGTAATATTTTTGCCCCTTTTCTAGTGTGGAATTCCTGGTAATAGATATAGTCTTTTTCATATTTCCACCAACGAAGCCAATATAAAGAAAAATTCTCATTTTATGTCTCAGACAGCAAGACTTCCTCTTCCTATCTCTACCTGTGTTTATTATAGACATTAGTTTAGGTTTGGCTGCCTATTTTTAAATGGTAGAACTATGTGTGAAATAGGAGTTTATTACTTTCTATCACAGTTTGAATCTTCAAATTGCTCCAAGGGCCCATAGACTAAAAGTTTGATTGCCAGCATGTGGAGCTATTGGGGGTAGTAGAACTTTTAGGAGGCTAGGCCTAATGGAAGGAAGTTAGGCCACAGGGGGAGAATCATGCCCTGAAAGGGGATATTGGTACCTTGATTCCTTCCTTCTCTGTCCTTTGCTTTTTGGCTTCCATTGTATTCTCCATTAAGTCTTTACTAGAATATTTACAGAAATGCTCATTTTTAGGAGACTATGGCTATATAGTCGTTTTTTTTTTTTTTTTTTTTTTTTTTTTTTTTTTTTGTAATACATTTACACTTTTGTTATATAGGATGTAAATTAGTTCATTCCAAAACAACAGGTCAATCCTTTTCAAGGTTTCCCCACCTATCCCATTCCTTATTCTGTAAGAGTCAATGTTGAGAGAATCCCTCTTGGTAAACTCAAGAGGAAGTACCATGTTTGCTGACTCACTATTCTGGCAATCTGACTGTTTCTAGCATAAAAACACCATATCTCACATGATGCTGGTGGAACTAAAATCCTGTTTAACTAGGAGTTCTTACAAATGAATGTAGTCCCCATCACCAGCTTACTGCTAAAATTTGAAGTAGAAACAGTGTCAACATATTTCTATTTTCAACTTGAAAATCCTGTAGTGGGTTTTGGGCTCTGAGAACACACCCAAATCTAAGTTTGATGTAGTTTACTTTCTTTGAGAAGCCTGTTGAGAAGCAGAGTGTATGAGGAGAAATTTACAAAAGGACCAAGACTAATATTTGTTTATGAAACTCTAAGGTGTGTTGGTCTGACTAAAATCTCAGAGTGTTCTCTGACAACAGTACTCCTTCATTTAATCCCAATACACCACTTTTCTGTTATAGTGTTCTAATTTTGTTTGTGAATGCACCTATTCCCCATTTGAGTAGGGGGAAACTGACAGGGACACCAGGTCCTGTTTTATCTAAGCCAATAAATGCACATGACACTGCCTGGTGGCATTATTTATCCAGAAGTGAACATATGAACTGAATTTGTCTAATTATAGTCATAATTGGAAGGATGATTCTCTGTTTTCTTCAAAAGATATGAACAAAGATAGACAATAATTCACTTGAAACTGTCAATACTGTTGGGACTCTGAGATCTAAACAAATAAAATGCTGATTAAGGATGACAAACAGATTTAAAATATTTATTTATTTAGTTAGTTTTTTAGTTTTAGATGGACACAATATCTTTATTTTTTTATTTTTATTTTTATGTGGTGTTGAGAATCAAACCCAGTGGTTCATGCATGCTAGGCAAGCGCGCCACCACTTGAGCCACATCCCCAGCCCAACAAACAGATTTTTAAAAACCTGTGCTGTCAATTATATCACTGGGATAGTGAATCTATAACCTGGGCACAAACATTCCCTAATTCTGAGCTTCTTCTTGCAGGAGATGATAAATACACTCAATATTTAAGTAAGTGTGAATAAATGCCCTGACTTATAGTCAAAGTAATTATTTCTTATAAAACAGTGTTATGAATAGATGTTTATGTTAATCACATGACTAAATACTGGAAAGTAAATAGAAAAAAGTTTATAAGAGATGCCATTCTTATATTGAGGGTTTAATTGAAGTTTTTCTAGTTCCTTGCATGAAAACACCATACTTCATATGATGCTGGTAGCACTAAAATCTTGTTGAACTAGGAGTTCTTACAAATGAACCAGTCCCTGCCACCAATAAATAATTTTATTGGTTTAGATCTCAGAGTCCCAACAGTATTGACAGTATCAAGTGAATTATTGTTCATTCTTGCATGTGCAGGCTATATTTTTTGTAAATGTGACTTGAAAGGCTATATATATACACACACACACACACATATATATAATATTCATTTAATAAATATTTATGAATCACCTACTATATACTAGACACATACTGGACCTGAGAGTACATTAGTAAGTAAAAACAGGTAATGCCTTAACTTCCTAGAGCTTCATTGAGCGCAAAGTCCAGGGAAGAGCCATGTTTATAAAATAATCATTAAAAATGCATTGTCCCAAATAAATTGTTGTACGATAAGGTACATGATGTTACAAGTGCCACTGACAAGGAAACACAACCTACTAATTAGTCATGGAAAGATTTGGTGAAGTTAACTCATGAGCCAAGCTTTGAAGAATGATTCAAAGAGCAGGTGGGCTTGAGTATGCTCTAATCTCTGTAGATGGAAGATTTGTGGTACCTTTGAACAATTGGAATGAGGTCACTACTATTGGATCTCAAGGAAGAAGGCTATACCAGAGGAAAAAAGGGAAGGTTTGATCATACAGCATTTAGAAGAAAGCTTATCTGTATTAAATGATCAGTGGAGAACCACTGAAAGTTTGAGGATAGGGGTAAGGGCAGGGATATGATTGTTAAAAGATATTAATTCTGGCTTCACATGGAAGCTGTATTGCAGGAAGAAAAGTACAGGTGGGAATAAAACTGATGTTGAAAATAAATGGGATTGATAAAAAATTGGGGTTATAGTTGGTGCTAAATTGGTGCAAAGGAATAATGGTGCACTTTCTTGTGCTCTTTTCCTTTTTTATGTTTTTACATTACTTCTATGCTTCCTAAATCGAATAACATGGCTTTCATTCTATATGCTCTTATTGCATGAAATTTTCATTTATAAAATCTTAAATCTTTAATATATTTCAAAATTAATCAGAGGTAAGGCTGTAATTTTAAAAAATGAAATTCATTGCAGTTGTGTCTGATTATGTTAATTGTAGAATATTTTTAAATTATAAAAATATTAAAATGGTTAATTTTAACACAATATTATTATTAACAATTACAATAACACTGCTTTTTCAGACCTATTTCTACTATGTAGACTAATTTTTAGAAACTTAAAACCATGAAAGATAGTGTTTACTATTTTATTTTCACTTACGTTATGATCAGTTTTCCATTGCATTTCTCTTTAATGTTTTGATTATTATTTTATACTTCCCTTGTAAGAACATATTTTAAATTATTACTTAGCCATTGTTACTAAATAATGTTGCCATGGATATCTTTAAATAACAATATTTGAATACTTATTTTGACAAATTTTTGGAGGCTTAGAAGAGTTTTATGATCCATGAATAAAATATTGATTTATATATCTTAAAATATAGATTTTTTATTCCTCATCACTAAGGTAGAATAAAAAAAATGCACTTAGTATTATGTGAGTTTAATAGGACACTTATTGCATTTTTTGAAAGTAATCAGTATAGAGAGTCAAAACTTTATATGGTGTCTGTCTTAAATTCAGTGCATAACTTGTCTGTGAACAATTTGTGACTTGATTCCTTCTCTTGAGAACACCAAAATCTCAGAGGCTTAAACAACAGAAATGTACTCTCTTACAGGTCTGGTGGCTCAGAAGACCAAGATGAAGTTTCTTGCAAGGTGGGTTTCATTCTGAGATCTGTTCTCTTGTCTTTAGTAATCTGTTATCTCCCTGGGGTTGCTTACCTGGCCTTTCCTTGGTGTGTGGAAAGAGAGAGAAAGGAAGAGATAGCAGCCTCTGTAGGGTATTATTCCCTTTTAGTGTCTATTCTTGTAGGATATGAATTCTGCAGATTAGGGCTCCAACTCTATGCCTTCTTTATCCTTAATTGCTTCCTTAGAAGCCCCATCTACAAGTATAGTCACATTGAGGGTTAGGGCTTCAATGTAGAAATTTGGGGGAACTACAAAATTTCAATCTATAACACTAAGAAAATATTTTCTCTGTTAGCATATGTCTTTTACCATAATATGAATATAGAAAAATAATAGGGATTCGTTATAGATGATATGGAAAATAAAACAACAAATAAAAACAAATTAAAAAAAGTGAATCTAAAATTCTTCAAGATTCTACTGCTGACAGGTAGATGTAATTTCTTTAAGTCTTTTCCCATAGGAAATTTATTTTGAGTTTTTCCTTTCCAAAGTTATAATTATGTACTATAAGTTATATTTTACATACATATTGAATTTTACTTTTATGTAATACCATTGTTTTGCATTGTTGTTATTGATGGTGTTAAAGACATAGCCTTATGTTGATACCACATATAATTTGCATTCACCCTTCATTCAGCTAATGTTTATTGGATATTTAGTATGCACCTGTTCTAGTAGGGTAGACAGATAAATAATAAATACATAAAATAGAAATCCCACTGGTATTTGCATCTTAAGGTAAATCAAGGATGGGAATTACTTGATATGCGGTGGAGGAGGGAAGATCATTTTCCACAGGGAGATCAGGAAAACTTCTCTAAGGAGTATCATTTGAGCAGAAATATGAATGAAGAGAGAAAACAAAACAACATGAAAATATACAGGGATTTTCAGGCAGAAGAACATCAAGTTCAAAAACTTGAGGGTTATAAAAGTGTCTTAAGTCTTAGGAGCAGCACAGGAGAATGAAAGCAAAAGAGATTAAGAGATGAAATCAAGGACATAATTTCAGGCTCACTCATGTAATATATTTTAAGGTGTGGTAATGGCTTTATAATTTACCCTAAGTGTACAGGAAGCTGTTGCCAAATTTTGAGCAAAGGAATGATGTAAAAGGCTAAATGTTTTTAAAAAGATATTTGAAATAAATGGTAAATATTTGTAATATGCTGGGTGCTATAGTTTCTACTTGTAATTCAGCTCTTCAGGAAGCTGAAACAGGAGGGTCATAAATTTGAGGGTAGGCTTTGCAATTTAGTGAGACCCTGTATTAAGATAAATTTAAAAAGAGCTCAGTAGTAGAGTGCACTTGTGTTCAATCTCCAGTACTGAAAAAAAAAAGCCTTTCTACTACCTATGAATATTCTTTTTCTTTTTGTCATGATAATGTGATTAATTGTAGAGATAATTTTTTAAAAACCATTGACATTCCTGGAGTAAACTGTGATTGATCATATGGATACCATATGCAATATAAAGCTTCTTTCACCAACATCAATTGTTTTTAGAATCTCACAACATTTTTATAATAAACACTCTGTGAAGCTTGCTATTCTAAGATTTTAAGAGAGGCATTATATTAAAGTGGCTAAGAACATGCAGAATGTTGAAATACAAATTCCATCTTTACTTCTTATCAAATGTGTAATTTCTGGTAAATTAAGTATTTCCCCACCCAATTCCATTTTTTCTAAGACAAAGATAAATATATCACGGTTTTATTGTGTTACTTGAAGTAAGGCATTTAGAATAACTTCTATAATATAACATGTGTTCAATAAATATTAGCTTACAAAGATGTTAGGGGTATTAAAGGGCAGTTGGAGTTGTATGAAATAGATCTAGCCTCAAACTGAGACAGAAGTTGTCTTGTGTTAGTATTCTTTCCATTACAGAAATCGAAGGAAAATACAATCATAAAGGGCATACTAAATAATTTTCTCTATCAGCTCAATGTTCTCATGTAAAGAGAAAATGAATGTTTAGCACTATGCACAGTAACTGGCACATAAGTGTAATGGTTATTATAAGTGCATTTAGCTAAATTAAGGACCTAACTATTTTAAAGCTAAAACATTTATATAAATACAGCAGGTTGTTAGAGAGAACATGGAAAACTATCCCCTAGTCAGAGATTTTGCTACTTGTCTCTACTGACTACAGACAGTTCTTTTCAAAGCACAGCTTGTTCTATCTTCTAAAAGCCATTCAACCCAGTTTTCCTCTAGGTGTCCATATGGATGATGGTATTTTGCAATGTTACTCATTTGATCAGAAAACAATGTCATTTTCAGATACTGGTGATCACTATGTGATCTAGCCAAGGTTGTTTGTTGTTCCCCTACATTCATCAGTAAGCATGGCAAGAGGGAATTCTGCATAAACTGGCACCTGTGTATTCAAAAGCTTTTACTCCCCTTTGCTCAGAATTTGGAAGCTTGTCCAGGTTCTGAAAGTCACATAACAGCTGGGTAGGAGGAGAAGATAAAAGTCAATCTAGAAAAATTCATCCCTGACCACCTGAAGATAGATTTCTAAACATAACCCTTAACCTGAAATGTTCTTCCTGAAATAAATGCATGTACTTACGAACAGGAATGAATGTACAACACAGAATATTTTTTTCATAGTGTAATAAAATTAAAAGAAAGATTTGAATAATGAGTCCTGCTTATGCTATTATCTCCAATATTTGGCAGTGATAATTATAGTTTAACTAAAATTTGACATTTGGGAAGTTCTTTGTATATCTTTGTATGTGTATATACATGTATGTGTGTGTGTGTTCTTATATTTGTGGTCAAATAGACACATATTTTAGCCAAATATATGTTTTCCAGAGGTCGCCTCTCCTTTTGGAGATGTAGAGAGAGACAGAATTTCACATTGATTCTTTATTTTGGTATTGAAATATTGTCTTTTATGGTAAATTCTTTATGGTGTATTTTAGATACAGTTAATAATAAATGAATATACTTACATTAATAATTATGTAAGCATAAACAGGGAAGAGCTGTTGGTTTAGTATTTAAAACTATAAATATGTGCTAACATTTTTTAGAATTCACAGTCTCTTGAAGTACTTCTTCGATAATACTTTCCCATTACTCATTCTTCTGTGTGGAAAAATAAGTTATCCAGTATACCCTTCTGCAAATATAAAGTCGGGCTCAACTTAGTGAGCTTGCTTTTAAATTTAGTTATTTCTTGTGTTCTTTTAAATGAATCTTGTTAATACAGTTTTAATCATAAGAAAATTAGGTGAACCCATGACGAAAGCTCTTTAGAGAATAGTCTGAAAAGTCTGGCATCATATTTCCCCAGCAATCTTTCTGCCTTGGAAAATGATTTATTAACCAGAGTTCAGTTGCCTTTTGCTTTTGTGGTCGGTGACAAAAGACATGTTTAAGCATGTTAAATTGGCTTAACAGAGTGGACAGAAATGATGGTTTCCTGTAGCAGAATTTGCTGCCAATGCATATTTCTTCTTTGTGTTGCATATAAGGAATAGTTAATCTGACCTCAAAGAAAAGAAACATGTGCTCCCCCAGATAAGGTTCTAGAGATGAATGAGTCTGTCTGCTATACAGCATTTTTTGGTCTGGGAGAAGAAGGAAAAAAGGAAGGTGGGAAATAAGCGAAAAATGACTTACTGAAAGCCTGATTCCAAAGGGAAAAAAGTGAAGTAAAATAGAAAAATGGCACATAAAACAGATCGGAGGTAGAGGGGAATGGAGGGGGAATGTAAAATAAAGCACAGGTATATTGGCAGTCAGCAGTCTCTCGGGGGTCATGTTTGTTATTTGTCCCTTAGCAAATGGTTCTGGAATGTTAAACAGTCAATGTGCTTGCTCTAATGAATTAGGCTGTCAAAAATAAATAAATAAGTTCAATTTGGGGACTATGGACCATCAATTATATAATTCCGACAGGCGCAAGCACCGTCCAGGTTCTATTTAGGGCTCTGCCTATACGTACCAAATGAACTCATTTAAGACTGCAAACTTCTTGGTCCAGTTTGGTGTGGTTCATGTGGAAGCTGAGAGTGATGATTTCACCTCTGCACAGCATTAAAACAAGTTAGGATGGCCCTATTGCAATCACACACCTGCTTTAGCTTTAATGACATTGTCTCATTGAAAGTCTGCATCTCTTACTAGTCTTTTCCAATTTTCTTCCATTCCACCACATTTTTCTGAACTGGTTATATCAATTTTGTTAGAAATACTTATGAACGTCGAATCCTCCTTGATCTTCCTACATTACTCAAATTCATTAAACACACTTTAAAATTGGACCTTTATATTCAAGATTTTTTCTTACTTATTTTTGTTCCCTTTTTACGTTTCCTATCACTTTTTGTTTAGTTTTCGTTCTTCCTCTTTAAATGCTCATAAACTAGTGATGGTTAGTGAGAAAAATGGTTTTTGATCAAGTAACTTCTTGAGGATTTACCATAAAATATTAAGATTTTTCCAACTCTGAGAATAATTAAACCTGCTTAAATGTGTTTAACCCAACTTCTAGCACTATTTTAAACACTCTTCTTGGTTGTCATCTGCTGCTATGCTTCCAAATATCATTTGTTTGCAGGTAACCCAAAAATCTATGTAATGGACTCTAGTTTCCAACTCAAACATCAATTCAACATTTCCAGTTGCCTATTGGACATATCGTTCTAAATCTTGGGCCAGAAATTTGAATTCAATATTTTCAAATAAAGACTCACCATTTGCCCCCTTAATGAGAACAATTACCAATATGCTTTGATAAGCCAGGCCCAGCTGTATGCTAAGGATAAAAGAGGATATTGTGTGTGAAGATAAGTAAACCAAAAGCAATGTGAGGGTTGAGAAACTGGGGAGCTAAATCAAGATTAAATCATGGAAAGCACTGAAAGTCTTTCTAAGAGTTGGAAGTTTTTCTTGATAGCAAATGGAACCCTTGAAGGGTTTTAAAGTAAGCAATGATCTGATTTGCAGATTTAAGACCATTCTGACTCCAGGATGAGGTATACATTAGAGCAAGGCAAGACCAGAGATTATGAAATCAGTTACCATAAGTCAGTGAGACTTTATGGAATTTACCAGAATATGTCTTGTATTATTCTTTGATATGAGTACTTTCCTATTTTATTCTATCAAATATGATATCCTTATGGACATTAACTTTATCTTGTTTATCCTATACTGGCCTATCCTTAACACATCTTTTTTGCACACTTTAGATGTCTCTTAATGTTTCTTGGTGAGCAAATAAATATGAACTTGTTATTGTTTAAAATATTTTATGGATTATTTTTGTCTTGATAGACAAAAAGATAGAAAGAAAACAGTGAGAACCAGCAGCCATAGAAAATTAGTGATGGGTAAAATACCATCATAACCAAAGAAAATAAAATTTGATGACAGAAATTGCATATTTAGGAGACACAGGAGTTGAAAGGATTGGCAATTTAATACAAAGACTTCTAAGTCACAGAAGCCCAGTTCTCCAATGAAGATAATAGCTAGTAGCTAATTTTGTTCGTTATGTTTGATGAATATGCTGGACACACCCTTAGTTAATGCTTTATGTCTTCTGGTAGACCACTTAAAAATTCTCTTATTTTTAGCTTTTTAAATATGGTCTTGGCCTCTGAGTGAATAAAACTGGTACTGAGATTGGTTTCGTACCCTGTGCTTAAAAGGAAACAAATACACTGTTTTAAAGTATCAGGTGAGGTGTGTGCAAAGACTGTAAGTGAATTACTCTGATGAAGAGTAGAGGTGTCTCACAGCCTTAGGTTGGCTCATCTAGTATCACAACCAGTGCTCTGAGAAAATATATGCTTTTCTATTCTGTGGGCAAGAAATAGCTATGTCATATTTTAAAGGAAACTATTGATCCTGGATCCTTTTTCAACCTTGAAATACATAATAGAGTAAGGAAAAGAGAAAAGAAAGTTGTTCTGGTTATTTTCCATGAAACATGGGGTGGAAAGGCCTAGGTCTAATAGGCAGGTTGTTTTGGAAAAGCTATGACTGTCTCACTTTCAAAGTAGTGTGAATAGATGTGCAACCTTGAACAGTATGAATGAAACACTGCAGAACTCCTAGATGCCCAGGGAGCACCTGTAGAAGACGATGAACAAAGCCTTTCAGGTAGCTCATACATTTTTTCTTAAGTTTTCTGTTGAAGCTGAAGGCTGAAGTAGAATAAAAACAGACAATTCTCACCTTTGTGACATTTACTGACAGCAAAAAAAAAAAAAAATTGATATTATTAGTAGAGTTCATTCTAGGAACTATCAGGCACCAAGCCTTTTACTCCTGGAAATATTTGTATAGACAGAGGTTATGTTGTATAAATACATAGAGCAAGGACTATATCCCTTTTATAATACTATCCTGCTCAGAATAGTTCCTTTGTAGAGGTGGTTTTGAGAGTTTTGCTTATTTAAGCCATAAAAATTTCTACCTTTAACCCTGTTCAGTAAAGTTTTATCTTCTTTTTAATGAAGAACCAGGAATTTTTGTTTTCATGATTAGAGGAATAGCTTAAGTAGCTAGAGAAGCATCACTAATTTATATTAAACAAAAAACAATTTGTGTTAAATTGATCCATTTTGCTTTGTTGATTAAGGGAGACAAGTAAGAAAAGACCTCTGTCTTCCTGGAGTTCAGATGCTGAATGGTAAAGATAACATGTAGGCAGAAGAATAAGGAAAAATGTTTAGTTACTTGGTAAGGGGCAATATACACTTTTGTAATGCTTGCAGAGGCATTTCTCATGGAGAATTCTACTTATATGTTGAGTTCAGGACCCCTGAATGGATGAGCTAAAGGAAGAACTGAAGTTCAAAAACTCATTTCACCTGACTCTCACAAAAATCAGGATTCCTTCTTAGAATGAGGATATATTTTAATAATATAAAAACTGTAGAAATAAGGTTATGTCAGTTTATCACCTAGGCAGACATTTTCCCACGCCAATATTAACAGGTAGTACTCCCTAAAGAAGGGGACTAATGCTAATAGCCAAGTGGGAACACATACACCCACCCCATGCCCAAATATAGATTACTGCATAAGCCACTGAGGAAAATGTCCACCTCCCTAGTAGTGATCAATCTGAATGCAGTGGGAAAGCAATATATCTATTGTGCTTTAAGAAACTTCCTAATACCAGATGACCTAAAACGGTTTGAGCTTTAAGAAAATATACCAGTCTAATAATTTGTTTCTCATGTTACTATTAAGGTAGGAAAAAAAAAATGACCTTTTAATTTTTATTTTAAAAGCAATCACAAAAGTTATTTGCTAAGACTGGCTTAACACCTTATTGTATTCAAAAGTGAACATTGATCTTGTCTATATAATTTGCTGGCTAATATTTTGGAAAGATTATCTTTAATTGAATAAATTGGTTCTCATAAAAATAATACAGGTTTTTAACCTCTAAGTTGCCACTCTCTGAAGCCTTTGGCTCATAGGTTTCCAGCTGGTGCATCTGGCTCCATGACAGGATGTGTCACATTGTATCAATCTTGATGCTCCACATGATATTGCGGATCAGACAATGAAAGGCATTGGTGTCACTTCACAATATGAGATCTCAGCTGGAGAAAGTCTCAGAAATCCTCCAATCTATTATTAAAAGGAATACAAATTGGAGAAACTCCAGTTTGCTTGGCTCCTTGAACTCATTTGATTCAAAATTTTACCTCAATTTTTTTTTTTTTTTTGAGAATGCCTGGAGTAAACAAATATTTCCCAATTGGGTTCAGAGACATTGATTAGTTTGGAGCTGGATTATAGAATTCTCCCATTAACTCAGCCTAGGTTTCACCTCATGGAATATTTGCTGAATTCTTTAACTTATCTAAACATTATTATAAAATATATATGTCAAGTTAGGTAGGGAAATCTATTTTGATGATAAAATCTATTCTGGTATTACTTAAATTGAAACAAACAATACTTATTACCCTTCAGGAACAAACACTTGGTTTAGCATTTTTAAATTTTTATTGTTAGTGCAAAATATCCCCTATGATATTCACGATGACTGAGTTTATGAAATATCCTCTCCATGGAAGAAATTGAGATCTGCCTTGGTCAAGAAGAAGATCCAGATTTAAAGAGAAGAGAGATCTTGTTATAAGGGTAGGTATGAAACTATAGAATGTAAGAATTGGAAATTTTTTTAAACATCATCTGATTTCTAAGTTTTATAGACTTAGTTTACTATTAGCATAAGATGTTCTGTTGAATCAAAGAAATATGAGTAGTGCCTCTTTCTCTTCCTCTTGTGGAGAGGCTCATTGTATTAAAGAGAATTTTTTTTAAAAAGTCAAAACTTCTAAAGTAAAGATTTTTAAACTAATTTATTCGTAGTTTTTCCAAGATATTGCAGTCTAGTGGTGACACTTCAAATAGATTTGGTTCACAATCCTAATTTTATTATTCATTAACTGTATTTATCTGGCAAATCAATTTACAAACCTCAATCTCAATTTCCTCAACTATTCATGAAAATGCTGTATAAACCAGAAAGCTATCTTCAAATATTAATTAACATGGCCAGTTAATGCTATTGACCACCATAGGGTTTCTGTGTAATTAACTAAATATGTATATCATTATGGTGTCTCGAAATTTTGTTGTAGGAAAAAAAAGAGAATAGACTCTTAAAAAGTTTAAAAGTCTATTTTAATAACACATCCAAGAATCCAGGTTCATCTTGTTCTGTGTTTCACTGGGATTGTGATTTGTAGCTCAAAACTTAAGGGTACCTTTTTTTAAGCAACTGTGGACATGGACTTGTCATAAAATATGTGAAAGGACCCACTAAAATTTCAAACATATTAGTATTCGAATATTTTCTTATGAGGGAGCTATAGTTCAGACAAACCAACAAAGTTTGTGGAGTCAAGACATGAATATAGTATTTAAATTCAAAATATAAGTTATCTTCTTATGTGTTTGAATTATGAAGAAGAAAAAAAATTAGCAGATAATTTTTTAGAACTCAGTCTTTATCATATCAATTTTATTTAAGTGTTAAGCTAATTTACTTTAAATATAATCCCTGAGCATATATTATGGTTTAAAATTTATATAAATTTAATTCTTTTATATTTATAACTAGTTACCAAACTTGTTTGGGAAATGCTCATCTTCACATTTTTTGAGAACAAGAATTATAACCATCTAAACTATCTCTGTACAGATATAAAGTATGCTGGTTAAATCTTTGTTCAACTCTGAGGCTACATTTATTTATTTTTTTAAAGTATTTTATTTTAGGACAATTTTTGGCCCATGCCCAAAGCAGAGATTTTCCATGTACCCACTGCTAGCACACATTCATACCCTCCCACATTATCAACATCCTGTAGCATAGTGATAAATTTATCACAACAGATGAGCCTACATTGACACATCATCTGGCATATTATCATCCAAAGTTCATGGTTTACATTGTGATTCACTCTTTGAGTTATACATTTTATGGGTTTGGACAAATGTATAATGACATATTTTTAATCATTACAGAATCACACAGAATAGTTTCACTACCCTAAGATCCTAAAATTTATTTGTGCTCTGCCAACTCACCTCTTCTTCACCCCAAATCTTTTCATTGATTTATTTGTCTCTTTTTCCACCCAGGATTTTGATTACTACAGCTTAATAGTAAATCTTGAAATCAGGGAGTCAGGCCTCCAATTTTGTTTTTTTTACTATTGTGTTAGATATTCTGGGATTTTTTTCTTTGTTTAAACCTGAAAATCAGCTTTTCAGCATCCACATAGTAAACTTCTGAGATTTTGAGACTGCATAGAATTCAGAGATCAAGTTAGAAAAAGTGACCTTTTGATAATATTGTTTTCCGGATCATAAACATGGAATGTCTCCCTATTTATGTAGTCTTCAATTTTATCATAGTTTATAGATTTTCCTTATATAAATATATGTATACATACAAAATATTTTATTATTTTGGTAGTAATGTAAATGGAAATATTTTAATTTAAAATTCCTTGTGTTAATTATTTCTGGTGTATATGAAAGCAATTATCATTTGTATATTAATCTTCTATCCTGCAACCTTGCTATAGTTACTTATTAGTTCCAGGAGTATTTTTGTTGATTTTACCTGATTTTTTACATAAGTTTCATATCATCTACAACCAAAATAAGTTTGGTTTTCTACTTTATAACTTTACTTACTCATTTTTCCCAATATTCTTCTCTTTTCTTGTCTTATTACATTTGCAAAGACTTCCAGAATAATGTTTAAAAGCACTGGTAGGAGGGACAACTTTGACTCAATTCTGATTTTAGCAGGAAACTTCTAATTTTCCACCATTAAATATGATTTTAGCTGTAGGTTTTTATAAAGTTGAGAAAGTTCTATTTCTAATGAGCTTTATTGAATGGAAATTTTCAAGTGTTATTTCTGTATCTTTAATATGATCAAGTGGTTTCTTATTTAACCTGTTGATCTGCTGGATTATATTGATTTATTTTTAACTGTTGAAACAACCTGGCATAACTCGCACTTGGTTGTGGTGTATAATTCTATCTATACATTACTGGATTTGACTTGTGAATATTTTGCTCAGAACATTTGCATCTATTTTATGAGTGATATCATTTCATACTTTTATTTTCTTTCTTGTAATTTTAATTTTTGGTTATTAAAGAAATGAAGCTGGCCTCATAGAGTTAGTTGGAAAGAATTCCTTCTCTTTCTATCTTCTGAAAGAGATTATAGAATTGGTATTATTTCTTCCTTTACATGGTTGGTATAATTCATTTGTGAACCCATTTTGCTGGTGCTTTTTATTTATTTATTTATTTATTTATTTTTTGCTGGTGCTTTTTAAAAACGATGATTAATTATTTAATCCAACATCTTAACAGATATAAAACTATTTAAATTATCTATTTCTTCTTGTGTAAATTTTGGCAGGTTGCTTCTTTTAAGATGTTATTCCATTTTATCTAGGGCTTCAAATTTATGGGGCAATGGGATGTTCCCTCCTTTCCAAATTCATATGTTGAAATTTTAATCTCCATAATGATAGCATTAGGAAGTGGGGGGCAATTAGATAATGAGGGTAAAGCCTTCCTGATTGGGATTCATGCCTCCATAAAAGAGAATGAAGTGAACTTAATTTAGCCCCTCTCACCCTGTGAGGAAGTTGAGTAGGTGCTAGGAAATGGGCCTTGCCTAGACACTGAATCTGCTAGTGACTTGATCTTGGATTTGCCAGGTTTAAAAACCATGAAAAATTTATTGATGTTGTTTATAAATCATCTAGTTAGTGGAATTTCATTGTAGAAACCTGAATGGACTAAGATGGTGGGCATAGAGTTACAACATTTCCCTTTTAATGTCCATGATATTTGAAGTTTAGTTTCATTTTCATTTCTGATTTGGATAATTTGTATCTTCTTTTTTTTCCCTCTGTTAGCCTGACTGGAAGCTTATCAATTTTATTGTTCTTTTCAAACAACGAGCTTTGGGTTTGATTTTCTTTATTGATATCTTGTTTTCAATTTTACTAAATCTACTCTAATTTTTATTATTTCTTTTTCTGCGTTGTTTGCACTAGATTAAATTTGTGTTTTTTTCCTATTTAAGGTGAAAGCATAGATGGTTGATTTTATAATTGTTATTTTTAAATACATGCATTCAATATTATGAAATTTCTCTAAGCACTGTTTTCACTATACCCCACACATTTAGATAACATACAGTTTCTTTTCACTTTGTCCAAATATTTAGAATTTCTGTTTAAAGAGTTTTATTGGCCTGAAACCGCATACTACAGGGACATAGCCACATCAATGTTTATAGCAGCACAATTCACAATAGCTAAACTGTGGAGCCAACCTAGATGACTTTCAGTGGATGAATGTATAAAGAAAAATGTGGCATATATACACAATGAATATTACTCAGCACTAAAAAAGATAAGATCATGGCATTTGCAAGGAAATGGATGGCATTAGAGAAGATTATGCTAAGTGAAGTTAGCCAATCCCAAAAAAACAAATGACAAATGTTTTCTCTGATATAAGGGGGTGATTCAAAGTGGATTAGGGAGGGAGTAGTAGCATGGGAGGAAGATTATCTCTAGATAGGGAATAGGGGTGGGAGGGAAAGGGAGGGAGAAGGGGAATAGCAAGGATGGTGGAAGGAGATGATCATCAGATCATCATTATATAAAATACATGCATGAAGATGTGAATTTGGTGTCAAATTCACATCTTCATACGTGTATACAAACAGAGATATGATAAATTGTGGTATAAAGGTGTATTAAGAATTGTAGGGGGAAGGAAGATGACGGCGAGGGGAGTGCATTGCCCCCGTGTGCTGCTTCACTGTGTGGGAGTATGACAAGTCAGGACGGCTAAAGGATATCTTGTTAGGAATTTCCAGCAATAGTGGGGTGCTCCGGAACCTGGAGGAAGGATTTCCATCGCAGGAGGATCGGCTACGGGGACTCAAACGCGAGAGGTTTGTCGCACGGAGGGTAACACTGCTTATTCAGCAAATCGCCCCGCGGCTAGAGTCTGCAGCGCGCGCTGGGAAACGAGGAGATAGCGACGCAGGGATACAGTGCTGCAGTTTCTGCCAGCCGTGCAAGCACCGTACTCAGGGCTGAATTCTGGGTTCGAGACGGGGGAAGGAAGCGGTCCATCTCGGTTCTCCACACCGGTCAGACCACAGAGGAGGCCAGCAGCCACCATGTTGGAAAGCTGACGTCACCATCCCTGTTTTCGACTGACTGCAGCTCATTCAGCCATAGAACAGGTAATTTCAGGCTGCAATTCGCCTGTGGCTTGCAGACAGATTGCTAGGGTTCAGTGCCTGGGTGCTTCTTAGAACCTGATCTTATCGGAGCGAACACCGAGCACGGGGCGGCCGAGTTCTGGCTCCCGGAACCGTCCCAGAACCGCCCTGGCCCAGGGCTGCGGAGCCTGCGGTGGCTGCTTCTTGGACCCTGCTCCTATCAGAGCATACACCAAGCACTAAGCGGCCGAATTCCGGCTCCTGGAACTGAGCCCGCGGGGACTGCTTCTTGGAGCCTACTCTTATAGGAGCTTACACCGAGCACGGAGTGGCCGAGTTCCGGCTCCCGGAACTTCCCTGGCCCGGAGCTAGGAGCCCGCAGAAACTGCTTCTCGGCCCGGGTCCTGCTGAGGGCCGGTCAGGACTCACCCGTTGCTTTAGTTGCCCAGCAAGGGGAACGAAATGCTGCCATTCGCATAGGATACCAACATGGCAGAGATCTGATGTCATCAGAAAGCGGCGGAGGAGAGAACTTCATCAATACCAGTGGCGACATAAACAGTTGGTCTCCTGGTAGGGGGGGTGAGGCACAGACACCCGAGTCTCCTCAATTTGTCGTCGAGCCAGAGGGGAGGAGCCGGGCCGCCGCCAGCGCCCGGAGCAGGTCCAGCGGCTCGCCAGCGTGGTGACCGCGTGACCCCAATTGGAGAGGGGGCGGAGCGGAGCCGCCACCCGCACCCGCAAGGTGGGCAGACCCACGACCCAGTGGTACATGGGCGTGGTAGGAGGGGCAGGGCAGAGCCGCCGTTTGCGCTTGCAAGGTAAACAGACCTGTGACAGCCTGGCGGGTCAGGCCCAGTGGCCTGCCAGTGTGGTACACACGTCACCCCAACTGGAGTAGGGGCAGAGCAGATCCTTCTCCCACGCCCGGATAAGGCCCTGCCGGTGTGGTGATCACGTGACCCCAATTGGAGTGGGGGCGGAGCGGAACCGCCACCCGTGCCTGCAGGGTAAGCAGACCTGTGACCAACCTGCAGATCAGGCCCAGGGGTCTGCAGGCATGGTAGGAGGGGCAGGGCAGATCCGCCGCCTGCGCCTCCAAGGTAGGCAGACCTGCAACAGACCGGCGGATGAGGCCCAGGAGCCTGCCGGCGTGGTACACACACCACCCTAATTGGAGTAGGGGCAGAGCAAAGTCGCCGCCCGTGCCAGGAACAGGCCCAGCGTCCTGCAGGCGGGGTAGTCACGACACCCTAATTGGAGTAGGGGCAGAGCAGAGCCTCCACCCGTGCCCGAAAGGTGGCCTGCCGGTACGACAGACACGTCACCCCATTTGGAGTAGGGGCAGAGTAGAGCCGTTGCCCGCGCCTGCAGGGTAAGCAAACCTGCAACCGACCTGCGGATCAGGCCCGGTGGCCTGCTGGCGTGGTACACTCGTCACCCCAATTGGAGTAGGGGCAGAACAGAGCCGCCGCCAGCGCCCAGAACAGGCCCAGTGACCTGCCAGCATGGTAGCCATGATACCCCAATTGGAATAAGGAGAGAGCAGAGCCGCCGCCCGCGCCTGCAGGAAAGATACGCAAGCAGTATGAAAAGACAAGGAAAGAAAGGACCACAAGCAATGCAGGTCAACGCAACTTTAGAAGAGGTAACAGCTGCAGCAGATGGAATGTCAGATAAAGAATTCAGGATATACATGCTTCAGATGATCTGGAGTATCAAGGAAGACATTAAACAGCAAAATCAGACAATGAAAGATCACTTCGACAATGAATTACGCAAACAAATCCAGGAAGCAAAGGATCAACTATACAGGGAGATAGAGGTTATAAAAAACAAACAAACAGAAATCCTAGAAATGCAGGAAGCAATAAACCAACTTAAAAACTCAATGGAGAATACTACCAGCAGAGTAGAACACTTAGAACATCAGACAATGAAGACAAAGTATTTCAACTGGAAAAGAACATAGACAGCTCAGCAAGACTGTTAAGAAACCATGAGCAGAACATCCAAGAAATATGGGATAACATTAACAGACCAAACTTAAGTCATTGGGATACAGGAAGGTACAGAGCTCCAAACCAAAGGAATGAGCAGTCTATTCAATGAAATAATACGAGAAAACTTCCCAGACTTGAAGAATGAGACAGAACCCCAAATCCTAGAAGCCTACAGGACGCCGAATGTGCAAAATCATAAGAGATCCACACCTAGACACATTATAATGAAGATGCCCAACATACAGAATAAGGAGAGAATTTTAAAAGCTACAAGAGAAAGGAAGCAGATTACATTTAGGGGTAAGCCAATCAGGATAACAGCTGATCTTTCAACACAGACTCTGAAAGCTAGAAGATCCTGGAATAACATATTTCAAACACTGAAAGAAAATGGGTTCCAACCAAGAATTGTGTATCCAGCAAAATTAAGTTTCAGGATGGAAGATGAAATTAAAACCTTCCACGATAAACAAAAGTTTAAAGAATTCGCAGCTAGAAAACCATCTCTTCAAAACATCCTCGCCAAAGCATTACAGGAAGAGGAAATGGAAAATAACAATGAAAACCAACAGTGGGAGGTAGGACAGTAAAGGGGGGGAAAATAATCAAAGAGGAAAACAAACCATGTCTAGTATCAGAAATAAACAAATATGGCTGGAAGAACAACCCATATCTCAATAATAACCCTAAATGTTAATGGCTTAAACTCACCAATTAAGAGACACAGGCTAGCAGAATGGATCACAAAACAAGACCCAACAATATGCTGCCTACAGGAGACACATTTGATAGGAAAAGACATACATAGGCTGAAGGTGAAAGGTTGGGAAAAATCATATCACTCATATGGACTTCGGAAACAAGCAGGAGTGTCCATACTCATATCAAATAAAATAGATTTCAAGCCAAAGTTAATCAAAAGGGATAAAGAGGGACACTACATACTGCTTAAGGGAACCATACACCAACAAGACATAACAATCATAAATATTTATGCCCCAAACAATGGTGCAGCTATGTTCGTCAAACAAACTCTTCTCAAGTTCAAGAGTCTAATAGACCACCATACCATAATCATGGGAGACTTCAACACACCTCTCTCGCCACTGGACAGATCTTCCAAACAAAAGTTGAATAAGGAAACTATAGAACTCAATAACACTATTAATAACCTAGACCTAATTGACATATATAGAGTATACCACCCAACATCAAGCAGTTACACTTTTTTCTCAGCAGCACATGGATCCTTCTCAAAAATAGATCATATATTATGTCACAGGGCAACTCTTAGACAATATAAAGGAGTAGAGATAATACCATGCATCTTATCTGATCATAATGGAATGAAACTGAAAATCAACGATAAAAGAAGGAAGGAAAAAGCATACATCACTTGGAGAATGAACAATAGGTTACCGAATGATCAATGGGTTATAGAAGACATCAAGGAGGAAATTAAAAAATTCTTAGAGATAAATGAAAACACAGACACAACATATCGGAATCTATGGGACACATTGAAAGCAGTTCTAAGAGGAAAATTCATTGCTTGGAGTTCATTCCTTAAAAAAAGAAAAAATCAACAAATAAATGATCTCATACTTCATCTCAAAATCCTAGAAAAAGAAGAGCAAAACAACAGCAAAAGAAGTAGAAGGCAAGAAATAATTAAAATCAGAGCTGAAATTAATGAAATCGAAACAAAAGAAACAATTGAAAAAATTGACAAAACTAAAAGTTGGTTCTTTGAAAAAATAAACAAAATCGACAGACCCTTAGCGATGCTAGCAAAGAGAAGAAGAGAGAGAACTCAAATTACTAGCATACGGGATGAAAAAGGCAATATCACACCAGACACTTCAGAAATACAGAAGATAATCAAAAACTATTTTGAATCCTTATACTCCAAAAAATTAGAAGATAGTGAAGGCATAGATAAATTTCTTAAGTCATATGATCTGCCCAGATTGAGTCAGGAGGATATAGAAAACCTAAACAGACCAATATCAATTGAGGAAATAGAAGAAACCATAAAAAGACGACCAACTAAGAAAAGCCCAGGACCGGATGGTTATACAGTAGAATTTTACAAAACCTTTAAAGAAGAACTAATACCAATACTTTTCAAGCTACTTCAGGAAATAGAAAAGGAGGGAGAACTTCCAAATTCATTCTATGAGGCCAACATCACCCTGATACCTAAACCGGACAAAGACACTTCAACGAAAGAAAACTACAGACCAATATCTCTAATGAACCTAGATGCAAAAATCCTCAATAAAATTCTGGCGAATCGGATACAAAAACATATCAAAAAAATTGTACACCATGATCAAGTAGGATTCATCCCTGGGATGCAAGGCTGGTTCAATATACGGAAATCAATAAATGTTATTCACCACATCAATAGACTTAAAAATAAGAACCATATGATCATCTCGATAGATGCGGAAAAAGCATTCGACAAAGTACAGCATCCCTTTATGTTCAAAACTCTAGAAAAACTAGGGATAACAGGAACATACCTCAATATTGTAAAAGCAATCTATGCTAAGCCTCAGGCTAGCATCATTCTGAATGGAGAAAAACTGAAGGCATTCCCTCTAAAATCTGGAACAAGACAGGGATGCCCTCTCTCTCTCCACTTCTGTTCAACATAGTTCTCGAAACACTGGCCAGAGCAATTAGACAGACGAAAGAAATTAAAGGCATAAAAATAGGAAAAGAAGAACTTAAATTATCACTATTTGCAGATGATATGATTCTATACCTAGCAGACCCAAAAGGCTCTACAAAGAAACTATTAGAGCTAATAAATGAATTCAGCAAAGTGGCAGGATATAAAATCAACACGCATAAATCAAAGGCATCCCTGTATATCAGCGACAAATCCTCTGAAATGGAAATGAGGACAACCACTCCATTCAAAATATCTTCAAAAAAAATAAAATACTTGGGAATCAACCTAACAAAAGAGGTGAAAGACTTATACAATGAAAACTACAGAACCCTAAAGAGAGAAATAGAAGAAGATCTTAGAAGATGGAAAAATATACCCTGTTCATGGATAGGCAGAACTAACATCATCAAAATGGCGATATTACCAAAAGTTCTCTATAGGTTTAATGCAATGCCAATCAAAATCCCATCGGCATTTCTTGTAGAAATAGAGAAAGCAATCATGAAATTCATATGGAAAAATAAAAGACCCAGAATAGCAAAAACAATGCTAAGCAGGAAGTGTGAATCAGGCGGTATAGCGATACCAGACTTCAAACTATACTACAGAGCAATAGTAACAAAAACAGCATGGTACTGGTACCAAAACAGGCGGGTGGACCAATGGTACAGAATAGAGGACACAGAAACCAATCCACAAAACTACAACTATCTTATATTTGATAAAGGGTCTAAAAGCATGCAATGGAGGAAGGATAGCATCTTCAACAAATGGTGCTGGGAAAACTGGAAATCCATATGCAACAAAATGAAACTGAATCCCTTTCTCTCGCCATGCACAAAAGTGAATTCAAAATGGATCAAGGAGCTTGATATCAAATCAGAGACGCGCCGTCTGATAGAAGAAAAAGTTGGCTACGATCTACAGTCGGTGGGGTCGGGCTCCAAATTCCTCAATAGGACACCCATAGCACAAAAGTTAATAACTAGAATCAACAAATGGGACTTACTCAAACTAAAAAGTTTTTTTCTCAGCAAAAGAAACAATAAGAGAGGTAAATAGGGAGCCTACACCCTGGGAACAAATCTTTACTCCTCACACTTCAGATAGAGCCCTAATATCCAGAGTATACAAAGAACTCCAAAAATTAGACAATAAGAGAACAAACAACCCAATCAACAAATGGGCCAAGGACCTGAACAGACACTTCTCAGAGGAGGACATACAGTCAATCAACAAGTACATGAAAAAATGCTCAACATCTCTAGCCGTCAGAGAAATGCAAATCAAAACCACCCTAAGATACCATCTCACTCCAGTAAGATTGGCAGCCATTATGAAGTCAAACAACAACAAGTGCTGGCGAGGATGTGGGGAAAAGGGTACACTTGTACATTGCTGGTGGGACTGCAGATTGGTGCAGCCAATTTGGAAAGCAGTATGGAGATTTCTTGGAAATCTGGGAATGGAGCCACCATTTGACCCAGCTATTCCCCTTCTTGGTCTATTCCCTAAAGACCTAAAAAGAGCATGCTACAGGGACACTGCTACATCGATGTTCATAGCAGCACAGTTCACAATAGCAAGACTGTGGAACCAACCTAGATGCCCTTCAATAGACGAATGGATAAAAAAAATGTGGCATTTATACACAATGGAGTATTACTCTGCATTAAAAAATGACAAAATCATAGAATTTACAGGGAAATGGATGGCATTAGAGCAGATTATGCTAAGTGAAGCTAGCCAATCCCTAAAAAACAAATGCCAAATGTCTTCTTTGATATAAGGAGAGTAACTAAGATCAGAGTAGGGACGAAGAGCAGGAGAAGAAGATTAACATTTAACAGGGATGAGAGGTGGGAGGGAAAGGGAGAGAGAAGGGAAATTGCATGGTAATGGAAGGAGACCCTCAGGGTTATACAGTGGAGGGGGTAGAGAGAGAGGAGGGGAGGGGAGGGGAGAGGTGGGGAGGGGGGAGGGTGGAGGATGGGAAAGGCAGCAGAGCACAACAGACACTAGTATGGCAATATGTAAATCAATGGATGTGTAACTGATGTGATTCTGCAATCTGTGTATGGGGTGAAGGTGGGAGTTCATAACCCACTTGAATCAAAGTGTGGAATATGATATGTCAAGAAATTTGTAACGTTTTGAACAACCCACAATAAAAAATTAAAAAAAAAAATTGTAATCCCCCCCAAAAAAGAGAGAGAGCTCATGTATAATGGCATAATTTGACATGAACATATTTTATATACAAAGTTACGAAAAATTGTGCTGGGAATGGATAATTATGAATGTAATTCCACTATTGTCAAGTATGTAAGAAATAAATTAAAGAAAAAGATTTTTACTTGGACCTAGGTGCTCTTTAGAAGTGTGTTTTTAAATCTCTGATTATTTTTTCTAGCGAAATGTTATTGGTTTCTCATTTATTTTCATTGTGTCCTTAAAGGACTCATTTTATGATTTCTCGTTAAAACTTTTAAAGCTGTATTTTTTTCTCAGAATGCACAGAATATGTTCGTTTGTTTGGTAGTGGGGATTGGGAATTGAACTCAAGGTTACTTTACCACTGAACTACATCCCCAGAACTTTTCATTTTTTTAATCTGAGACAGATTTCACTAAATTGACCAGGTTAGTCTCAAATTGCAAAGCTCCTACTTTAGCCTCCTGAGTTGCTCAGATTACAGGAGTGCACCACAGTGGAGCTTGAGAAGAATATGTATTCTGCTGTTGTTGGATGAACTTGTCTAGTCATCACTTATATTCAGTCAACTAGTGATGTTTCTCATTTCTGCTCTGTCCTTACTGATTTTCTGCTTGCTCAATCTGTTAATTTCTCATAGAGGGGTATTGACATTTCTAACTATGTGAATAGACTGATTTACTTTTCCAGGTAGAGCTACAATTTTTTAAAAAACTATGTTTTTATTTGATACATGAAACGATAAAAATTGTGCATATTAATGAAGTTTGATGCATCTGTATGTTCTATAATACTTAAATCAAGTTAAACATACATATCTTCTCCAGTTTTTCTTAAGGGTAAAAACTTTTAAAATCTTTTCTTCTAGCTTTTTAAAGTTTGTAGTATAGTGTTGCTCTCTTTTGTCCAATAGCACACCCTGTTATCCAATAGCACACCAAAATTTCTTGTTCCTATAACACACTGTGAAGTATTATTATTTTTTGCCTCACAAATTTTGATACTCTGTCATTAGGTGTGCAGATTTTAAAAACTGTGATATCTTCTTGCAGACTTGACCCCTTTATCATTTTGTAATTCCAAATTATTTCTCACTCCTATTTTTTGTGCATCAACTGTCATTCACTTTGCTTAAGCATAAGCACACAAAATAATATAAGCATACTGAATGTTGTTGCTATTTTTTTATTTTTTGAACAAATATTAACTTTTAAATCAATTAAAAATAAGAAAAACCAAGTTTTTAATTTAGTTTCACTTTCTTCTTCTCCAATGCTCTTTCATTCCTTATGTGTCTATGAACTTTTGACCTATATCATTTCCTTCTCTTTAAAATGCTTCTTTTAGCATCACTTTGAGAGCACTGACAATGAATTCCTTCAATTTTAGCTTGTCTGAGAAAATATTTTTTCATAATTTTTGAAGCTCTGACACAGTGCTTTTGATTTTCAACATTTCTACTAGTTATTTTCATAATTTTGAAGGAATTCTGGACTCTGCTTTTTTTTATCTCTTAACATTTTTCATATTTGACCCCACTGTCCTGCTGGTTTATGTGGTTTCTTTTATAGTTCATAAATTGAATGTACCACAAAAGTGCATGTGTTGAAGGCTTGGGTTCCAGTCTATGGTGTTAATGGGAGATGGCGGAACACTTTTAGGAAGTGAGCCTAGTGAAAGAAGTTAGGTCACTGGGGGCATGCCCTTGAAGAGGATAATAATCGGACCATAACCCCTCCTTTTCCATTTTCTTTTTGCTTCCCAGATGCTATGAGGCAAGAAGCTTCCTCTGCCACGTGCTCTAAACATGAGATATGTCTCTCCACAGGACCAAAAAGAATAGGCCAATGGGCCATGGGTTGAAACCTTCAAAACTGTGAGCCAAAATAAACCTTTTCTCTTTTTCATTGATTATCCCTGACATTTTGTTATAGTAATGGAAAGCTGTCTAATAGTTTCTGAGGAGAAGTTAGGTAGAGTTCTTAATATGACTCCTTCATATGTAAGCCTTTTATATTTCTTTATCATCTTTTAGAATTTTTTCTTTTCTTTTTTAATTTTCTGCAGTTTGAAAATGATATTCATAAGAAAAACTTTTGAGTATTTATTCTAGTTGGTGTTTTCTGAATTTCCTGGCTGTGTGGTTTTTGTGTCTGACAGTAATTGGGGGGAAATTCTTAGTAGTGTCATTACAAAGTTTCTCTGTTCTTTTACCTCTTTCAAGTATTCTCACTATGTGTATGGTTTCCACCTTTTATAGTTGTGCCATATTTCTTAGCTATTTGTCTCTTTTTGGGTCTTTTTTCACTATGAATTTCAGTTTTGAAATTTTCTATTGAGATGTTCTCAAACTCAGAGATTCTTTCCTTAGCTGTTTCCATTCTATTAATGTACAACAAAGGTCCTTCATTTCTGATGCAGTGCCTTTGATTTTCAACATTTCTAGTTAGTTCTTTCTCAGATTATTATCTCTGTGTTCACATTGCCCAACTTCTTGTATGCTATTTTGCCTATGAGAGCTCTTATGATAGTAATTGCAGTTTTGAAAAATAATTTCACCATCTGAATGAAATTATACTGGCATATCTGACTGGTTTGGATGTGATGCTTGTTCCATCTCTCAACCCACATTTTTTTTTTTTTGCCTTTTAGTATAACGTGTAATTTTTTCTTGATAGCTAGACACACAATACTGAGCAAAAGGAGCTGCTGTAAGTGTTTGGGTATGTGGTGGTAAAGTTCAGGGGGACAAGGAATGCACTGTGTGGTCCCATGATTGGGTCTCTCAGTATTTTAGTGAGGCTCACTAAACTTCACCAGTAACCTTCACAAAGGCTTTTCATTATTTCATACTTCCTTGGGTAGAATGGGATAGTTGAGAGTTCAACAGTTAGGTGTTTTCCTTCCTCAGGTAGCTTTGGCTATGATAAAGCCCTAGCAGCTTAGGGTTTGGCTAGTTTCTTCTGAAGGTAGAATTTGTTAAGGAGAACAGAATGTTCTGGCTTATTTGACAGAAGAACAAAGGGATTTTTCTTTGATCTTCCCTGTAAGAACCTGGTTGAGCTCAAGAAGGTAAGACATACAAGTGTGGAAACACCCTACAGCTGGTTCCTCTTGGAGTTTTGAATTGGATTCACAGTGGGCCTCCAGTAATTTATCAATTATATTTTAAGATTTTTTTTTTTTTGCCTTGGCACTGATTCTTCTTCAGGTTTCTGTTTGTGTTTTTCTGTTCTTAAGGCTTTTAAATTATCAGGGACTTTATAACAGTGACGCATATCTAACAAGTTACTGATTAATTGGTTCCTCCTATCAGGACTATTCCTGGGAAGGAATATCCTTGGGAAGTTTTTCGAGATAAACAAAACAAAAAAGAGCCCATGCTTGCATGATTTGCAGTTTATTTGTACTTCTTCTTTTGCAGCACTCCCTTTAACCTTCGCTTACTTTTGATTATTCATTGTCTCTCACCCTGAATATGAGTTTCAGAAGGGTCATGGTCATCTTGTTGCAGACTGAGGAGCCGTTTCCCCTGAGTTTCCCAGCACCTGCAGCACTGAGTTAACACTGATTTGGATTAGCTCTGGGTCAGTTGTGCTGCAAGAAGAGGGATTTAACCCCTTGTGGACTTGGTTTCTTTCTTGGAGTGAGTCAAGAAAACCTATTCACGGGGCTCCTCTCTCCCTGATGTTTCCAGCTTGCTCCCTGTCCCCTCTCCTGAGCAGGCCATATTTCCCCTCCTCAGCCTGCAAGCTTCTGTTTTCTGCCTGGCTGCTCACCGCCTTCCTATGGCACCTCAGGGAATTGCCCTCTTATTACCACAATTACAATCTGTACACATTTCATTAAACTAATATCGCTTTGCACAGGCTTTCTCCACAGAACTGCACAGCTGGAGGCCCATTTCTTTTCCTCAGCTTAAACACTTTGACAGGTTAAGAAAGCTATTATGGCTGAATAACAGGTGTTGCAAAACAATGTGCATTTGATGTTTAAATGAGAGAGCTTCTTTATTGACTGCCTTTATTGCAGCTAAGGCTCTCCTTTTTCACGATGACTGGATTTTTATTGTTTTTACTGCTTTTTAAAGTGTATTCTGTTGTTTCAGAATAGGTCCGAAGTGACTGTGTGTGGTTATTTGTTATTCTGCTGTCCTTTCCTTTTTATTATTATTAGTATTATTTGTGCTGCCTGCTTTCCTTTCCAGGTGAAGAATAGTTGCAGAAATAGAAGGATTTTATTTTTGCAACTCTCTCTCTCTCTCTCTCTCTCTCTCTCTCTCTCTCTCTCTCTTTTTTCCTGATAGAAGCACACTCACTTCATGAACAACTCCCCCAGGGCCGTTGAGCAAGCTCCTTCTCCATTATTTTGCCTTTGTTTATATTATCTTCCTTAGTCTACACATTTACCTTCCAGTGACCCAGTGAACTGGCTCCCAAATGAGAAATGATAAAATACAGAGGGATGGTTTATGGTAGGAGTTTCCTTATCTGAATATTCTATCTTGTTCTCTGTTCAGAACCTCAGAGCATAGAACACATACACAGACTGAGGCACAGTATTTGGTATTTATCCTTTATCTCATGACATTTTGTTTTTCTTTCCACTCATCAACATTAAGCAAGTCTTTATTCCTTTTCTCTAGTTCCTCACAGAATATCATGCTCAGCAGGATGTAGTCTGTTTTATTATTTTAATAAGATGACTTTTGCTGAAGAGACAGTCAAGTGTTAAAATACCATTTTTCAAAGCAAGTGCTCAGTGAGAGAGAACATACGATTATGAAAGCATAGAAATGGATGGAAATAAAAGATGGCTTTGAAATATTTAGATTTGTGCTTTGGAAATGTCTATGGTAGTGCTCTTCATATTATAGGCACTCAAAAATGCTTATTAACTTTGACTATAAGCATAACATACTTTTCTAAAGCAAAATTTAGATTTCATGCTTACTTACATTTTATGCTAGTAAAAAGCAACAAGAAGAAGAAAAAAAAAAAACACCAAAGGAAAAGAAAAAGCTAATTGTCTTTATTAGGTGAATATTTACTGTACTCAAAATTGTACTCAATTTAATCACTTGCTGTTCATTTTTGTGAGAGCAAATAAAGTAATTTATGTGAGGAGGTGTGATCCTTGTTTTCCCCAGTACATGTACCTTACCTGCCACAATTGAGACAGTGCCTTTTTTTTTTTTTCACGTCCTCATTATCAAGAGCCTTTCTTAGAACACTTTAAGGTCTCAGTAAATGATTATTGACAAAATCAATCATATGCACTTCGGACATGAAGAATTCTTCATGTAGATTTCAAATAGGTTGAAGACCTCTTGAAATTCTAAGTACAATTTTTTGTATACACACAGAAGTAATGGCAGTGAGAAATCTTGGTTTTCATTTGGTTCTCAGAGAAATCTATGGCTCAAAAAATTTTCTGAACACCTACTTTAGAAAGAAATGCTGTGAAGGATAATTTGATGAACATTTGGTTAATAAAATAATTACTTGAACCAATAGCTTAAGTAATTTTTCCATTATAAAGTTATACCAAGTTGTATATGGGATTTAGTAAACCTGGTAAGCTTTACTTGATTTTATAAAAATATAGTCTTAAGTTGGTGAATGGTTTGTCCCCAGAGCTAGAAACTAGCATCTCCAATCCACAATTGTGACATAGATACATATTTTTAATAATAACACTAATACTTGTACTCTCTATAAGCTTATTACAGTTCAAAAAGTGCTTTCTAATTTCAAAGATTACCAAAATCCATCCCACTAATATTCTGGGAACAAGGGAAGCCAGTTCTACTTCCAAGTATAGTGTGTCTAAATCCCTGTGGTGTCTGACTCAATTATTTAAAAAAAAATGTTAGTACTTTACAGTTATGAGGCACATTTCTCCTAAGAATTTTAATAAACTTCATAATATAGAGAAGGACTGTTATTCTCCTCACTTAACAGGTATGGAAATTAAAATGCAGATAGTGCTCAGTGATTTTTCTCATGGCTATTTGGGCTAGCAGTAGAGATGCAAATCAAAAATATTAGCCCTGAATTTTTAGCTGCTTGGTTGCTTCTACAATAATAAGTTTAGAAAAATTTTAAAATATATATTTATAGCTTTAAGAATATGTTTGAAAAAACATCCCCTAAAACTTATTTCTCCCGTAGGTCTCAAACTGAAGGAAAAGTAAATTTACTTTAGGAAATTGGTTATAAAATGAAAGAAAAATATTTTTATATGTTTAAGCCAATAAAGCTCAATAAGATGTTACAAATACTTATCAATATATAAAGTGCAATAAAATAGTTTATGACACAGTAAGTGTTCATTGTAAGTGTTAAGAATTAACTGCTTTTTCATATAATTCCTTAGATATGTAAGTAATGCATGGACTTTCAGGAAGAGGTCTTGTTTTAATGAAAGATGGCTATCAGATGGAGAGAATTTGATTTTTCCCCTTTAAGTTTCAATTAAGATAATTAAATGCTTTATCAAGACATGGATTCCATTTATCAGGTTTATACTTTGGGCCATTTTGAAATGTTTCATCTTTATATATTCATGTGAATGAGTATGAAAAAGTTAAATTAAAAAAAAATCACTTTTGCCTCTGTACCTCCCTTTTGGATACTATTACAAGGCATGCCTGTTTGAACAGATTCTCTGATTCAGCCTACTGAAAATAATAGAATCAGTTGCCCATAACTGTCTGCCAGTTAAGATTGTATTTGTGCTGTCTTCTTCTTTTCCTAGAAATTCATCATCTTGAAAGCATTTGTATTATTGAAAGCAACAGAGCCTGGTTAGGCTGCCCATTTCCTTTACTTCATTTGCATTTTTTGTCCAATATTTTTCCCGAGTTCCTTTCTCTCCCCCGAAGTCTCCATCACTCCACTGCATCTCATAAAGTGCCATCTCAGCCACCCAGTGGCAGCTTGCTGTGCGAAAATGAACTGGGTACAAAACACAGGTTCCCAGGAGTCTGGGGCTTCCCAGCCTTGTCCCTAAGCCAGCAGCAGCTGAGGTGACCCAGATACAGGAACTGCTTTCCCCTCCCTGCGTTTTACCATTTCCAGGAATGACCACTGTTGCATTACCACTAGAATTTGAAAAAACAGCATGATTTCTGTGGGTGGTACAATTTCCTCTGCTGGAAGAATGAAGGCACAACGGGAAACTTAAAGCCCTAAAGAGCGAAGGGGTGAGTGTAACAAAGCAGAAAATATTTGCCCAGTGTTCCATTGTGCCAGCAAGTGTTCTTGCTGTATGTGTGGGAATAGTAAAGAGAATTACACACTCACCTGCCTGGTTGTGGGCAACAGGCGTGAAGATTCAACACAGCTTTCAAATACAATGAGAAAATGAAGAATTAATTCAGTCTGGGAGTTAAGTCTAAGCAGAAAATGAAATGTCACAAAGAAAAAGAAATAATGATTTAATTATGTATATAATAATATGAGTCTTTTTTTTACCTAATAAATTCTAAATAGCATTTAAAAATACAATCCCTGAATCCTTGGTCATAGAACATGACTATTAATCAATACCCCTAAGAGACTGTATTTATTTAATTCATTGGTTCTAAAACTCAGGCATATATTAAAATCACTGGGGAAATTGATGAAACTACACAGACTCAATGCTATCCTGCACCAGTGGGCCTGGGCTTATGCATGCTCTGTTAGATCTCCAGATGATTCTGCTATACACTTACACTTACAAAACTGATTTACACTGATTTATTTTTTTAAAATTTATGTCATTTTAATTCATGTAATTTAGTGATAACTTGGAGACATCTCTGACTCTTACTTTCATATTCTACATCCAATCCCTTCTCTTGGCTTCTCATTTTATTATAAATTGACAAGCTGTAATTAGATATATTAATAGGGTACACAATGATGTTAAGATATTTGTATATAATGTGTAACGATAAAATAAAGCTGACTTATCCATCACTTCTTTTGTGGTAAGAATATATGAAATATACTTTCAGCAATTTTGAAATATAGAATATATTACCACTAACTTGAGTTACCATGCTGTACAATCGATTTCAAAAAAATACTCCTCTTGTCTAGCTGAAATTTTCTACCTTTCAGCTCATGTTTTCCCATTCCTCTCAGCCCCCCAGCCTCTAGTGAGCACAATCCTACTCTCTCCTGAATCCAGTTGTTTTAAACTCTACATGCAAATGAGATCATGTGGTATTTGTCTTTTTGTGCTTGGCTTTTTCACTTAGCATGCTGTCCTGTAGGTTCATCCTGTTGTCACAAACTACAGGATTTTTTTCTATATACAGTTGGTATTTCATTGTGTACATATACATCTTTTATGTGAATATATAACACATTTTCTTTATCTATTCATCCATCAATGAATATAGTTTGATCAAATATCTTGGCTATTGTGAATAATGCCAGAATAAACATAAGTACATGGATAATTCTTTGATATTCTGATTTTTATCCTTTGGATACCTAGGACATATCCCATAGAAGGGGAATTTGTTGGATCATATGTTAATTCTATTTTTAGTGTTTTGAGGAAACTTCATACAGTTTTCCATAATGGCTAAACTAATTTACATTCCCACTACTAGTGTACAGGGGTTACTTTTTTTTTTTTTTTTTTGTTACCGGGTGGGGGTTAAACTCAGGAGCACTTGGCCACTGAGCCACATCCCCAGCCCTATTTCGTATTTTATTTAGAGACAGGGTCTCACTGAGTTGCTTAGTGCCTCACTTTTGCTGAGGCTGTCTTTGAACAGGATTACAACATGTGCCACCATGCCTGTCGCGACCCCTTGCCCGCAAGGAAGACGCAACTCAGGAATCTTCTTTCAGCAGTTTATTCAGGCCCTTGATATTTTTTCTTCTCCCTCCCGGATGCCCCTCCCAGCCTTAATAAAGCATCTCAAGCCCCAATGCAAAGCTGCCACGTGGAGCTTTCTCATAGGGTGATAAGGGATTACGTGCCAACTCTCCAAAAAAGGAGTTGTTTATCACAGGCCACAGTGGAAGCCGGCGCCATCTTCTAATGGCGGCCACGGTCTATAGGAACGGCTCACCACAGTTCCCCCTTCTGTTTTATAAAACAATACAGGTGAGAGTAGAGGTCCTATCCCACTGTGCAGAAGTGGCTGCAATGTATGGTTCAGTCCTAAGGAGGCGCCTTCCCCAGACCTGATCCCATATCAGCCGACGCCTTTTTTCGTAGGGCGGGGCGTGGACGTCAAACCCGCATGCAATAGGACATGCTTTCCTTGAGGTCCGTTGAGGGATCACTCAAGTGCAGTGCCTTGCCTCGCATCCTGCATCGTGACGACGGTGAGAAGTAGGATAACACAGGTAGCCTGGTAATAATGACAAAATTTAAGTTGGCAACACAATCCCTAAGCCCCAGAGGAAGGTAAAAAGTCTGCAGCCGAGAAGAAAGACCAGTCCTGAAACCCATCTGCGTGCAATGGTAACAAGACCTGCAGAGTGCAAGGGCTATTCAGCACTGGGAGAGAGTAAGGAAGAGGACATGCCAATCCCAGTGCAATGTGAAATTAACTTGGGGTGCAATGGCCATGCCCAGAAATCACTGTTTAAGATGTGCAAGCCAGATTTGTGGAGAAATGCCATTTTCTAAGGCCGCAAGAGCCTGTACGATCATAGCCTTCTCTTTTGCATGGCGAGTTTTAAGGCGACAGAGAAGTCACAAACAAAGTACAACACCGAAGCAACACATTGCCCCAAAAATGCCCACTCCCACCCATTCCTTAAAAAAGGAAAAGGCAGAGGACAGCCAACTGGTGAATTGACCCAAAGTCACTGGATCGACACGGGTACTATTCAAAACAGCAATCTGAGTTGGTTGAGACTGGATCAAGTTTTCTGCTTCCAAGGACCAGGTTCCGGATAGATATTCCCCGATGATGCAGGAGGCATTTCTGGAATCATTAAATCTGACAGAGGTTATACATAAATGTGCACATTGATCAATACAACCCAAATGTACTAGGTTAGACAATTCCTCAACTTGAGCTTGAAGCAGATCTATCCTTTGATTAGCAGCCAAAATCCCAGATAAAATGTGTTGATTAATTTTACTTTGGGATTCAAGTACGGTGGATGTTTGTTGAATAACCTGATTAATAGTGGCAGCAGTTTGTACCTGGCTGGCCATGGCTACTCCAACTGTAACTGCTGCAGCAGCAGATACCGCCACAGCTGTCACTATAGCTGCCGTAATTCCAAAATCTCTACGGGTTCTAATCAATTCAACAATAGGAAAGGATTCTGGATCTGCAGTAACCGGGATCGGGACAAAGGTTGGAATTTTCATAATCACTGCCATAGTCCAGGAGCCATTCCAACACTCAGACAAGTAGCAAGTAACATTAGAACAATTAAGCATCCCCTGTAATGTAACATTAGCCAAAAGAAACAGGAACGGAGATTGGAGACAGACTGCTGCGGAGGGTAATGTAGCATTAGATAATTGTGAATTATTTGCAAAAATTTTAAGCCTCCTACCTCGCTCCGAGTCTTGGGTACTGCCAGAAACATTAAACAGCCAACTTTGGACTCCTAATATTTCCCTGGGGAAACACAAGCGCGGACTAGACTAGCCCAATCTGAGGGAGTCATACAAAATCTAGTAAGTCCCTCCACCTGAGTGAGAGTGAAAGCAGCATCTATGCCATAAGTGCGGACGGATTCTGCCAAGGTTTTAACTATCTTAAAGTCTAAAGGCTCATGATATCTTCCCCTATTATTGTCCTGAAACACCGGGTACGCAAGTCCCATATCTGTATTAACTGTCCTCCAAACTTGCGCATGAAAAGACCTCCCGGAACTTTGGCTCCCCCCCACATACGGGGGTGGGGCAACAGGCGTCATATCTTCTTCTAAATTTTCAACCTCCTCCTCCTCAGAATTCTGTTGACCAATATTAGATCCCTCCCCCTTCTTACAGTAGGCATGCGCGCCTTGTGTCTCCTTTTTCTTCTTTTTTACTTTTATCTTATGTAGTTGTTGCAACAATATATCAAGGTCCTCAGAACTCTCTGAGTCGCTTGTGTTCTCAGGCGTTCTGAATTCGGTCAAGTCTGGATAGAGCCTTCTCCTATTTTTATCTTCAGGCTCTTTTGCCTTCTCACTACTGTTACTTTTGATACTCTCTGCCACTTCACTATGTGATCCTTCAGATTTTTCCTCATGTAGTTGCTCAAGAACAGCTTGACCCTCACTCACAGCTTCTTGGCATTTACTATCTGCTATACAACCTCTAACTAACTTCCAAAGTGGTATAACGCCACCCTCTAAGGTGCCTTGCTCACGAGCGAAATCTAGATCTTTCCCTAATTTGTCCCAGCTGGGAACCGTAAGACTCCCTGAAAAAGCAAACCAAGGAGCCACTATATCAGCTTCTCTTAAAAACATCTGCAAAGTACTCTGCTTTATCTTAAGTCCTTTTGAATGTAACAACCCATCTAGGGCCAACAAAATTGGGCTTGAAGAAGCAACACCCATAATGTTTTTAGAGCTATAAAGAAAGTGAAAGTACAAAAGTCCCCGCTCTCTTCCTTTTACAGGGGAGCGTCCCTGTCGTCACAACAACAAAAGAAGCACAAAAAACAAAAGCGAAATGACACAACAAAAGAAACACAGAAAACAAAAGCGAAAGTACACAGTGCAGCTGCAATAAAATGTAATGCTCTCTCTTTCTTTACAGAGGAGCTGCCCCGCTTTGGTCGCGGGTCCCACTTACTAGGGACTAACCCCGCTTTGGTCGCGGATCCCACTCACCTGGGACTAACCCCGCTTTGGTCGCGGATCCCACTTACCTGGGACTAACCGGTGCACCACCCCTGACTGCTGAAAGTTCTGGTTCCCGGGTTTCGGCACCACTTGTCGCGACCCCTTGCCCGCAAGGAAGACGCAACTCAGGAATCTTCTTTCAGCAGTTTATTCAGGCCCTTGATATTTTTTCTTCTCCCTCCCGGATGCCCCTCCCAGCCTTAATAAAGCATCTCAAGCCCCAATGCAAAGCTGCCACGTGGAGCTTTCTCATAGGGTGATAAGGGATTACGTGCCAACTCTCCAAAAAAGGAGTTGTTTATCACAGGCCACAGTGGAAGCCGGCGCCATCTTCTAATGGCGGCCACGGTCTATAGGAACGGCTCACCACACATGCCTATCCAGGGCTTACTTTTTTATACATCCTCACCTATACTTGTTACTATTTATCTTCTTGATTATAGTCATTCTGACACATATGAGGTGATATCTCATTATGATTTTAATTTGCATTTCCCTGATGATTAATGATATTGAACATTTGCTCATATATTTGATGACCATTTGTATGTCTTCTTTTGAGAAATGTCTATGAATGTCCTTTGCCAATTTGTAAATTGGGTTGTTTTCTTATGTATTTTAGATTTTAACTCTTTATCAGATATTTACTTTACAAATATTTTCTCCTACTCTGAGTGTTAAGTCTTTAGGTAAAGCTTATTAGTTTGAAGTGATGCCACCTATCTAATTTTGATGGTCTCACAGAAAATTTTGAGGACAAATAGAAAAAAAAAATCATTGCCCAGACTCATGTTGTGTGGTTTTTGACCCATATTCCTTTTTCCTTTTATATTTTAATGTCTTAAATTTAAGTCAGTAATCCATTTTTGAATAGTTTTTTTTTTTTTTTTTTTTTTTTTTGTAGGTGGTATAAGAGTCCATTTCCCTTCTTGGGCATGTGAATACCTACTTTTCCTAATATTCATTATTGAAGAGACTGTCTTTATCCTATTTTGGTTTTTTGGCAACTTTGTTGAATCCAATTGGCTATAAATGCATGAGTTCTTTTCTGGGGTCTCTAGTATTCTAGTCCATAATTCAATTTCTCTATTTTACATTAGTATTATGTACTAGCTGTATTACAGCTTTGTAACATAGTTTGAAATCAGCATGATGACTCTAGACTTGTTATTTCTGCTCAGGATTACCTAAGTTATTCAGAATTATTGTGAATCCATATGAACTTTATGATTTTTTTTCTGTTTCTGTGAAAAATTAAATTTTTATAGATATTCTATTGAATCTTCATATCACCTGGGACACTATTTTATTTTATTTTACTGTACCTATCATAAATGAGTGTTTTCTTAACCTCCTTATTGTATAGTTTGTTGTTGGTGTATAACACCATTACTAATTTCCATGCATTGATTTTATATTCTGCAAATTGGCCATATTCATTTGTCAGTTCTAGTGGCTTTAGGGTGGAGTTTTAGTGTTTACTCTGTATAAAATCATGTCAGACACCTGGAAATTTTGCATATTCCTTTTCTATTTAGGTGGCTCTTATTTCTTTTTCTTGCCTAGTTGTTCTGGGAAGAAATTAGAGTACTGTCTTGAATAGATCTGGTAAGAGTAGTCATCCTTGTCTTGTCCCTGTTCCTAAAGGAACAAGGGGCAATATTCACCAATGAATGTAACATTAGCTGGCTTTAATAGTGTTGAGGTAAATTCCTTCTATATACAATCTATTGAGAGTTTTTATCATATAAAGACATTGAGTTTGTTAAATGATTTTTCTATTTCTTATGAAATCATGTTTCTTGTTCTTTCTGTAAACATGATATATCATATTTCTTAATTTGTGTATGTTGAGCCATTCTTACATCCCACTTGATCATGGTGATTCATCTTTTGATGGGCTGTTGAATTTGCTTCTAGTACTTTGTTGAAGACTTGGTTCTTTCTTTGATGTAGACCGAATTTGACAATTTTTCACTATCTTTATTTCTATGCAGTGTCACCAAGGCTATCACAGTAGAACAATTTTCTTAGTCCCTCACCCCGAGTCATTCTTTCACTTAGCAGCCTAAGTGAGCCTGCTAACCTTAATGTAAACCATGTTCTTCCCTTTTAAGAGTCACACATGACTTGTAGTGTAATCAGAGTAAAATCTCATGCATTCTGGATCCCAATACTTCTCTTTCCCTGCAACTTTCTTCTCTTAGTTGCACTATCTTCCTTATGTTTGAACACGCCACTCTTACTTCTAGTATTTTGGAACACCTTCATTTACCTGAATTACTCTAACTCCGTGAAATCACCTCAATCAATAGCTTGCTTCCTTGAAACCACTTCACAGTTCACTCCTTGCCAGAGAAGATTTCTGACATTCCTTTGTAGGATAGAACCCACGTTCAAACTAACTTCATTTTCTTTGTGTGTGTGTGTGTGTGTGTGTATGTGTGTGTGTGTGTGTGTGTGTTTACATGTATTGTCATATGGTATAGTATATTTTTATCACTCTGTTACCCATGATAGAATGTTAACTTTCAGGTCTAAGTCATATCACATATTGTCTCATTTGGACTTTACATTTAAATTTGAGATGACTTGTGAAATTTAATTATACATGTTAATAAGATCTGGAATTTGGTAGTCATTCTGTAGGCCTGCAAAAATGTATTTAGTTGCTTAAAAATACTTGGTTCCCAAAAATGTATTTAATTGCTTAAAACTACTTGGAGAATGTGAAACTTAAACTAATTTATTAAGAATTCAAATCAATGCATGTTCTCAGGAAAAATGTGTAAATAAGAGTGATTAACTTACATCATTCATGCACCTCTATCTCTGTTTCTTCATCTATGAATTATGGTCATCAGGACTCATCATTCATAGAAATCCCTATTTGTCCCTAAATAATATCCCAGTTCTCCAAGCTCATTGTTTTACAGTCAGAAAAAAAATCTAACTTAACATAAGATGCTAATAACCAAAATAGGTTTTAACATAATAACCAAGGGTCAAATTCTTTTCTGAACCCAATACCAGAGCCTATTGTTTGACAAATAATGTTTGTGTTACCATTGTGCATAAGAGGTACTTTGCATCTTTGATTTTTCAGTATGTTTATTTAATTATAAGGATAACACAGCAGAATGAGACGTGGACACTTTTGGATAATATATGTTACATGAAAATTACCCTCAAAGTATTTTATTTTTCATGATTTAATACTTGTAGAATTTTAGATTGTCACCATTGGAGAGAATATTTACAGGTAAAGACAGTATAAAATGCCACAGATACTTATGATACTAAATGAAAGCAGTAAAAAAAATACTAAGTAAGTATGTTAGTAATGTATTTACATTTATTAAATATAAAAGTGGATTAATATGCAATTTACCAATGTCAATTGGCTGGATGCATAATAGTATGTTTTGTTTTTTTTTTTTCTTCTGAAAGAGGATTTTCACCTGATGGTATACTTTACAAGAGTCTATTCATAACACTTAAGGTTATATTATATTGAATATTTTTGGAATTGTGAAAACTAGATTATAGACTTCAAGCTGCTGTGTGACATGAGAAAGGCAGGTGAGGAGATGGAGTGGAAGTTGCATCACTCATATAAACATTTGGATTGAGATTTCTAGAACAACTTGCCCATCTGCTAAGAAAGTCAGAAGTGGTTTCAACAAGCCTCATGTCACTACTTTCCTCTTCCATAAGTCCTAGTTTTAGGGCACAGGGAACTCAGAGAAAAACTACAGACGTATTTTCAGAATTAGAGTTCAACAAATTTCCTCCAAATAAGATTAGTATAAAAAGTATTTTCTCTATACTAGTAACAGTTATAAAAGGCAATTTATATTAAAAATAACAAATGCTATAAAATAGTGAAGAAAAATCTACCTGAAGATATGCACAAAATGATAATAGATTTTTGCTTTATGGCCTGATACTAATTTTCCTATTTTTTCTATGTGCTTATAAGAAGTATGTTTCTGTAATTATTAGAGACATGGATATGTCCATTTCTGTTACTGTAAGTTTATCAAGTATGCTGTTTCAATGTTTTGTATTTTCACTATTTTTTACATAATGTATTTTATATGAGAAGAATTATTTTTGGTGAACATCTTTTTTAAGTATCACGAATATAGTGCAATGGATACTGTAGAGGAAACACAATTGTGAATAGAGTGTAATTGTCTTTGAGATCATAACCTAAGATGAATCAAAATATGAATGCCACCACCAAATGAATGCTATCACTTGGAGGAAATAAAACAGGCAGAAACAAATGAACAAAGGAAAAAAAAAAACAACTTCTATTTTCATATGCATAACTAATAAAACCTTAATATAGTTGTACATTGGCATTTTCCCATTTGCTAGGACAAAAATGGAGCTTTGAAACAAAGAACTTTCTTTATTGCTCCTTGTGCTTCCAATGTATGACTTTAATTGTGTCTCAGTCTTGCCCAAGTTATTTACTGGTCTGAGGTTTTAGCAGCAAGGAAAAAAAAAACATGAAAGGCAAGTATAAAATAGGTCACATTTGTTTTTCATTACAATTGCGATTTTTAACTACTTCTACATATCAATGCATAGAGTGGTGCTTTTGATAATAGGTATTTACTTTAGATAATAAGTTTTAGGCAATTTAACAAGCCTAGTAATTCAAAAATTGGTTTACCTTTTAAAAGAGAAATAAGTAAAGATGACAATGAGTCCTCTGGTTATCCAAGATAGCTGTGTTAAAGTAAGATAAGTAGGTAAAGGAATTAAGTTTAAATAATTTTTGTCAAATTGACAAGATTAATTTTTTGCCATATATTTTTAGGATAAAGGTATAGCATATTGCATTTTTCAAAGGGAGTATATGTTAATATTTCCGTTCCATATGCTTTTCCAGATTTGTCACTTCCTCAATGAAGAGATAGAAACTTTAAGCCCTCTTAAAATTGGTCAGGACTTTGTGACTGACTGCCTTGTCAAATGGAATGAAGTAGAAGCAATGCTACAAAAATATCAAGGAAAAGTCACAAAAATGATAAGCTTTCTCTCAGAATGTCCACATTTGGTACTCAACTAAATGTCATGAAGAATTTGATGCACATTTAGTTGTCCTAATATCCCCAGTTAAGGTTTCAAATGATTGACCGCACCAGCTTCAAGACACTTGAGGTATCAAGCCTTCAGATGATTATAACTTCCAGCTTTTGAGCCACTCTACATGGTAAAGAATAGAGTGGATGAGACAAGTTATTTTGGCTAAGCCATGTTGAAATTGCACATTCAAGAAAGAAATTAAAAAATGTATGGTGCTAATACTTGATATAGTTTGTTGAATAAAATTAAGTAACTAAAAAAAGAAGAAATAAGAATTTAATATCATAAAACAAAATTATAAACTCATCACTATTTTTCATACATTAACAATATCAATTGAATTTTTTATTTCTCCTAGTTCTGTTAACTTTTGTTTAATATATTTTGGAATTATGTTACTAGGTACATGCATGTTTAGAATCATATTCCTGGGAATTCAATTAATATTTATTATATCAAAAGCATTTTATTTCTAATAGGTTATTTTTAAATCTTAGAGCATCAGTTAGTTAATTTTTATACAGTCAGACCAGTTGTGTATTAGAGAGTATACAAATAGTCTATTTTATCCATTCTGTTTTTTTTCCCCAAACTTCCTTTTTGTTTTTATGATTTAGGCATATTTATTTTAAAAATGTATAACATTGGATTGTTTGAAAAATGTTAATCTTTGAATTATAACTGGTAAATTTAATCCATTTATACTTATTGTGATTATCAACATATTTTATTTATTATATCATTTTTCTACTATCTTTTTATCCAGGTATTTCCATGTTTCTTCCCACTCTTTCTTGCTATCATTTTATCTACTTTATTGATTTCTTCTCTTTTGGTTTATAAATTATACATTATTTCTCTATTTTATTAGTGAATACTCAATTTTTAGGTTTCATTTATAACAACATCTGAAATGAATCCATATCGCAACACAACTGCAGAATAATGCAAGGAACTTAGAAGGGTTTTAACCTTTCTCATCTCTTGATATTTTTTCATGTCATTATTTTTCTATTTTAATCCCATCTAGTTAAGACTAGTCAGGTTTTGTCATTGCTTTATGTTGTAAATATTTACCACATGCTAGACATTTTTCTTCTTATAACAGTCCAGATATTGAGATTCAATTTTCATTTTCCTAAGATGGAGATCTTTTTATTTTTACATTTTTTAAAACATGATTTCAGTTTTATACAACAATATCAAAGCCCAGTTATGTATAATGGCAACCTATTCAATAATTCACAGCTTATTTGCTCTCTCTTCCTCCCTGTTTCATTTCTGTGTTCTCTTGCCACAGCTCCCTAGGATCATATGCCAAATGTACTGGTAGCACTCAGATGATTTTCTCAAAATTTTTCTTTTTGGGAAAACCCAACTTAAGAGAGTCTGATCCCATATTATTCTTTTGATAATATAGTAGTAACCACTGCAAGACAAAAATCTGATTTTTAATAGCCAGCCACATTATTCTATCTCAAATCTCTGTGTGGTGGATATCTCAGCCATGGCCTACTTTGACAGATATATTTTTTTCTTTCTTCCTATATATATTCTTGTAAAACATTTCTGTAAATTTGAACCCCCAATCATCTTTCACTCTAGTCATTGTAACCCCTTTACTATTTTTGCCTATTTTATGTTCATTTATAAGTTACTACACCTTTTTAAAAAAGTTTCTCATAAACTTAAAATGTGTTTTCATTATTAAAATCTCAACCCATATGATGCACAATATATTGCTAAAGAATCAGTATTGATAGGTTGTGTTCTCACAATTGCAGTGAACTCCATTTTATGCAACAGCTCAGGTTTATTTACATTGGATAAATTTGGTGATTTTACAAAATGAAGAGTTGTAAGAAAAAGATCTTTCATTCAAGAATATGTAAAACCTTCCTTTCTTTTTCTTCTTCTTCTTCTTCTTTTTAATCAATTCTTCTTAGCAATGTATTCCATGATGCATTTCCCAGTTATCTCTTTCAGGCTGAAAGATATATTTCCCCAGTTACTGAGACTGAGTCTGGTTTATAGCACTCATCTTCAAACCCTCTCTGTATTTGCCCTCAGGTGAAGAGAGCTGCTTCAACCAGGTTATGTTCCTTTCTCAGGGGTAAACTACACTCAATGATTGATTGATAAGGAGGTATAAAGGTCTGGCCTCCATTCCACAAGATGGTTAAGTCTAAAGGTTATTCTAGCTTTACAGTTCTGCATGGGGTCATCTAAGTCTTGTGTGGATTATATGACAACTTAACTTCCCCCTTGCTCTGTCCTACTTCCTTCCTTTTCCTGGATTGGGTGTTGACTCCAAGAGCACTTCCTAATAGACATTTTGAATATTGATGTTCATCTCTTGATCTCTTTCCCAAACCCAACCTGCACTATTTGATTCAATAAGATGTTTTAAGGACGATGTTAGAAAGAAAATGTTAAAGATAGGATTCTGGAGAAGATCTTCCTAAACTCTCTGGCACCGAGGACTTGTCCTCTAGCAGTAGGTGGAACCCAAAGGGATGATGGCATAGGCAGTAATGGAATCTTAAAACTCTCACTGATGGTGAGCTAGGAAATATGACTAGGGACGTGGTGGTTATGATGAGGATATATGTTAGGTATTTAAGGACGATGGAGAAACCAAAAGGTGGGAGGATTAACTGGGATTCAAAACTAAACATGAAAACCTGTGAGGATCTGAGCATCTTACTTCTTTAAGCTTAAAGGATATAAAATGTGTAGATCAGGTCTAGGACTTAAGCATAATCATAGCAAAGTTCCAACAAAGATCAGGACCCAGAGTTATGGAATGGGGCACTCAAATATTGAATCCTCAACTATTCCTGAACACCCAAGGCTTGGTGAATTGGACACTCCTTAGTAAGAGTTAATGATTCCCCTGGTTTGAAGAAAATACAAATGGCTCTATAGTAAGAAAACAATACTCATGACTCCTCCAATCCTTCTTGATCTTCACAACCTCCACTCAAGGGCAATTAGACAACACTAAAGGCTGAATCCTAAAATAATTTGGCTAGGGAATTACTGTACTTGCTAAAGGAAGAAAAGAACTATAGCACCAAGGAAGTAGAGAACCCAGGGAACATGTGCAAGTATGCTGGGAGGACATTCAGAGAATCGGATTCTGAGAGTGCTACATCAATAGAGGGAAAGAACACAAAGTTGGATAAGTTAACAATATGGGTGCTCTTTCCTAGGATATAGGATTTAACACTCTAATACATAGGGATAGTACAAAGTGAGGTGAAAATGCTGAAAATGTCATAGCAGACAGAGAAGAAGGGATTTAAAACCTCACAACATAGGGTATGTTGGAATGATTATACCATGTGAAATCTGAAATATCACCACAGATTATGTTCCATGGGAGTACCAGAGGATTGTTTAGCAAAGCAATTAGGGATGTATTTGTGATAAGGGAACCAGTAACATTAAGTAGCTCGGTTGTACCTCTTCTCTCTAATGCCAGGGCTATGCCTTTAAAGAGCTGCATTCTCTAGAGCAATGGAGAGGCAGAGCTCCCTAACAATAGAAGACAGGTGTGGAGGCTTAACCAACAGAATCCAGGTGGATGCAATTACTGTAATTAGTGGCAAAGCCATGGTGAGGAAGGAAAAGGATGTTTTGACACACACAGAGTTATGGAGACGGTTAATGGTACAAGGATCCCTTAGGAACAAGACAGATGGTAGCTAATAATCATATGACTCAGTCTGAATAACCAAAAGTAATCAAGGATGATGATCAGGAGGTTGAGGGCAGTTGTCCCAATAAAATTTCATGATGCCTTGCCCAGTTTTCACAACAGGAACACACTGCCTGTACATATCATATGCCAGACCATCCAGAAACTTTTGGCCAGATAGAGTGATGGAATAATCTATTAAAGGCATCTAAGTGTCCCAGCATATAGATAATAACTTAAGATCATGGGGTGCTATTCTTCAGGATTCTACATAAACTGAATGATCTGTATCTCCAATATGTCAGATATCTATATCTATGTCTATGTCTATGTCTATGTCTATATCTCTCTCATTTTTATGTACATCTACATTTATCCAGAAACCAAGGGGTAGAAGGAGGAATGGTTTTGCCTCCCATCACTTCCAGTAACTCGCTTAGGAAATTTATCTTTATCATTCCATCAGCTTTAGTCTTTTTAGAATTAAAGGTTCTAATTTCCAAAGGGAGACTGTTTCTGCTTTGCACATACCAAAGTCCCATTGAAACACATGTTATGACTGTTATCTGGGGATCTGTGGATTTGGATCCTTGTGATGAAAGACCAGAGGACAAGTAAAGGAATCACCATCCTGGCAAGGGTAGTTGACTGACACTGTAACAGAGGGCAGGTAGGAAAGTTTTTGGCAGCAGTGATTCACTTTAGTACCTATTATTACTCCCTTGCTCCGTTTGATAGTAAATGGACTAGTGCATACAAAGATCATGGCCAAAGAAGACATGCTCATGTCCTATAGTGTCATGGCCACATTACTTGGTAACTCACCTAGACTAGCTGAAATTTCATATATAAATACGAAATTTCATATATATATATATATATATATATATATATATATATATATATATATATATGAGAATGAAACTAGAATATGAGGAAAGTCATGAGTTATCAGTTGTGGTCCCTGAAACCAACTGCAGTAATGGGGCTGTAGTTTGTCTCATCAATCTTTTCTCCTACATTTTCCTAAGCAAAATAGATATACCAAAGTCCTCAAGAGTTTGCTCTAAGCTTTTATGTTAAAAACTAGATCTAAGAAATACAAGGAGTGTAGTGTAGCATATGCCATAATATTGGCTGTTTTCCAAGGACAGAATCTCTTGGCTACCAGCCAGCTGCCAGGCTTCTCTGGAAATTGTCCTTCCTTCCTAGGGGAATTTTGCATTCAATGTTTGGGTCAGCAAAACACTATAGAGACTAAGTCCATCTTCTGCTGAAGTTTATCCCAGCTTTTGCATTTCCTCTAGGGTTAAGTGAGGCTTTGTTGAGCTTGGAGCTTGCCTTCTCTCTCTGCTCAATCTTATTGCTCTTTCTTTGGGGCCAGGGATGTTGATCCTGAGAGAAACCCTTAATTTGTCTCTTGAATGCTAATTTTCATCTCTGCTTTTAAGATCTCCTTCCTGGGGCACCCAGCACCCTTTAATTCTCTTTCCTCTTCAATCTATCTTATTCAAGTACAATTAATTTGTTTCCTGCTGTAAAAATGTGCCATGTTAAACTAATTCATATTGTTTGCTTAGAATGGCTGGACCCAGTGTCTCAGTTCACCCTGCATTTCCATGTGTTGATTATCTGCAAAGTTATTTGGAATCTGCCATTTCAGCTAAGTATGAGTTTAAGAGTCTTTGCTGATGAACATGAGGGGCATTTCCTACAATTTGAGAGTAATTTTTTAAAACTTTTCTGGAGCTCTCTAATGACTCCTGTGTAAAACTACACAAATTATGAAAAGGCAAGAAGTTGTTTGTTGATGATCTAAAGGAACACAGTCTACACCATTACTTCTCTTCCTCTTAGCTCACTGAATTTGAATCTTTAAGTTCTCTAAACCATCCTCCCCACCATCCATCTCTAGCATCAATTAGCAAATCACTTATGGTTTTTTAATAAATTTTCAAAAATTAGCATCTGGATGAAAAAAATGATCAACTAGATTATGTCAAATTTCCCCAGACCTAGAATCCACAGACTGAGTTCTAATTTATGGATCCTTTAAAAATATCTATATACCTCCTGAACCCTCCTTACCTCTCCACAAATTTATCAACATCCTCACATCTTGTCTATGGCCATATAGATAAAGGATCTAATGCACTGGTAAAGAGAATAGTAAAATAGAAGGAAGCCAAGTCTTATGCAGGCCTGCCGTGTAGCATTTCCTAGCTTTACATGATGCTGGGAATCTGCTTGTTCTCCATCCTAGTCTACTGGGTAATTAAGGATTGTAGTTGTGGCCTAAACTTCAGTCAATGCCTGAGGCCTGAATACAAGAACCTGCTGACTTTCTTTTCCTATACCTAAATCCTGCTTGGCTTGACTGGCCTGCATTAGAAGGTCCTTCTTTTCATGGATAAAAGCCTGAAACAGTACAACACTCCTTGTTTAAAAGTTAATTTAGTGCTTAATCTCCCTATTTTGCCACATGCCAGATGCAGATTGGGATGCTGGGTATGTAATATTGCCCAAGTTTATACTTCTTGGCACAGGGCTTCAAATGCAAACTTACTCTCTTCTCCTCTTTCCTAGTTCCACATGGGGTGGAAGAAACATAAATACAAATATCACTTCCTCATTTTCCATCCTGGATTCCATGGCCTTGATGGTTAATGGGCCTTAGTCTTTCCTAGTATTTTAGTTTGCTAGGGATGCCAAAGTACACTGGGTGGCTTAAAGAACAGAAATTTATTTTCTTACAGTTCTGGAGGTTAGAAATTCAAGATCAAGGTTCTGGCTGTAGGACAGTTTCTTCTGAGGCTTCTCTCCTTGGCCTGCAGATGGCTGCCTTTTTGCTCTGTCCTCATGTGATCTTTCCTGTGTGGGTGCATCACTGCTGTCTCTTTTTGTGATTTAATCTTTCCCTTAAAGGACATGCCAGTTTGGATCTGGGCTCATCTTAATAGTTTCTTTTTAACTTAATTATATCTTTAAAATCTGTCCAAATATAGTCACATTCTGAGGTACAATTTGTTAGGACATCAACATGGATTTTTGAGGGGACACAATTCAGGCCCTGACACTTAGCATGCATGTCACCCTGTGTTCCTGAGTTCTTAGCAGTCCTTACGTTCAAGCTATCTCAAATGTCAACAATTAAAGTCTTCCAAAGCAGCTCATTACTACTGAAAAATGAACTAAATAGCTTTCCCAAATGCTTTGAGGGAATTGCTACTTTTAATCCAGTATTGGTTTTATAAATAAATCAGATTAATTTGGTTTGTCAAATAAAAGCTCTTAACAATTAAAAAATACAACACTCTTGCTCCCTTAAGATTATAACTATTTTTGTACATTCCAAGGAAAAATATTATATATTTTATGTATTTTTCATAATATATATGTGTTTTATTATATAAATACATATTTCAAAGATAGTAAACTTTAACTGTTTAAATTTGGAGATTTTCCTTCTTCCACTTCAGTTATTTTCTGTCTAAAATTAGTTTTATTCATTTTATTGTAATCTATCTGGCATATTATGCTCTTCTGGATGAGTAAATCAAAATTTTATTGTTTAAATAGTCAAAATATGTATAAGAGATTTCTAAAAACCACAATGAGTATTTGAGAGAATGTAGAGATCCTGAAAATTTGGAAACATTAGTGTAAGATATCATATGTTCATACATTCTCTCATAAACTTATCAAATCTATGGCTGCATTTCAATCCTAGAGTACTCAGATACAGACATAGGTAAGGATATAAGAATACAGAGCCACCATAGGATCTGTAAAGATTGCCTCTTTGTTACAATGCTAAGGAAGTACTAGGATTTGTGCTATTTTATTGCTGCCTGGAGACTGACTATTGCTGATGGTAAATCTTAGATGATAGATTTGTCAGGAAATTAAAATACCCAGGAGTGGATATCAAGGGCTGGCTGAAAAACCCCCATTATTGACATCAGAGAAGAGAAAACTCGCAATGATACATAATTTTAATTGGATTCTGTTATGACAGGCTGACCATTTGCCAATGGTTATCCTAAGGAAAAATAATAATATTTGGGGCTATAAAATATATTTTGTATCTTTCCATGTTGCTTAGAACAGTTGTGACAGTTTTCAGTTTGTTTAGAATGTACTTTGTCCTGGGATTTCATTTAAAAAATTTCTTTGACAAAGAAGTAATTGAGGGAGGCTCTGTCTAATCAGTGTGAGATTGTCTAATGAGGACCCTGTATATTTGATTTCATTTGGGTAATGGAAACTGACCTCAGTCTGTGCACTGTAAAAGCCTGTTTTCTCATTTCACATTTTAATATGTGTCAAAAAAAGAAAATATTTAAAAATCTCTCCTAGAACTTGTTATTTTAGGATTGAAAACCAAAGATTAGAAGTTAAATAAGACACTGGGTTTACATTGATAATATTGATTTGGGGCCCTACTGGCCCTCAACTTAGGTAAATTTAATTATTTATTTTTCTGGTAGTTCCTGGCAAACAGAGATAGTTCTCCTGGTCTCAGAGCTATGGGTTTTGGCCCTCTAATGTTGGATCTTGTAGAATTTTTGAAAATAAGATTTTAGCCAACTATTTTCAGATGGAATAGTTTTTTTTCCTTGTCAAAGAAAATTACCAGATTTGATAATATCTCTGTCTTATTTGAACATCACTTGTGAATACATCACCATTGAGTTTATCCTTAGAGTATTAAAGGTAGACTGAGTTTTGATTTGCTTTTTTAACTATAAATTTTATTTCCTGACTCTAAAAAATGTTACTCATAATCAAATTTTGAGTTTTAATTTTGTTTACCTCTCCAAAATATGGTTATAAGCGAAAGGAAAGATAGTACTTGTAACCTTTGCCTTAAGGTCCTCCAAAAGATACACCTGAGATCATGCAATATTAAGGGAAACTTAAAGTCATTAAATATATGGGTTTGATCATCCTGTTATTTTTTCCTTTTCATTTTGAGCTATTATTGAGCACCTGGACTGAGGTTACAATTGTGCAGTGGCTTTGGGTGACAAAAAAGGATATGCAGCAGTATTTTTAAATAAGGATATAAAAGCTTTTAAGAGTAATAACAAATGTAAAAATGGAAAGGCACTAAAATAACATGAGAACTTGCATATTTAGAAACCAAAACAAATTGTACAGATAATGTTAGAAGCTTGGGAAAGTTCAGTGTCAATCCAAAGCAGAGTGAATGGAAAAAACATCAAGGAAGGAATGATTCATAAATTGCATATAATAGGCCTCTGTTCTCAAAAACAAAAATAGGAAAGAGTATTCAAAATAGTGAAAATGTGGAAGCTCTGCAGCAGAAATCTGTCATTGTGTTATTGAAATATTCATAAAAAAACTGAAGAAGTCTAGCCAATTCCTTAAAACCCATCTTAAGCAGCTATGATGGGATGGATATGATATGATGTGAAATGATGTAATAAAGGATATATTATAGAGGTGTACTGATGTTCCTTTCTTACTCTCTGACACCCAGACTTCAGGAGCAAGGAAAATAAATTCTTTTCTTACAAAATATTCAGGCTAGATTACAAAAAAATTCAAGGTGGACATACACATGTTGCACACACATTCATTCAAAAAAAAGAAGACATGCTTGTCTTGAACAATTACACAACTGTGTAGATGAGATAAAACTCATATACATGTTAAAGTTCTTTGTATATCAAGACAGATATGTGTTTATTACCATAAGACATTTAAGTAAAAGCCATAAAGAAGTGTGGCCATGCTACACATCATGGCAAAGTTATCAAAATGGAAAAGGTGGTTTCTTAATCAGGATTTAAACCAGGGAATAAGGTTGCATATGACATATTGAGATGTATTCTAAGCAAGGTAAATGGACAAAGTCAGAGAGGTTCAATGCTTGTAAAGTTAAAGGGACCAGAGGTGTTTTGATCTTGAACTTGGAAAATGGTAGAAGGGTAGTACTAAGAAGTAGTCAGAGACCTGATCATTATGTAGTCATAGCTTCATTCTCTAGGCCAGGGAGAGCCACTGAAGTATTTAAGCTGGGAAGAAACATGATCAGATTTCCATGTTAAAAAGATCATTCTGGGATTGAGGTTCTGTTTGGGGGAAGAGTCTCTGTGCTGTGTATGTACTAACAAGGGACACCCAGAAGGACATTCAATTCCCAAAGCAGCAGCCAAGGAGATATATCTGTGGAGAAAGTCACATAGAAAATGAAATAAAATACAGGGATTTAGTCAGATGCAGAGAATATGAATACAGAATAATGTACAAGAAAATAACCAACAGATTGATAGTTTCTGATGCTCACTGAAACCTGGGAATTCAGAGCACTGTCTTCATTTCTACTTGGACTTGACTCACCGATGTTTCTCATTGTTGTCTAGCTTTTGATTTAGCACACTTATCTAATGAATACAGGTATATATATATATGATTCCATTTTATTTCATTTTCCAAACTAGTATCTATTAATAATTTGTATAAAGAATATTTTGTTTAATTATATAGCTTTTAATTTAATTTTATTGTATTATGTAATCTGACATAAAGTGAAAGTTTAAATTGCTTCCCCAAACCATGTTGTTAATCAAAGGAGCAAGGAAAATAAAAAGGTTTGTTAAAAATGCAGATTTCTAGAACCCTGTAAAGGCCTGGTTAAATAAGTTCCTTGGAAACCACAAAAAGAAAAGAAAAAAGGAAGAGGCCAAAAATTCTAGTAGATTGTCACTGCAAGAATCCAAGTAGACATTATTGAGGGCTTAAACCAAAGCACAACAGTGAGTGTGGAGAGAAAGATGTGCATCTGAGACCTACTTAGAAAACTAAATTTATACAACCTGGTTAATTAGTAATTATAATAATAGTGATCATGATGATCATAACAATTGGTAAAATTTATTGAAGGCTTAGTTTAGGCCACACTTCACTGAATGCTTTCATTTTTATATTAAACCTAAGAGATTAATACTTTTAATGCCCCTAAAAATTATTCCCCTTACTGTGTACTGGCTTAGTAATTGGGACAACCTTTCACCTAAAAGCTTAGGACAAATGTCATCACCCTGGAACATCTTTCTTTTCGGTCTCCATCCAAATCATCGGCAAAGAACACTATCACTTCTCAGTTCCCCCATGACAACTGTCCAGTGCACTCTCATCTTTCTCCAGGATTACTTGAAATTGCCCCTTCCTGGTTTCCTTGCCCCTGCCTTGTTTCCCTGTCCCTTACTCTTCCTATTAGGTGTTAATCAACTGACTTCCCTGGTAACATAAGTGGGGATTATATTTGGCTCGTTTTCTGTTGCATTTCTAGGCCTGAGGGCAGTATCTCATACTATTGCTACATAGTACTTGCATAATGTATATATGAAAGAATTCATGGACCCCCTTTAATAGATGAAGAAACTGAAGTACAGAGAAACGAGTAACTTTCCTAAGTTTATACAGCTACTAGATGTCAGGAGCTAGGTTTCAATCCCAGCAGTGTACCATGGAACAAGCATGTTCAACCACTATAAATAGCTTTATGTACCTAGTAACTCAAAAGGAAACCACTGTTTACAAAAGAAGGTATTAGGGGAAGCATAACAAATTTCTCCTATCATAGTTAAAACTTTAAAACTAGATATGATTTCATAAAGCATCTTTAGTGTGGCAAAAATAGAGGAGGGAGTCAGTCCTTGTGGTGTGTTCAAAAATGAGAACTTTGAGTCAAAATGTTGCTTCCAAATTTATCTGGACCACATGGGTGGCCTCACTCCTCCTGTATATAAAGTGGGTAAGGATAATTCTGACCTTAAATATTATGAGATCAAATGGGTTAATAAGCAAGATAGTTTATAAAAATTAACATGGCAGTTTTCCTATTCATTGTAATGAGGGCATGATCTTATGTAGATATATACAATAACTGTGGGTGAGAACATATAACATAGTTGCTTTGTCGAATGTGCCATGGTGTCTACTGTATAGATGTGTTAGATGACCAAACACTTGTTTAGATTCTTCTGGCTCTTGCAGACTTAGTCACTCTCCTGAGGAACCACTTACATACTGTGGAAATTTGGCTCAATATGTGCTAACTACATGATGTAATTGACCTTCTGTCTTATACTGTATAATTGCAGTCCTTGTATCAGTACTTGCTAACAGTGAGATCCACAAAGAAGTTCAGAGACAAACTAACCCTTTTCACTATTTTCCCCGTTTTATTGAATTCATTGCAAATTGTTGTAGCTAGATAATTTAAATAAGCTCTTATGTGCACAAAAGACATGAAGAGCAAAGTGGTATCTGTAGAATTGTTCAATGTTTATTCAAATCAGAGGTTTTTAAAGGACTTGTTTCGTGAGGAGCAATGGGAAAAGTTTAAAAGCTTAGCTGTGGCAATTACAGGGAACATGTTTTCTGTCTCTTCTTGTAGAAACGCATGCATCTTATCCGCAGTGGCTGCCAGCCTTCTTGTCAGACCAATTACTTTAAAACAATTGTTTCATTTGGAATAGATGCCACAGCCCAAGTGATTGTCCCTTGTCAGTGACACATTCAATTAAAACAGTTCTGAATAGGAATTCTGGAGGGCCTACTGTGCCTTGTCCAATCTTATCAGTCAACAAAGAACAACCTCAGAGACTTCAGCACTGACTGGTTCCACTGTCAGGTGGTTTGAACATGTTGCACCTTCCCAGGGTTCCTCAGAGTCTTTCGTCCCTGTGCCTTTTGCAGCCAATGACAGGCGCCATCTCAGCAGTGTCTGGGTCCACAATGCCAAGAAAGCTTATGGCAGTAAATAAGATGGCAGCTGTGACAGTCCTGACAGCTGGCTAGAGCTCAGGGTGGCAGGCTGAACCGGACTGTGAGCAGTTGGAGTAGCAGTGAGGTATGACCACCATTACTGGTTGGCAGATGTCAGTTTCCACACTACTAGTTACAACATGATGTGACGGACACACACATCGTTACATAGGCAGGCAGAACTTTAAACAAACTCCTGGCACCTAGCAGGTTTTATATCTTCTTTTGAGTGCAGGAAAATTTGAATATTCTCACATAAAAATTCTTCACCTCTGTCATACTGGTGCAACTGGAGAACGATTTTAGGAAGTAGCAGTAGGAGAGAACTGACTCTTCCAGGTAAGAGTGGCATCAAAAGCAAAACTGATTTCAAAGAATGTTTTCTTGTGTAGGTCATCATTTTAGAAGCACTACTCTAGGTGCAGATTTACACACCAGAGGATCCCTATGTGGAGAAATTATACGTGCCCATTCCTTTGAGTATCCTCCTGTATCTTTTTTTCTTATGCAAATCCCCAGCACTTTTGACTCCTAATTAACTTTCCTATTTTCTGAATAGTTTATGATAAAATGATTCCTTATTAGAGGAGAGAGGTATTTAAAATATACAGGATCAAAACAGGTAAAATGCAAGGAAATAGTTATATTAAATAGTGTGTAAAAGACATTTCCATGGGCTCCTCAAGTCTGTGCAGAACAGATTCTCACTATTTCATCCTAGGGTCAACCAACGTGGGCAAGCAGGTGCCAAGTCTGGAAATTTGTGATAGATCTCAGGTTGAAAGCTGTCACAGGGAATCTGGCAGCAGAGCTGAACCTAGTCATAGATAGAAGTCAGCAAAATGACACGGGTACAAAATGATGGCGCTGTTTTCACACTCAATTCTTTAAGAGATTTGAGGTCAGTCACCTAAAACCAATTCTCCTAATGTCCAATCCCCAGGAATACCCATTAGCCTAATAATCATGCTCCTAAGACAAATCTATCTTTGATATTTCATATATAATAAGATGCCATTCTAAGCATTTTTAGATAAGTTGTTTTGTGTTTTAAAGTGTGTTTTATAATATTTTAAATATTCAGCCTTAAATGGGTAAGATGCCTTAGAAGCCCTCAAAGGAAGGCAAAATAGTCACTATGAAAGTTTTCACAGATGCCTGTAAGCTAACACTATTTTAGCACAAATGAAAAGTATATTTGATAAATGGGCTTTTAAAATAAATATGTGATTAGGAAAATTGATAATTATGCCAATTGATTTTAAGTAAATTGGTCTTAGGCAATTTGACATTCTTCCCCAAAAGGTGTCTTCCTTCTCTGAAATTCTAGGATTCCTGACACATGCAACAAACTCACTGCCTAAGACTGGATGTGCTAAAAATGAGTATCAACTTTTGCTTGGTTCTATCCTCACATGAGGCCAAAAATTTCTAATATAAAGTAATAATGATAAAAAAATAACAAAATAACCACGTTTACTGTTGACTTCTTTCATCCAATATGTACATATTGAATATCTACTATATGCTAGGTAGTGTTCTGAATCAACTCATGTCATCCTCCCAATGACCCTGTGAATCATCCCCAATACAACTGGACATAGATATGGTAGTTGAAGCAAAGAGAAGTTAAATAATTGCCTAATTAAGCGGTAGAGGTGGGCTTTGAACCCAGGCAGCTTGGGTCAGTGCTTTACTGCATCAGCAGAGAGGCTCTGCTAAGTCATTAACTACGCTGCTCTAGGTGATTTTTCAAACTGGTCAAAACACAAGGGCACGTTGTGGGAATGCAGATGATATTCCCTGAATGGTTCACAACAAAAGTAAGGGCTCTGCCTTCTCAGTGATGGTTTTTCTGGAAGATCAGAAATCATTGCTTAAGAATGGTTCACATTCTCTCTGCGTATATCTGAGAATCTGAGGTGAAAGAGATTGCCTATCAAAAGGAGAAGGTGATGTGCAAGAAATTCTAGACAAATCCTATTAAAAGAGCAACAGCATGACATGTTGGAGGGGTGTGTGTGTGTGTGTGTGTGTGTGTGTGTGTGTGTGTCTTCTTTTTCCTGGTTAGTTGTTTATGGAGACCTGAACTCCATTTCCTCATTTCTTTACCTTAATATCTCTGCAATATAAATGAGTTGAATGTTGGGAGACTGCTACTTCAAGAAGGACTTCTGTGCTGGCCCTGTGAGTAGTGTGCATCAGCAGAAGCTGGTGTGGGGCCTTATATCTGTATCTTTTATGCTGTTGAACTAGTGAGTGACCAGAACTATCAGAAGTCCATTATATTGAGATATTATCTAGCTTTTGGTGCTAAACATTGGACACAATTCTAAACAATAGAAACTGTTTAGCTCCTGTATTACTATGACAATAACATTATGTGTTATTCAAACAAATGTTCCATTCTTAAATGACAATAATGAAAATACTACTATATATTTCACATGTAAATTTTTAGTAAACAAAGAGGATGCACACAGTGACACATGCCTGTAATTCCAGCAACGTGGAAGCTGAGGCAGAAGGATTACAATTTTGAGGCTGGCCTGAACAATTTAGGGACACCCTGTTTCAAAATAAAATTTTAAAAAAAGGGCTAAGAGTATATTTCAGTGGTAGAGGGTCCCTGGGTTTAATCCAAGTACCCCTAAAACTTAATAAACAACCACAACCACAACAAATACAATAAAATAAAAATAGACTACTAATTGGAAATTTAGGAAACAATTTTTTAAAAGTTAGAGAAACAGGTAAACGTTAGATAGGATTTAAAAATTACAAATAACTTTATAGTATTGCTGAATGATTTGAGAAATTTGCAAAATGAAGAAAAAAGACTCAAAGACACTCTGGTATGGTGAAGAATATTTGCAAGATGTGAAACGTACCTGCAATGTCACTGACCCGCTGGGACCAGTCTTTCCACAGAAGCAAAATGTCTTCTAGAGCTCAGCTGGTGATCGGTTTATGCCCTGAAGCATGATTATAATGTTAACCTTGAAAGGTCCTAATGAAATGAGTTTGGTGGTCTCAGCCTATATATTTTTATATGCACTGGTGCATGCCTTGGAACATATCGTGATGGACTGTCTGCGGAATAGCACAGCATGTTTCTGAGATTACGGCATGACCCACAGTCTCCACACCATAATTCCTATTTTTCCCACATGATGCACCTTTCAAAATTCAGCCCAGAAGGGAGAAATGACTTCTTAATGACAGTCTGTACATTATTGATGGGGCAATAGCGTGGTAAAGAGATAACCCTAGGTGTCTTGTTTGCCAGTTGATTAACCAGAGTGAGTGCATTCCCTAGGGAAAACATGCTTTGCAGAAAGCCAGTTATCCATTCTGTCTCACTAATAACAATATTGTGAAATTTGAGATGTGCTCCCCACCTCTGTTCCTCAAAATTTTCGTGGAGTCAGACTCTTTAAGGGTTATACATTAAGACATAAAATTGAGATGTATATATACCATTTGGGTCAATAGAGTACTATTACAAATGTAGGTTGAGGTAAATGACAGAACTCTATTATATGCCCTTCATAGGGAGATGACAGGTCTCCCAAGTGATCTTCCTAATTTTTTAAGACAAGAAATCTATATATACCTGGAAGGGAGAGGAGGTTGCTATGTCTATTACATTGGATTGAAATAAAATATTTAAAAGTGAAGTAATCCCTTGAGGACATTATAAGTCAAGGCTTTAGAATAAAGGGATTGTCTAGTGAAGTTCTAATGTGACCATGTTATTCTTTCATAAAAACAGAGGAAGTCTAGCTGTAGCTATCCAGTCTTCCTATCAATTTTGGAATCAGTGCAGCAATGTCAGCAGTTTATTCTCTCTCCTGGTGGAAGAGATATTAACTTCTCTTGATTTCACTGCTTTATGACATAAACCAGCCCAGGATGGCCCTTCTGTTATATTACATGGGACTCAAATGTTGGGTAAAATTCTGTAGCAAAACTTTTGCACAACTTAGAACTTTGTATGTCTTTCTTCTTTGAATGTGAATGTCAGGCTGATAAATAGCTTGCATTCTTTGTATTTAAGTTCCCTGAATGGAATTCAAGATTTTTTTTCTCTGAGGCCATTAGGAATTTATGAACCATTTTTCTTTTCTCTAGTCTTCAGAGAAGACTCTACTTTTACAGAGAAGACTCCAAGGCAATTGTCATTTTATAGAGTGAACCTACTTAGCGGGTATTAAACAGGAAAATTTTTGGAGTTGTGACAAGCTATAAAACAGGGCCACATATATTTAAGGAATATTGACTAAGCACCAAAACCTTTTATTCTCCCTCATTGAGCATCATATTTTTTCTGTGTTTTACAGAGAAATAAAATTGTAAGATTATTCAGATATTAGCAATTTTTAGATGATTTCTATTAGTTATCCTGTATTAATAGTGATATCTCCACATATCACTTCTGTTTTTTCATTATTCTTAATATACTTAAGGAGTGTTAGGTTAAAATCCTCTGTGACTACAGCGTTTCTTCTCCTGGCTAATGCGAGAAACCCAGACAAGACTGAAGCAGAAAAGGGAGATGAATTATTTAGCCTGCAGAAGAGAAGTCTAAGTGGGTTTGAGGATCATGAAGAAGATTTAATAATAGTCTTTGTGTAAGAAACAGATATAGTACAAAGATTGATGGCTAGGCAGTCTCTACATTTACTGAGATCATAATAAGAGGAAATAAGATAGGAAGGACCTAGAGTAGCAATGAGGAAGCATTTCCTGATGTCAAAGCTTGTTGGTTATGAATGGGTTCAGTTCATCATTCAATATTTATTAAGTTTCTATTATATGAGGTCATACTTGCTCAGGGTTGAATGGTTTACTTGGAGGTCTTTTTTAGAATATATTTACATTTGAAATTATTCAGATGGTCTTATTTAGAGATAGAGAAACAGATCAGAGGCTTTATGATTTTTGTGATTCCTTTAAAGATACAGAAGAAAAATTGTGATGCTGAATCAAATCAAATGTCACACTATGGTTTTCCCCTATGTTCATCTTCAGAAGCATGAAAACTAAAGCATACTAGAATTGTCACTATAGATAAACTGTTTAGTCAACTGACAAGTCAGTCTATGGCAGTGAACTACTGCACATGTTATAAGGGCATGGAATTACAAGGTTGTAGATTGCAAGTTTAATTTGCACAGAATTCAGTAGCTCATTGAGACTAAGGGATTCTTTACACACACACACATACAGAGAGAGAGAGAGAGAGAGAGAGAGAGAGAGAGAGAGAGAGAGAGTTAGTTTTTGAGAAACTAGAGGCCTTGAGATGTGGCATAAACCACTGTGGGAGAAGTTCAATATAGAATTTAAAAAATAAAGAAATTTCACATTATTATGTAAATCACCTGGGTTTATTAGAGAATTTCTAGAGAGCTGCAAATGAGCTGAACTCCTTGTTGATTGTGGTCAGTATAGCCTGGTTAATAAATTATATAGCTGTATATAAACAAGAACTCATCTGTTCTCATCCTTTACTGCAGCTTGGAGAAGTCCCAACACCACCCCATCCCCTCACTATTTGGGAAACTGGAGTGTTCTAGGCTGCCTGTGGTGTTACATACCTTCTGCCTTTGATCTCTTTGTCACCCAGGAAGCAGGAGGAGGACTTCAAGACAGCAGAGCCTGTCACAGTGTGTATACACTGTTCCAAAAAGGATGGGCTTGAGGCTGAGGGTGCATGTGAACTCTGCATGGCTAACCTTCCCTTATGGGTGTATTCACTGTCTGGAGGAGGGGCTGAGGGAAGGTTTAACTCACAGCCAAATTCCACAAATAGAATCATCTACCTACTGGGTTACTTTGGTGAATGAAGCAGGTGACTTAAATTGCATTCTCATTGACTGTCTTGTGAGAGTGAACATTGACCAAGGATTGTGTTCTTAAGTGTTGTGTTTTCTGGAATAGTCTTTCAGTGACTACTTTGGAATTTATGGATGTATTAAATAGTATGGCCTGGAAGGAAAACATTACTCCATTTGTTTGTATTTAGGCTGAAAGCAGTAAAATTAGCACTTCTTTATATTTGGATGATGGTGACTTTCTCTGACACCCAGGGCCTCCCTGCACCCTTGGAATTGATTTAATCAACTGCTTGTTGTTATATTCAACAACTTTTATTTGAGGTAATATTTCTACATAGCTAACTCACCATGTCTTCATCATGTCAAGCCACCATTCAACCCCCAAATCCTGTCATTTATTTTTGTTATTTCCTATTATTACCCCTTGAAATTAGTAATCCTATAGATGAATATATCTCAATTTCCCAGAAAAGTTCCTGGCATCTTGTTCATGCTAAAAATATATATTTTGTAAATAAACAACAAATATATAGAGAAAAGAGTCTTCATTGATTTTTTTTAAAGAATTGCATGTTATTCCAATAAAAATATTTTAAGATTTATCAAAAACTTGATCATGCATTGGCATTAAACATATAAACACTAATTTATTCCCTTTGATTCATCTCAACATAATTTATGATCAAGCACATCGGAACATTAAAATGGGTTATGCATAATGGTCATCACTTTTGCTTTGAGTATGTATAACTAATTTTTTAGATATTAACAAAGGATATATATGCATCTATTTTTTCCTTGGTTTTCTTACAAATTTCATCTAGATATTCTATCTTAATTAGTTTTTATGGATGCTGTTTTTTTTTATTATTTTTGTGGATCAAAGTGCATTCTACTGTCATGTATAACTAATAAAAAATAAAAATAAAAAATTTTAATTTTAAGGGCTGGGGATGTGGCTCAAGTGGTAGCGCGCTTGCCTGGCATGCGCGGAGCACTGGGTTCAATCCTCAACACCACATAAAAATAAAATAAAGATATTCTGTCCACCTAAAAAAAAACCCTAAAAAATAAACATTAAAAATGTAATTTTAAGCTACTTATGACAGAATTTGGGGGTTTGGTTAATATTTTACAATCCAGTAATTAGTAAAAACCTAGAAGATCTGATGGTTTTCTAGTCCCAGATTTGAGAAAGTAGTCTACCTGAAATTCTTTTGCTAGGTGAGGATTTAAAACAACCCCTTCACACCACAACATCTCTATTGTATTTTGGAACAGTGAAACTGATCACATCCATTTTTAGGACATATTCTTTGACAATTTTCAGCTCTCTTGATTCCTTCCTCTCTTTGTCAACAACCATGTATTATTTGTGCACATTTCTGCCTTTCTTTGAAGGTAGAACATTTCTTTTCCTATCCAATAACTAAGAGTGTTCTGTGAAAAATGGATACAGAATTCATTTGATTAAATTGCAGATAATTTGTAAAGTGAGTAAAATTAACATTGTACTGTTTCTACTAAAATTTATAATTCTTCAACATTCTGCCAAAGGGCTAAGAGTATTCTTCATTGATTTCCTGTCAATCATTAAATTCATATTTTACTGTTCTATTTTACTCCATTGTTCGGAATTACCCATTTCAGCCTAATTTATTACTTACTCTGTGCTATTTAGGTCTGCATGCTGGTTTTGAATGACCAAAATATCATTTTACAGATATAATTCACATGAGATAGAAAGCTTAATATAGATCATCAACATTTGATCACTTCATAATGTCATGTTTTTGGATTAATGGTATATTGTATCCTATTTCACTAAGTTAAAATGAGAGTCTAATAAAAATTATGGTGGCTAAAAAGTAAAATTTAGTATATAAAATAACCTAGGTGATATATATCCTGTTTCCCTTAATTGGTCACCATAGGAATATTCTGATGGAACTGTTGCTAAAATTATGTCATTGTCAGAGAACATGATTCTATTAAATCATGAAGAACTTATGGGAAGATATAAATTGAAACTGACTTTTTTAGAATCTCCCTGTCTTTCCTTTATTCCATCATAAACATATATATATATATATATATATATATATATATACACACACACACACACACACACACCTAATTTTAGTTTTCATTATCTTATAAACTTTTTGCATGTAAGACTAAAAATTTTGGCTGAGAACACTATATGGAATCACTTTTTAAAAAATTTTTGGTCAATTCATTTGCTACAATACAATACAAATTTCAAATTGAATCTAATGCTAGTTATTTTATTCTTATGAACAGAAGCTCAATAAATATTAAGCCAATAAAAGTGTAGTTCTTTTGAGAAGAAATATTTTAGATAGAATAATTATGAAAAAAATACGAGATCACAGAAGCAAGAGTTTAATGGCATGAGAAAATGTCTCATGGATGAAAAGAATGTCTCATTGGTGAAAAGAAAGATGAGTGTCATGTGTAACAAACCAATTAACTTTCATCAAGCAATAGAGTCAATGTGTTCCTGACAGAGGTAAAGCATTAGGCATAATTTGTAGATTAAAAAGCCTCTTTGACATACTACCACATTATAGAAATATGAAATTATCAACTTATGTATGGAGAAATTATATATCGAATGAAAAAAGTTCATAGTGTTGAAGAACATTGACAGGCATTTTGTGTTAGGACAAAGATCTAAATAGAAGGAGGGGGCTGCAGATGTGCCTACATGCCATCCTTGCCCAGACAATTAAAGGGAAATAATTGAAACCTAGGAGTAATTAGCATTGTCAATCAATAGTAATGTCAAATAAATGATGATCAAATTGGATGTGTTATTAGAAATTTATTTCATTGCCTTTCCTTAGAAAATGTGAAAGAACTTTACTTCAAGTTAACTATATCTTCCAAGCCAAATGTATTTCACACTAATAGATGATTAGAAAGTTCTGCCCAAGGATACACACAAATGATACTAGGTCAGATCTTTACTATACGCCTTCAGTAAAGAATCATATATTTATATAGATTTTTTTCATATTCTTCTGTCATGAATTTATATATATTTTCTCTTTCTTTTTCACTTCATGTTTTTCCAGACTTACAAGCCCAGTATAGCACAGCACAACATCTGTCTTAACATTTTGTATCAGCAAACTCCAATGGAGTCATATTTTTCACGTTGGTATTGGAATAGATTACAGTATTGTTGTATTCAAATATTTTAATAAATTTCCAATGCAAGCTCACTCCAGTTGCATTGGAGCTATAATTTATGTAACTCCAAGATTATTTCCTTTTTCTGTAATTCCAAACTAGATTAGTGGTATTATCCTCCAGAATGTTATTTTTTATACCACCCTCTCCTTCACCAACCTGAGGCTTCCTTAATCTGTCAAACTTTATTTTTCTCCATTATCCACAAAATAATTAATTAATACCTCCAATCTTTCTAGCCAGTATTATTGCAATCAGTAATAACAGCTTCTAATTATATTTATAGTTTTTGAAACATGCGTTTTGCTAGTTATTGTACAAACAATATTTTCCATAATTTTTATAATGCCATATAAAGAAAAGTATTACTATGCTTGCTTTACAAATGAAGTACAAAATTCAGAAAGGCTAATATATGTACAATTAATAAGAGAAGGAGTCAAGATTCTGAACTCTGATGCTCTAATGCTTTGATTTGGTAGTATTTCTCATATTTTGTTTGTTGTCTTTGATTTATGTAGTGGATCCTTAATAATATTACCTTTTCCCCATGTGTTGGGTATTGAACCCAGGACTTTGCACATGCTGGGCAAGTACTCTAGCACTGGTTAAATCCTCAGTCCCCCAAATACTTAAAATGGGATGAGTAAGTTAAAATTTAAATTCTGTCAGTGTATCCCACTGTTTCATCTATATTGCCTTCTACATAAATATAAGCTCCTTAACATATCATATCAAGCTCTCCACGTTCTGGCCTAGTTGGCCTTGTCTGTCCCCTTAACCCTTCAAACAACTCCAGCCTTACTGGAATATCAACTTTCTTCATGTCAGAGTCTTCTGATCTTCATAGTGTTATTGCTCTCTTGGACTCTTCTCCTTCATTGTCCACTAAGAAATGTATCACAATATCATCTTCTCCATCATATTCCAATGTTTGTCTATAAGGTTCTTTCAGGGGAAGGTTTTGCCTATTTCTGTGACCCCAATGCCCAGCACATTGACTTTAACATAAGAGATGGTAAGTAAGAGACTGCTGATTGAATGCATGGATATGCTCTTGTGATTTTCTTTTGTCTTAAGTATATAAATTTTGAAAAATTTTAACTTATATTTCTACTTTGAACTTTTAAAAGATTATGGTTTTGTTGCCTGTCCTTATGTACACACTTTTATGTGTGTTGCATTTTTCAATATTATGCATTTTTCATAAGTTAGTTTAGGCAGATGCATAGTTACCTTTAGTCAATCTGCTTGACTGTTTCTTTGTTGTTAAATTAGAAATGTTAACCAGTTAACATTTCTTCCCAGTTGGATAGCATTTCAATGAATACTAAGGGGTTAATGTTTCTTAAAAATTATTCTTGGAAATACATTGCTTAGGTTACAACTGGCAATAGGATTAGTTGATCTAATTACTAATTAATTAGACATTAATTTATACTTTATACCAGAAAAGGGAGTTAACAAACTACAGTGCACAAACCACTACTTGTTTTTATAAATAAAGTGTTATTGTAGTACAGCTAGACTTTTTCATTTGTATACTGGCTATGGCTGTTTTCAAAGGGAAGAGTTGAATAGTTTAGCTTACAAAGCTGAAAATATATGCTTTCAGGCTCTTCATAGAAAAATTTTCTAACCCCCAAGTAACAAAATAGTGTTTGGCTTATTTCTATGATGCATTTTTCACTTCAAACAAGAAAGTTAAGGAGTGACGGATTTCATGATACTCTTGTTGGTAATGGGAATCATGATTGTATGTATGATATTTATGAATTGTCTTTTCTCAGTGATAATCTCACAACTTTTCCTTGAGAGATAAAGTGAGAGATAGACTCTGTAGCATGGGAAACTGGCAGCTTAGAAAACTTCCCTGAATTTGGTCATGTGTGCTTCCAAACAAAGTATGTAGCTTTTGGAGTTACCACTAGTATTTTGGTGATTGCCAGATGCTTACTATCTCCAGCTAATGAGTCCTGTGAAAATCACTCCCTCAACTAGTTTACAATGCTAACAAATCCAAGAGAAATATAAAAGCTGTATCCACCAGCTTTGTTATCTGCTTTAGCACATTGAATTGCAGATGTTTTGTCTTCCAATAGCACAGTTTAATATAAACAAAAGTGCCTTAAAGCAAAATTTAGGTTATTGCATAAAGGTCTGCTAACTTGCTCCAGCATGGAATTATGCTGAGATGGTATGCCAGGTGCAGAGGGGCTATCACATCTCATCATTTCTGTGTTACAAAATCAAGCAACATAGGCATGTTATAGGCCAGATAATTTTCTTGTAATACAGTGTGACCCAATTTGCCAAATAAAAATGAAATGAAAGCAGCAGCTTGTAGTGACACCTAAAATATCTTTTGAGTCATTATCTCTTTAATGAAAGGCAGCACTGGACAATTTCAACACAAATTGTAGTTTAGCATCTCATTAACTGAATAATGACTTATACCCACCATGCATTTCTAAGTACCTTAAGTGTTATAAAAATGTACTTCAAAATGAATCAATAGTTCATTCTTCTTTCCATGCTCAGATAACAATTAAAATCTTTTTGTCCTTCAGTATTTCATAATTTTAATTTGTTTCTTTTATCTTCATCAGGTGTTAAGTAGATCGGAATGAGATTTCCAAGCAGCCTATTTACTACATTCCTAGGAATTTGAATAATTTGTTGCATTGTGGGTTATATGACTATTTGATTCTGATTTGTCATTTGATTGATATTTTTTTTCCTTGGGAGACTGAAATAAATAAAATAAAAAAAGAAGGAACTGACTTTGTATAAGAAAGACATCCCAGCACATAAATCACTACTGGGCATCCCCTAGTGCTAGTAAAACAAATCTTGCAACTTTTTAATTGAAGCCTACTGAGAGCAGAATGTTTTTCTTTCTTAGTTCATTTAGAACATTCCTCTCCATAAGTGATATTTTCCTTTCAGTAATCAAGTAATTACTAAGCTGATATCACTTCTTTTGTACAAACTTTGTCTTGTGTTCATCAGCTTGGATCTTTCACCCTGATAAACCTGGGCATTTTGGGTTGGAATGGCTGATCCCTACCAGGCTTGAATATCTGCAGGCATTTTGCTCCAGTTTCACACTGAGATAGCAATCAATCCCATCTGTTCTTTATCATTAGGAATTCACAGTGTACCCAAAGCCATTCTTCAAGTAAGGATGCAAACTTTCAAGGGAGTTTTCTAGGTACACACACATACACACACACACACATCAGCAGCATCATCATCATCATCATCTAGATATATATTCACGTGACTTTTTATACTCTACATTTCTAATATAGAATTTGAATAAGAAGAATATATACGCATCTAAAAATGAGTATTTGTGAATAAACCTCATTTGTATATACTGATAGGATTGATGAGAAAAAAATATTATGTTCTATCGACATTATTGTTTTCCATGAAACAGTATCAGATGACTAATTGTGTCATGTACCATGCTTATGCTATTAGTAAAAGGGGGCAAGTTGCTTTTCAAAACACTTATGGATTTAGGCCAGATCATCAATCAGATATTAACATTCTTTGATTTTTGCTTTAAGCAACTGATCGTTGACTTAGTATTCTTGTTTGATAGGTTGTCAAAGTCAAGAATAATCAGTATTAAATTCTTCACACTTCATTCACTTAGTATGTCTAAAATAATAATAAATTATAAAATTATAATATTAATATTAAAATATGTCAGCATATTAATTAGCTACTGTACTACATGTTTTTTTTTCAAAAAAGTACAAGAAACCATGAAATTTACGAGTCCTGTTATACAGTCTTCCTACTTTATAGTATAATTGAAAATAAAATCCCTTAAAATTTACTTTAAACTATAGACTAACTTGAATTAATATAAATTCTTCTAAGTACTGGTCTAGTGTGTGTGGTATGAAGGCATTTTAATCTAATACCTTGCTTGATCCAGTGAATACTTCCTACTTTTACAGGCTAGTACACATTTTGAATAAATAATGTTATTTAATCTCTTTAACATATCTCAAAGAATACCTAATACTTGATAATCTTAAAGCCATCTTCAAAGTCTTTAAAACTACTTAAGTGTTGGTCAAAATATTAGATGTTTCTGTAAGAGATTTAATAACACTTCTGTTGAAGATATCACTTCTTATTTTAATTTTTCAATAAAACTAAAGCTATAAAAATTAATCATACCACTTACAAAAACATAACAAAATGTCCTATGTTTTAAAAAATAATTTCAAAAAACTCCTTGAAACCACAAACAAAAACATGGGAAAATCCAAAGAATTAAAAAGTATCCACTTCACACAAATTATATTTTCTATTACTTATCAAGATATTCCTTACTCTCTAAATGAATGTAAAATACACTTACTTTAAAATATCATATTTGAATTACAACTTTTGTACAAAACATGGGAATTTACTAAATGAATTTCCCTTAGCATTTGCTAATATGCAGCTCTCAAATATGTCTCAGTAAAGAGAGAACAAATGTAAAAGCCTTTGAAATAAGATCTAGGAACTTTTAAAAGCATGTCTTTTGTATAATATTCATTAAACCATAATAATCGAAACCCCCTAAATTCAATTTACGTAAATGAAAAAATTATGAAAGCATGAACAGAAAATTTTAATTGTGAAATTTCTAAGGTCTTCATTGGTGATTTAGCTCCAGGGAACAAAGCAGACTTGTGTATATTTTCTTTGATGTTTCATATTTCTTTCCATTATATAAATTTTGGGGCATTTTTTCCTTCATTGATCTTTTAGTTACTTTAAAATATTAAGCTTGTGAATATGTGATCTGAAAGTACAGTGGGAACTGTGACAAAAGTGTCAATTAGAAGCAGTTAGCACTACAATTTGCCTCATAATTCCATCAGAAACTGAACAGACCAGAGAAGAACAGACATAATATAGGGGAAGCATAGCAGGAGGCTATAAGCTTCTCTCTTTATTTTTTTAATTTTTTAAATTTGTTTTAATCAGTTACACATGACAGTACAATGATCTTGACATATCATACATTTGAGTCAGGTGGGGTATAATTTCTCATTTTTCTGAGTGTACAGGTTGCAGAATCACATTGGTCATGCAGTCACGTACATACCCACAGCAACAATAATGTCTGGGGATATAGTTCAGTTGGTAGAATGCTTGCCTCGAGTGCATATGGCCCTGGGTTCAATCCCCAGCCCCACCAAAAAACAAACAAACAAACAAAAAACTTCTCTCTTTGTGTGCTTTTGTTTCAGTACCTGAAGAGAGGAGAAAAAAAATAGAGTCTATTTCTCCTGTTTATTTTTAAGACCTAATGGAAAGGGAGACAACACATTACAAATAATTTTTCTTTCTGGCTTATTAAATTTTGGTTAGCCATATTTATTGAAAAATTCTTACTTCTCAGTCTTCATTCAAATGAGTCTTCCAAGTCTCCAAATTTTAAATAATATGTTACTCATCCCACCCTATTTTTTAAAGATTCAGCAACGCATCCAATTTTATCAATTTTTATTTTAAGATATCTTCTATCCAGAGTAATTTCACTTTATGTTCATTGTAGTATCCTAATCCATAATATCATCACCTTACAAGAGATCAAAGAACTTCACAGGTATTCTAATTCCATTTGGTCTCTTTGGTCTGGACCATTATACATGCAACTGAGAGATGAAAACTTACTTAAATACTTTTAAAAAATGTTATCTACTCACTCTTCACAACCAGTGTCAAAAGTACATTCCATCTTTTCTTTCCTAGCACACATTCATATGTCATATGATTTCTCAAATGCGACTTTAGCTTAGGTTACCCCAGCCCCTACACTTCAGGGTTTAATATTGCCTAGGCTTTGTTTGGATTTTGTGTTTGAATTGACTTTTAAAACAGAATGTAATGCCATTACTAGAAAATAAGAGGATTTTTTAAGCTGATATTTACTTAATGGTTATCTTGGCTGCATTGATTCTTCCCACCACTGTGATCTAGCTTTTGATTTAACACTAATAACTTATTATTCATCTATTTCTCATCCAGCAATTTTCAAGGTACACATATGTTTTAGACAATATTGGGAGGCACCAAATTAGAGATGGTAAAATGATCACAAATAGGTCTAAATACAAGAATATTTTCCCCATTGTTATGCAAATGTTAAACTCTCTTTATCATTTTTTTTTACAATATAAGACAAAGTTAACACCTATTTCCTAAGGTCTGGAATAGAGGAAGTCTGGGTCATTATACTTCAGATTTTTCTAGTTAAGATAATCATGATGGATACTCTTTCTCTGAAACTCTAAGAAAGATATTCAATGAATTGAGATGAAAATGTTACTGTGCATAATCAAGTGTTCATTTTTGTTGAAAATCAACCTAAGCATATAAAATAGATTTTTGTTTTGTGTTGAATGGTGTCCACCAAAAACATATATTGAACCTTAATCCCCATTCTTGTGGTGTTATTTGGAAATTGAGTATTTGCAGCTGTAATCCAGTTATGATTATATTGATTTGGGTGGGCCCTGGCCCAGTCAGATGACTTGTAAGAGGGGAACTAGGACACAGAGTAAACAAACACACAGGGAATAAAACCATGTGGCAATAAAGACAGAGATGGCAGCCAGGCATCCTCCAGCATGCATACATCCTTCATTGTCATCTATCAATCTATTGAAATTTCATCTACCCATCTATTTATTTATTTATCCTAATAAAAAAGCACCAATATTAGTCAAAGTCAAGTTGCAGAATTTTATTGAGTTTTTAATTTTTCAAAGCCTGTTTCCTCCTATGAAACATGAATAACTTTTAGGATTAAATAATATAGAATTTAGGATAGTGCCAAAAACACTAGTCAGGGATCAGTAATTTCACACGTGCACGCGTGCGCACACACGTAACATGATTTTGTAGCAGCTGCTGGGTGCTCATATTTATGTCCCCTATATTCATTAGCAATACGTGTCTAGGAAACTATGTGTGTATTACCTACATGTCCATCTATGTATACAAATGTTTAAGTGACTTTGCAGCAGAAAATACTAATTTTCCTCAATATCAATTTTCTACTCACAGATTCACTTTGAGTAGATAAAAATCTGTAATAGAAATTATATTTTTCATCTGCTCAAACTCACAATTTGTGGCCATAGAATTGTATTTGGCCACTGGAATATGTGTGGATATGTTGCCTTACTGTCACTGTATTTAAAGGAGACAATGCACTCTTCCTTGTCATGTTGGATTCTGTTTTCTGGTACAGCAGGAGCTCAAGTGGTCTTCTTGACTATCAGGTAGGTATTCCTTTCTCTATTTAGAGTGGTAGAACAAAAGGTAGAAGGAAGAGGGCTCAGTTACAGTTTCTGTAAGAGTTAATTGATTCTAACTGATGTCTATGCACTAATAACTTGAGAATAATAACACTTCAATCCCTAGCAGTTAGAGAAATGCAAATTAAAACTATACAGAGATTTCATATCACTCCAGTCAGAATGGCAATTATCAGGAATACAAGGATGTTCATGAGGATGTGGAGAAAAGGGTACCCTCAAACATTGCTGGTGGAACTGCAAATTGGTACAACTCCTCTGGAAAGCAGTATGGAAATTCCTCAAAAATAGTGGAATGGAACCACTATTTGACTCAGTTACCCCAGTTCTTTGTATGTATCTAAAGGACTTAAAATCATCATACTACAGTGACACAGCCACATCAATGTTAATAGCAACATAATTCACAATACCTAAGCTATGGAACCAATCTAGGTGCCCTTCAACAGATGCATGGATAAAGAATTGTGGTTTATATACACAATGGAGTATTACTTAGCCATAAAGAAGAATGATATTATGACATTTGCAGGTAAATGAGTGGATATGGAGACAATCATGCTAAATGAAATAAGTCAGTGCCAAAAACCACAGGTCACATTTTCTGTCTAATATGTGGATACTAATACACAACAAGGGGGAGGAGAATAGAAGTTAGACAAAGGGTAATAAAAGGAAGAGAGGGGATGTGAATATGAAAGACAACACAATGAATCTAGCACAAATTTCATATGTATGTGTGTGTGTGTGTGTGTGTGTTTATAAAATACTTCACAGTGATTCTCAACATCATGTACATCCACGAGACTAGGATCTTAATTAGAATGATATACTCCATATTTGTATAAATGTATCAAAATGGATTCTGCTGTCACATATAATTTAAAAGAAAATATAAAAATTTGAAAAAGTATAAATTAGAAACTACAAATAGCAAAAGAAATTCCATATAAACAATAAAACATAAATATGAATGGGTTGAATACAGGGACATTCTGCAAGTGCACTCATTCATAACCAAGTTCTTCATATTTATAATTAGGTTCCTGATGAATATGGAATTGTCAAACTATTCCCAAACTGCAAACATGTCCTCATTTTGTAGGAAACAAATTTTTTCTTATTTAGAAAACATGTTGACTGTTGCACTAATCTCTATAATTTCTGTCTTAGTATTAATATTTATAAGCGCGAATCTCTATACTTGCTTAAGATTATTCTTAAATAGTGTATATAAGAGGAAAAATATGCAGTTAATTTTATGACCCTTCTCAAATTTCTTTGGCCAGGGCTCTCCATAGCAGAACTACAGGCCCTTTAGTTTCTAGAATAGAGCAAGCTTCAGCAATCCTAGAACTGGATCTTTTTCACTTTGATTTGTTACATGTTGTCTTGCATTTTATTTTATTTTTTTAGTCTCATGCTGATTTTGAATAATTGACAGCACCTTTGACTTTCTCTGCTTTGAAGGTTGTTACAGAATTTTGGAATTATCTATTTTAAGTACATAGAAATAATTTTGACTTTTTCCTCTTGTTTTTCTATCTCTGTGCTCATCTCCCCCACACTCCGCCCTTTCTCTCCTTCCCTCAATTAGAGGGGTAGTAATTAGCTGGAAGAACTTATTCATTGACTACAGAGGTTTTATATAAGAGAAGAATAACTTGTGAGAAGTTTTCTAGGAATATCATGTTTCAAAAGCATTTTCTGTATTGTGCTTTATTATTATTTTCAAGACAACAATAGAGAAAAAACAAAATTAAGACCAAAAGTTATTATCTGCTCTTGGTCTGGAGTATGACCAGAGCCCCTATTCACAGGCATGTTGACTATCTGCTCCACCCATTCACATGTGCTCATGTTTAGCCATGTGCTGGGCTCTGTTAGGTCATGAGATGACCAGTGTGCTTTGATTAATGTAAATTTCAGGAGTTTGTCTTTGAGTATAGTTGTCTATTATATGCAAATGAGAAAAAATGTATCCCTGTGACTGGATAATAAACATAGTAAATAAATTTAGCTTAAATAGAAAGGCAATTAATTGACTATAAAATGCCAATCAATAAACTGTGGTCACCAATTATTCCTGCATATTCTTCAAAGAAAAAAGAAACCACAGAACATTTCTTTGAATTGACTGGATCTTAGAAAAACAGTGACAAATTAATAAGCATGATAACTATAAATTATGTTACATTGAGATTCTTATTTTGAATTGTAATTTCTATGTATTAAATCAATCTAAAATGAGAAATTCATTTTTATTTTATATCCTTAAGAATTATTCCTTTTATGAAATAATTATGTGAGAATACCTTAAAACTAGTACCTTAAAACCTTACTAGTACCTTAAAACTAGACATTGTTCCACAAATTTATTATTATATTTATCATTTAATTATGTATATTAAATAGATATGTATACATAATTATATCATGCATCACATATCTTATAGATATATAACAATAATACCTTTTATGTTAATCAATATTTCATTAATATCAATATTAATTGATAGTTCATTACTGATTATATTTGGCTATATAATTTGGCTTAATATTGAGAAAAATAAATCCAGAAATAAGTACTTTCTGATAGCAAGAAAACATAAAAAAAAAAAAAACATCAAACATGGGAAAAAATAATGAGGAAATTTGGGTTATAAGTGAGAAATGCAACCCTTCTCTTAAAGCCAAATCTCCCATTTGCTCCTGATTTCCTCATGGTGCTTGTCTTTTTGAGAACTCTATCCCAGCAATCATGTTGCCATTTTTTGATGCATCTTAATATTTTTTCTCTTTGTAGTGAATATTTTGTGTTTGGAAATTTTTCATTAAAATTGAAAAATAAACTTCCCTGACCCTATGTTCCAGCCAAACAACTTTCCATCTTCCCACTCTCTTTTACAGTAAAACTTCATAAAAGTGTTAGTTCTCAAAAGGGACCTGAACCACCATCAACATCTGACCTGTGTTCTCTCCTCTACTACCTGGCAGCAGGCATGTCTCTTGCCACTGCACATAAAAGACTTCTGTTATGAAATCCAGTGATGTTTGTTTTGCCAAATCCTACATTTCATCCTTTGTTCTCATCGTAGTCTCTCAGAAATTTTCAGCACAGTTGGTGTACTGCTTGACTTTCACATCAAAATCATAGTTCCTCCTGTCTCATGTGATGTTAGGTCTTAATCTTCTTGGCTTGTTTCTTTCTGTGAGTGACCTCTAAGTCTTGGAGGCCCCAGGTTTGACTACTGATTCATGTCATTCCTGAACATACATTGACTTCTTGATGATCTAGCAGTATCATGACTTCATAAACCCCTGGCATGCTTTTGCTTCCCACCCTTACATTTCAATTCCATGGTATCATTCATTATTCAACTGCCTACCAGGGATCGCCACTTGAATATCTATTAAGTGTTGCAAACTTAGCATGATCCAAAAATAATTTTTGGTTCTTCTCTTTCTTATATCCCATTTCTGAACATCACTTTTCACCAATATTCTGTATCTCAGTAGATACTACAGACAGCCATTCCCATTTGATGAGGCCCAAATGCCCTTGGAAAAATTATACCAGCAATGACAACATTTGCAAAGATACCGAGTTACAATTTGTTGTAGATTACAGTTTGTTGTCTCAGTCCAGGTAAAGTAGTATCTCAATAGATTAACTCACAGTCCAGGTAAATCACAGTCCAGGTAAGTTCTGCAGGCAGCTAGCTTAAATCACAGTCCAGGTAAGTTTTGCAGGCAGCTAGCTTGATCCGAAGTCTCGTCCGGTTTTCAGCAACACTGGAAATTCTTCCACCTTGGTCTTTACCGGCACTGGGACGAAGGCAGGAACTCCAGATGGCTAAAGAAAATCCTGTAGCATTCTACTAAGAAAACAACCTTCTGAACAATTTAGTACATTATCTCAAGTTTTTTTTTTGCATTTGAAATAAGCATTAATAGTGCTCATTACTCATCAGCTTCCAGGTGTGGGAGAACCATTGTAGTTACTTGCCTTGGAAACATTAAACTTCAGGGACGCCGGTAGCGTCTTCTGCCGGCTGTAGAGTCCCAGGCAGCCCCAGATGGCCCTGGGGAGAGTCCCGGTTTCAAACTGCTTCCAGGAACAGGTTTGGATTTGGGCTCTTGCCCTGGCATCCCGCTCCCCAGGTGGGGGGCGGGGAAGAGCCAGCTGCTGCAGCTTGGAAAGCCCTTGCTGTGCCATGACCAGCTTCCGCAAGTGGAAGCCGCAGCGCCGATTCACGCACCCTCCGGTAATGAAAAGTATTTAGTAATAGCCTTTTGCTGCAACTTTTTTCCTGATAACCTTTCTTCTTCTGAACTTTTTTCTTCTTTCTGACTAGAGTTCCTGGGCTCTTATCAACACATGCCCTAACTATTCTTGGTTCCACTGGGGTGCCTTCTTCCCTTGGTAATTTACTTTTCACCCCTTCCATATTTTCATCACAAAGACAATACAACATTTCAAGACAAAACAAGACATAAACATACTGTATCAATCTTCTCCATTTTCTCAAAATGGTCATTTTTCCTCTCACCCTATCTGCCTAGGGACAAGCAGATTTGCTCCCGGGCAGCTTTTTTTTTTTTTTTTCATCACTTACCCCTGAGTGTCCTGGGGCTCCCCATACGGGCCACCATCTGCCGCAGTCCGGCTGCAGCAAAATAATCAGGGGTGACGAATAACTTGTGTACGTTGATACAGCAGGAGTGGGAGCCATTTATTGTAGGACAGGAGCGGTATTTATACATTCCACACAGCTTATCTAATTAGCATAAACTAGATACATCAGTCAACCAATAAGGAATCTCCACACTTAATGGCTTGCTGGTGTTACTTCTCAAACCACTCCCTCTGGCATTTTGCCAGGCACCATCCAGACTTGTTTACGAACTCTAACATTCCCCTGGCAAAATGCCAGGTGTTATTTTGACTTGTTTACAGACTCTAACAACCACAAGCAGGATTACTGTAGAGAGGATTTAGGCTTCTGATAGACAGTATACCTATATTTTATATAAGACCCCTTCCTTCTTATACATAAAGTCTTTCTCCCTATTAGTTATCATAACAGAATGTAATATCAAGTCCCACTGATGTCACATAACTAATATAATTAAATAGAATTTATTTTCATCATCAAGTCAATGAGGTGTTTTGAATGGGATTATCATGTGTCATACCTACCTTAACAGAATACCAAGACCTATGTATGTTATGAGAAATCCAGCTCCTCACAAAACTTTTTTTTTTTAATAATGTAGTCCCATTTTTCTTTTCCTTATTAATTCACCATCAAAATTGTGGCATTAGTTTTTGAGGACTATGGGAGAAATATTATTAAGAGAGGCAGTATAAATCAGCTTACTCCTGGAGCCATTACTTGTCCCCCAAGAAGAGTCTTTCCATCTTTTTCTTATGGATGCCTATAGGGAATATAGGATCTAATAGGCATTTTTGCCCTTTGGTGTTAATCATAATCGGTATTGTATGGAAGGAAAGATACTCCTTCTTCCCTCAATAGCTAAATTCAAAAGCTGAAACTATAAAATAAGCTGATCATAGAAGATTAAAAAGAAAATATGTATACTAATGTGTTAATTCTTAATAATAATAAAACATGGGGGAATCACAAGAAAAAATTTGAACCCAACAACAAAGTGCTGAGATTTGAGAGCTTATATGTCATCGTAATTAGAGACAGGAAGGAGATGTAGGGCAGTTGAAGAGAGCAAATGATTCTGAGGATACAAAAAGGACCCTAAGAAAAAATAGATGGGAGATATGAAAATTTATAACAAACTTTGTCTGGGTGTGGTGTTGACTTCCAGGCAACACTTTTAAAATTTTATTTTATCTTTTATTTGTTCTTTTAGATATACATGGCAGTAGAGTGTATTTTGATATACTATGCAACCATGGAGTATAATTTATCCTGATTAGGATCTCATTCTTGTGGTTGTACTTGATATAGAATTTCACAGGTTGTGTATTAATACATGAACTTAGGAAAGTTATGTCTGAATTCATTTTACTATCTTCCCTATTCCCATTCCATCTCCCTTCTCTTTATTTCTCTGTCTAACCCACTGAACTTCTATTCTCCCCCTCACCACCTTGTTTTATTGTGTATCAGCATCCACATATCAGAGAGAACATTTGGCCTTTTTTTGGGACTAGCTCAGCATGATAGTCTCCAGTTTTATCCATTTACTGGAAAATGCCATAATTTCATTCTTCCTTATGACTTAGGAATATTATGTTGTGTTTATATATGCTATATTTTCTTTTTCCATTCTTACTATTAAAGGGCATCTAGATTGGTTCCATAATTTAGCAATTGTGAATTGTGTTGCTATAAAAACTGATGTGGCTGCATCACTGTAACATGCTGTTTTTAAGTCCATTGTGTATAGACCCAGGAATGGGATAACAGCATCAAATGGTGGTTCTTTTCAAATTTTCTGAAGAATCTCCATACTGCTCTATAGAGTGGTTGCACCAATCTGCAGTCCCACCAGCAATATATGAGTGAACTTTTTCCCCCACATCCTCATGAACATTTATTAATACTTGTATTCTTGATAATTGCAATTCTAACTGGAGTTTGATGGAATCTTAGTATAGTTTTAATTTGCATTTTTCTTAATTGCTAGAGATATTGAACATTTTTTCCATACATTTACTATTTAATATTTCTTCTGTGAAGTGTCTGTTCTATTCCTTTGCCCATTTATTGATTGGTTTCAATTTTGTTGTTGTTGTTTTAGTTTTGGTGTTAAGTTTTTGAGTTCTTTGTATATCCTGGAGATTAATGTTCTATCTGAGGTGCACATGGCAAAATTTCTCTCCCATTCTATAGGTTCTATCTTCATGTTCTTGAATGTTTCCTTTGCTGTAAAGAAGCTTTTTAGTTTGATACCATCCCATTTATTGCTTCATGATTTTACTTCTTGTGCTTTAGGAATATTATTGAGGAGGTTGGTTCCTAAGCTCACCTGATGGATATTTGGGCCTACTTTCTCTTCTAGTAGGGTCTCTGGCTTAATGTCCAGGCATCTCTTTTGAGATAACATTTAATCTTCCCTGGCTGATGAAACTTCCAGGTAGAGGATGTATGACAATTGAATTCCTGTTGGAGACTCTGTCTTTAGGTAGTGTACTAGTCATCTTTGTTTTGCATACCAAAATACTTGACAGGAGCAACTTAGAGGAGGGGAAGTTTATTTTGGCTCATGGTTTCAGAGATTTAGACCAGGGTCAGCTTATTCCATTTCTCTAGGTCCAAAGTAAGGCTGAACATCATGACAGAAGGGCCTGGTGGAGGGAAGCTGTTGTGGTCATGTTGGTCAGGAAGGAGAGAGATGGGGGAGGTAGCCTAATGGAAGATAAACCCTACCAGAGCAAGCTCTGAGTGACCCACCTCCTACAGCAACACCTCACCTGCCTGGAGTTAGCAGTGTATTAGTCCATTCAAACTAGGATGGACTGATTAATTTCACCACTCACAATTCAATCATTTTACCTCTGAATATTCCTGCATTAACACAGTAATTTTGGGGGGACTCCTTTCATCAAAACAATGATAGGTTGATAAAGGTAGAGAAAATGACTGCCTGTTTTTCAAGTGTTTTTATCTTAAAATAACCAATATGCCAAAGTGGCATATTCTGGTCTTCAACAGTGTTAATTATCCCATAATCAAATAGCTAGCATAGCATGGAGTCTGTATAATATATTAACTGAGGAAGATCAAAAGTATAGAAAATTTCCCAATGCATAAGACAGTCTAAGCAGCGAGGATAAAGAACTTCAAGCTGAAGTACTGTAATTGTGCTGAGTGCACAGTGACAAGGAACAGAAATACCAGCTTCTCTCTCAATTACACTGAAACCAATTTAACTAGTGAGGAAAGTTGCTTGGGATCGGAGGTCACCCAAAAGGCTGGAATCTCTGTATTCTCACTTAACTAGCTGCAAGAATTTAGGCAAGTGACTCCTCTCATTTATTGCACCTAATGGTGGCACTCACGTAGTATGGAGGAACAAATAAAGTTTCATGTAAAATACTTATCAAGGTGCTAGATGTATCATAAATGGCCCTCAAATAATATTATCTGCTATGCATGCTTTTCGAAGACTTTCCTAATCCTGCTTCCTTTATCCTTTCACTTGGTGAATATTTCTTATCATGTTGGGAATAAAGAGAAAATGGTGACATTAAACATCAAAAAAAATTAGAGAAAGAAAAAAGCAAAAAGAGAATGATGATTCAGGATAACAGAGTATAAGTAATGAGGTTGACAATTTTCTTCCACAGTAAATTGTAAAGGCAAATTCTTAAGAGGAGTTTCATTCTGAAAATGCTCTGAGCAAAGACAGTGAAATGGAATAAAATTCTGTCCCCCTAAAGGGACCCTTTGAAGTAGAATCGTCATTTCAGTTATGTTGTCTGTAAAATATCCTAAAAAAGCCCACTTGCCTTGTAATTTTATTGACAAACTAATCATTAAAATTGCATTAGAATCTTTTGCAAATAAAAGACACATATATATGCGTGTGCACACCACACACACACACACACACACACACACAAACACACAGACACACCATTTTTCTACAGTAATTGCAGAAATTCCTATCATAAGGCAGAGATCAAAGTGTAGATGGAAATACATTTGATGTTATGAATCAGGAGCAAATTACACTGCAGTCTTTTCAGCTTGGTCAGATTCAAACAACTGCTTTGATATTTCAACAAACATTTATTGAGTTTTTATTCTATTCAGGTATTGAAGTAGGTGCAGAGGGATATTAAACAACAAAAACCTATTCTGCCATAGTTCTTCTATGATCCAGTGGGTGAATCAGAGACATAAACAACTAAAACTGCTGCTGAGGGCTCTTTTGATAGAAACAGGAAATGTATAATAAGAGGGTACAATGGACGAGGACAACAGTCAGGACAGTAAAAGGGGATTTGAGGTTTTCCTTCAACAGGTGTAGCTTGACCTATGCCTTGAAGAATGGATGGAACTCTGTTAGGTAGAAAAAGTGAGAGAAGCTGAGGATTTGAAAGACATAAACATGTTTCCTTGAAGTCATTGTCCCTTAACCATCTTTAACTTTGATGTCTTCTGATGCTAATCGCAGATGTTAGATGTCCTGTAGTCCTGGTTCCAGAGAACGACACCATAGTCATCTACACTACTCCTACATAGCCTATTAGTCTTAGGATATTTTCAAATGATGGACTTGGCAGATAAGGTGGTTGGAGACCATTTGGAGAGGCAGATTTTCAGTTCTGAAGAAACTCTGTATCTGATATGAGCAAAAATACCTATAAAAGATGCTGGCAAGAGTCCTCCCAGATCATGGGAAACATAGATCTGTGTATCATCTCACATTTTCATCACCAGCCAGAAAATTCCTATTAATACTTTTCTTCAGAGCCTGGATGCTGAGTTATCAATTACTGTCTAAGCCAAGCAAGGGACTACAAAGCAATTTGCTGATTCTCTGCCATAGTCCTAAACGAAGCACCAGCTCTGCTCAATGCATATGCTATTTTTTCTTTTGCCATGCTTCATTTTAATTAAAAGTCATAAATATCTTATATTTAATGGCAGGTCATTTTGTTTATTTTTTGCTTCAGGTGAACCACAGAAGAAAGCCTTTGTGGACTGAAGGTGCAAATATGGTGCATGGAGGTGTTATGGACCACTTGTTTCTTCAGGAACATCTAGAAAGAACAGAAAAGCTCAGTCTAAGAGTTGGGTTTAAAAGGAAAGCCCAGTGCTCTTACAGTGAGGGAGAAATTTGTCATACAAATGCACCTAATAAGAAAAGTAGTGCAGAGAATGATGTGACAAAATTAAACAATAAGAAAGTGAATGATTAAGAGGGACAGAGAAAAGTGATAACAGTTTCATTATGATGCAAAAAAGATTCCACAAACTCATCCAAGAAAATAACCAACTTCTTCTTAGTCTTCCTATTAGCTTAACAATTTAAAATAAAAATGAATAATTACTCTGCTTTCATGTGTCTCATCTGGCTAAATATTTAAGTAGGGAATAGTTTAATTAGCAAATTCCTATTTTGGATTTCTATTTGTAACATGTTGCAATAATTTCTTCAGTTAAACTTCATGTCTTTTGAAATGTCTTTAAGTGAATACATTGACCGGAAATGGGTAATTTGGGAATGATGTAGAAAGGTGGATAATTGAGAAAAGTCTTAATAATGGCTGAATTTGCATAATTCACATGTACAATGAAAATAGGAATATAGTCCATATTAATTCTTAATAATGCTTTTATTTTTGAAGATAAAAATAAGAGTATCTCTAGAGACACTATAATTATGTACAAGGGGGGAAATATTTTTCTGAGAATGCTTGTGGAATTTCCTCAAAGTTCAGTTTCCAAGCTTGTTTTATTTTATTTATTATTTGCTATCTATATTTAATACACATGACAACCTTGTAGATAATGAGAAGTTACTTTAACATAGGGAATAACCACTTTGAGTTAAATCTTAAACAAACAATAAGTATCTTCGACATTTTTAAGGTAAGAAATAGTGTTGAGAAGAAGAAATGAGATAAGTGATGGGGTGAGGAATCAGAATGAGGCTGAGCAAAAGGGAATAAATGGATAAGGTTTCCAGGATGGAGTTGACCAAATGACACAGAGCCAGGACACCTGACTCCTGACCTAATTATTTACATATAATCAATGTTTATATTTTAGCACAGAAATTATATATGTATCCACTTATTTCAGGTAGGACAATGTTTATGAATTCTGTCACACTGTTTTTTGGGGGGAGGAATTCTAAATTATCATTGTTTTATTCTTCTGGGTTATAATGGAATTAAACATTTGAGCTGTGTTGGGTAGATTTTCTTTAAAAATAAATGGTCCCATTCTGTCATTTTCTTCTCAGCATTTAAACCTGCAGTGTTTTGTTCTTTCTGGATGTCAAGCTGATAGGAGTCATCCTGCAGTTAGTACACCTGCCACAGAAGTCACCTCTTTTCTTCCCAGGGGAAACAGGACAGTATACTTACAGTGAAAACAGAATTAACCTCAGAATTGGACACACCATAGCTCCAGATCTCTTCTAGTGGACAGGTTACTTCAAACGAGGCTCATTCTTTATCTACAAAATGAGGAGCTCACATTCTTTTTATGTGAATTAAATGAATAAAATCTATGAAATTTGTAATACAATTCCTGATACATAAAAAACACTCAATACTTTTGTCCCCACATATCTTCCCATACAGGTGACAGTGCTACTGTTGGAGAACACTAAGCTAGCTCCATTAACTCCTGCCTAAAAGAGTGAATTGCCTGTGATTGAATGCATAAGAGACTGAATTCACATTTGTCTATTTTGATTACTTATTTCTAGGTTTTTGGCTATATTCCAAAGAATTGAGATTATTTGAATAAGTGAACTGTTACAATACTATTGCAAAATCTTAACATTCAATGTTCTTCATGTTCCTATATTAAGACAAAATGTCTATGCACTAAATTGAGAATCTGAGTTTCCCTGCTCACCTATACCATAAGAAAATTAGTGAAAAGTAAAATGTACCATTTTTTTTATCATAGAGACCATAAAATTTTCCAGATTGTTTATTGTATTAAATATTTTTCCTCAAAAACATTTTAATTTAAACTGTTTTAGTCTATATGTTACTAGGTATGCCTCAGATGATAGCAGTCTAACATTTCTAATTTCTTTTTTATAGACAATAATAATAACATTTAAATTGTTATTGAGTTCTATGTTTTCAATAAATTAAAAAAAATTTGAGCTGGGCCTGGTAGACTACATCTGTAATCCTAGCTATCTGGGAGACAGAGACAGAAAGATCATAAGTTTGAGGCCAGCCTGGGCAATTTAGCAAGACCCTGTTTCAAAATAAAATAAAAGGGCTGAAGTATATCTCAGCAGTAGAATGATACTTATTTTTCTCAACACACACACGCACACACACACAAAAGAAAAACACGCACACATACAATCTGAAAAATAAAATCCCCACAACATGAGTTCCAAAATAATTTCTTTTAATGAATGAGAGCTCATGTTAAGGGTTTTAACATTTTAAATATAAATATCCTCCAAGGTCCATGTATTGAAGATCTGGTTCCAAATCATGGTGAGGTTGGGAGGAAGTGAAACCTTTAGGAGATGGGATTTAGTGAAAGGAAATTAGGTCACTAGGGGTGTGTCCTTGTAGTGGCTATTGGGACCCTGGCCCCTCCTCTCTCCCTCTTTACTCCTGGCAACCATGAGGTGAAGTTTTCTCTGCCAGATTCTTACCACCCTAACATTCTGCCTTACCACAAGCCCAAAACAAAGAAGTTAACTGCCCATCAACTGAAACTTCTGAAACGATAAGCAAAAACAAACTTTTCCTTCTTTTAAGTTTATTTTTCTCAGTCATTTTGTCATAACAACAGAAAGGTGACTAACACCAAGACTTTATTTATAATCTGGCATTTTACAATTTGGTAATTTACAGCAACAATAGGATGCTTATGTGTAAGAATGCACGAACAGCAATAAAAAAAAGCTTAAATTCCATCTGTTAATATGTGAATCTCTCTCCCACCCCCCCTTTTTTTTTGGGATCAATAAACATTTGCTGTTCTCCTAATAGTTAAAAAGTTATCTTCTTTTAACATTTTGTTTAACTTTTTCTCTTTTTTTTCTATTATGGTTTTAGTTTTATCTACATAAAATTGACAAAAATTATATGTGTGTTTGATATTAAATTATTTCAAATATTGAAGCAAAAAGGCATGTGGAAATCACAGAACAAAGATATAAAATGTACAAAATGAAAATTGAAAATAGACATTAAACAGAGAAGAAAACTTTCAATTGATTTTGCTTATATCTAGATTTTATCTTTCTCATGATTTACTCAAGTGAGTGACTCTAAGGAAATTACTTGACTTGTTCTTTCAAATATACAGTGTTTATTGAAATTTCACAAAGATTGTCTTGTGTTTTTTCTTCTTCAGAAACACATATCAAGAAAGAAAATTGGAAGAATAAATATCTATGGATTTTTTTAAACTACTTTCTCTTGAATTTCATAGATCTGGGACCAAGGCTACGAATGAGATTATTTTAACAACATAGACAATAATATTTTGCAAAAATAACCACAGAATTCTCTCCCATTACACATTTTCCTCATATAATATGATTTGAACTTTCTTTTATCAAGATACAATGTCCATTTTCCCTTTCTTTGCATCTGGATGTGATTATGTCTATAGCAGAAGTGAGGCTATGTGACTTCTGAGTCCACATAATAAACAGTGACAAAACTTCTGAATAATATTCTTGAATTCTAATTCTAGAAATTCAGCCAATATGCTGTGGGTAAGAACAAGCAGCAAGTAGAATTGTGCACAGGTAGAAAAAACAAGACCTCCTGGGCTACAGCTGAGCTCCTCTTTAACCGCCACCATTGACTTTGCAGTCAGGTGCATAAGCAATCTAGAAAGTGGATTCTACAACTTTTACTTAGGGAATCCCTGCTGTTCTGATTGAGAACAGTGATAGACTGTCCCTCTGAAACCTGTTCTAAGTGAAGATTTGTGAGCAAATTAAATGGTTGCTGTTATTTTAAGCCACTAAGTTTTAAGATAACTGTCACATATGATTTCTTTAAATGATACCTAATATTTTGACTATTAACTTTGTATGAGTTAAGAAGAATAAGCACTGGCCAGTTTCCCAGCTGTGAGTCAAGCAATTTGTCTTTATAACCTTTAAGTGTTTTTCTACAATTGACATACAGTCTTCCATGATGACATGCCATTTAAATATGTCAGTGTTAAAAAGGTTTTTATTTTTTTTACTTGCAGAAAATTCTAAGAAAGCCCCTTCACCTATCTGAATAACATTTTTACTTTAAATTTTCTAGCTAATATCTCACTGTTATGTAAGAACTGTCAACACCATGGAGTTATCTTTTAGCTCCATTTGAAAAGTATAGACTCTAGAATTTTCTATCCTCAAGAATGTGTCTCCTATGTGCCTTCGACTACCACTAAACAGCAACAAATGTAAAGGTAACTTTATCAAGAAAGAGTGTTTGTCATCAGTAAAATAGCCTACCTCTTCTCTAACCAAAGAAACTTTATTAAATTATAGATCAAATAGAATCACTGTCTAATAGGGTAAGGTGCCTCTACTTAGTGGCATTTTCTCCATTATAGTGGGTTCAACAAATGTCAAAACTCAGACAATTCCAAATACTATTATTATTCATTATCTCATCTTTCTCAGGCAGCTGAAAGGTAGAATGGATTGAATAAAGCCACAAAATCCTCCCTGTATATCCGAAATTTTAGAGACGGTTTTAAATTGAACTCAGAGAAAAACACAGAAGGAGATTAAAAATAGAATCTACATATAGTTTGGGGATCATACAAAGGCCAAAAGAGTGATGTTCCAATTCAAATATGAAAAAAATATATAAACTCTCTATAAAAAGCAAGTTGTAATTAGCAAGGCAAGGTGATGCCAAATAAAGACGATAATCTCAAAAGTGATATATATGCAAAGAAACATAATTGCTTTGAATGTCATGGAAATTAAAGGATTTATTTATTATAATAAGTAAGAGATTATAGATGAGATTACATAATAGTTACATAAAGTGATTTGGCAAATTAAGAAAATATTTCAGAGTAAAAATAATGATAATTTAGAATAATTTTAAAAATAGGAATTAAACTGATATGTAAAGAAAGAATTCATAAAAACTATCAACATACAGACAAACCATTAGTAGAAAAAATAAATACATATGCAAAAAGGGCAATATGCACTGGGTTTAGTTACCTTGATTAAAAAAAGCTGAATAAATGATACCAAAGGTGCAAATATGAACAGATAAAAATCACTCATGGTTAATAAATGGTAAATATTTCAAACTCATAAAAACAAATGCATGTTTAAAAATTATAAGTTTATTTTTTTGTATTCTAAAATGATAGTTATTAAGCATATGAATAATACCAAGTGTGGAAAGATTGTAAGGAATATGTTAACTCTCATACAATGCTGATAAAAAGACAATCTAGATATTCCTTTTTGTAATCTTTATTTATTTATTATTAATTTTTTAATTTATATATGACAGCTGAATGCATTAAAATTCTTATTCCATGATGGTGAAATGTGATAGACAATATTATCCAAAGTCCATGTATAAAGACATGAATTGGTGTGAATATACTTTCTATACAACCAGAGATATGAAAATTCTACTATATTTCTAATGAATAATACAGTTTTTGTTAAAGTACTATGATGTAAAACTTTGATAGAGATGGCTATGTGTTCAACAAACCCTGTTTCCCTCTTCTTTCTGGGTACCATAGCTAGATAAAGATTTTTGTGAGATAGTAGACCTGCTGTTAGATAGTAATGTGGTTAAGATTTGTCCAATGGAATGTGGCTAGAAATGCTTTATACCACATTAAATTCTGACCACTAAAAACTATCTTTCATGTTGTGTGTGGTCACACACACCTTTAATCCTGGTGACATAGGAGCCTGAGGCAGGAGAGTTGCAAGTTCAAGGCCAGCCTCAGAAATTTGGTGAAGCTCCAAACAATTTTGCAAGACTACCTGAAAATTAAAAACATAAAGGTCTATGGATGTACCTCAGTGGTAAAGTGACTGTGGGTTCAATCCTCAGTACCCCCACCACACACACACAAAAAAAAACCTCACATGGTCCATTATGTATGCTCTCTCTTTTCTGCCTATTATCAGTTAAATTATGACAATCCAGCAAAAGATTTGATGGTAGAAAATGGAGAAATGAGTTGGAGGGTGTCTACATGCCTGATTCACCCTTTGTGGAAGAGAACTACTCAGGGCCGCCAGACAACAACAAAAATCATATGTTCCACGATTACATGATTAAAAATAAATACTTGTATTAATTCACTAAAATTTGGGGCTTGTTTGTAATAAACACTGACTTATACAAAAATTGCTCCCTTGAAAATATGGTGCTGCCATGAAAAAAATCTAGTACAGAAGGTATTGATTGGGTAAAGTGTCATTAAGGAAACTTAAATCAGAGGCTGAGAAGAGGGCATCCCAGTGGTGAAGATGTTAACACACTTCTAGAAAATTTCAACTGTGAAATATTTGGTAAAATTCTTGTCTATGGTAACTTGGAAAGCAGACCATATGTCTTTTTTAGATGGGAGGGGTACCGGGAATTGAACTCAGAGGTCCTTTACCACTTAGCTAAAGGCCCCCAGCCCTTTTTATTTTTTATTTTGAGATAGGGTCTCACTAAGTTGCTTAGGGCATTGCTAAGTTGCTGAGGCTGCCTTCAAACTTGAGATGCTCCTAAGCAGCCTCCTGAGCCACTGGGATTACAGGTATGCACCACGGTTCCCAGCCAGATCCCATGTCTTACAGATCTTTTAGTTTTAGAAATAGTGATTGGAGCATTTTTTCATGTACTTGTTGATTGACTGTATGTCCTCCTCTGAGAAGTGTCTGTTCAGGTCCTTGGCCCATTTGTTGATTGGGTTGTTTGTTTTCTTATTGTCTAATTTTTTGAGTTCTTTGTATACTCTGGATATTAGGGCTCTATCTGAAGTGTGAGGAGTAAAGATTTGTTCCCAGGGTGTAGGCTCCCTATTTACCTCTCTTATTGTTTCTTTTGCTGAGAAAAAAACTTTTTAGTTTGAGTAAGTCCCATTTGTTGATTCTAGTTATTAACTTTTGTGCTATGGGTGTCCTATTGAGGAATTTGGAGCCCGACCCCACCGACTGTAGATCGTAGCCAACTTTTTCTTCTATCAGACGGCGCGTCTCTGATTTGATATCAAGCTCCTTGATCCATTTTGAATTCACTTTTGTGCATGGCGAGAGAAAGGGATTCAGTTTCATTTTGTTGCATATGGATTTCCAGTTTTCCCAGCACCATTTGTTGAAGATGCTATCCTTCCTCCATTGCATGCTTTTAGCCCCTTTATCAAATATAAGATAGTTGTAGTTTTGTGGATTGGTTTCTGTGTCCTCTATTCTGTACCATTGGTCCACCCGCCTGTTTTGGTACCAGTACCATGCTGTTTTTGTTACTATTGCTCTGTAGTATAGTTTGAAGTCTGGTATCGCTATACCGCCTGATTCACACTTCCTGCTTAGCATTGTTTTTGCTATTCTGGGTCTTTTATTTTTCCATATGAATTTCATGATTGCTTTCTCTATTTCTACAAGAAATGCCGATGGGATTTTGATTGGCATTGCATTAAACCTATAGAGAACTTTTGGTAATATCGCCATTTTGATGATGTTAGTTCTGCCTATCCATGAACAGGGTATATTTTTCCATCTTCTAAGATCTTCTTCTATTTCTCTCTTTAGGGTTCTGTAGTTTTCATTGTATAAGTCTTTCACCTCTTTTGTTAGGTTGATTCCCAAGTATTTTATTTTTTTTGAAGATATTTTGAATGGAGTGGTTGTCCTCATTTCCAATTCAGAGGATTTGTCGCTGATATACAGGAATGCCTTTGATTTATGTGTGTTGATTTTATATCCTGCCACTTTGCTGAATTCATTTATTAGCTCTAATAGTTTCTTTGTAGAGCCTTTTGGGTCTGCTAGGTATAGAATCATATCATCTGCAAATAGTGATAATTTAAGTTCTTCTTTTCCTATTTTTATGCCTTTAATTTCTTTCGTCTGTCTAATTGCTCTGGCCAGTGTTTCGAGAACTATGTTGAACAGAAGTGGTGAGAGAGGGCATCCCTGTCTAGTTCCAGATTTTAGAGGGATGAAAAAATGCTCAACATCTCTAGCTGTCAGAGAAATGCAAATCAAAACCACCCTAAGATACCATCTCACTCCAGTAAGATTGTCAGCCATTAGGAAGTCAAACAACAACAAGTGCTGGCGAGGATGTGGGGAAAAGGGTACACTTGTACATTGCTGGTGGGACTGCAGATTGGTGCAGCCAATTTGGAAAGCAGTATGGAGATTTCTTGGAAAGCTGGGAATGGAGCCACCATTTGACCCAGCTATTCCCCTTCTTGGTCTATTCCCTAAAGACCTAAAAAGAGCATGCTACAGGGACACTGCTACATCGATGTTCATAGCAGCACAGTTCACAATAGCAAGACTGTGGAACCAACCTAGATGCCCTTCAATAGACGAATGGATAAAAAAAATGTGGCATTTATACACAATGGAGTATTACTCTGCATTAAAAAATGACAAAATCATAGAATTTACAGGGAAATGGATGGCATTAGAGCAGATTATGCTAAGTGAAGCTAGCCAATCCCTAAAAAACAAATGCCAAATTTCTTCTTTGATATAAGGAGAGTAACTAAGAACAGTGTAGGGACGAAGAACAGGAGAAGAAGATTAACATTTAACAGGGATGAGAGGTGGGAGGGAAAGGGAGAGAGAAGGGAAATTGCATGGTAATGGAAGGAGACCCTCAGGGTTATACAGTGGAGGAGGTAGAGAGAGAGGAGGGGAGGGGAGGGGAGAGGTGGGGAGGGGGGAGGGGGGAGGATGGGAAAGGCAGTGGAGCACAACAGACACTAGTATGGCAATTTGTAAATCAATGGATGTGTAACTGATGTGATTCTGCAATCTGTGTATGGGGTGAAGGTGGGAGTTCATAACCCACTTGAATCAAAGTGTGGAATATGATATGTCAAGAAATTTGTAATGTTTTGAACAACCCACAATAAAAAATTAAAAAAAAAAAAAAAAAAAAAAAAGAAAGAAATAGTGATTGGAGAAATGAATGTTTGTTTGTGTTGGCTATTATTGCCTGCCTTTGGCAAACTACAAAAAAGAGATGAGCTCAAGAAAATCTGAGGTGTTTTATAGTTGAAAGTAAAAAGGAATGTAGAGTGTACAGATATTTGGAACAATACAGAGATTTGTAAAACCATGTTTCCTAGACCTAAGCTGTGAAAAGGCAAGATTAATCAAACTGTCAAGCACCAAAGATCGTAAAGCTTCTAAACTGAAAAGAATGAGTCATTTCTATGGCAAATACCAGATTAAGCATAGAGACTTCCAATCTCTTGTTTATGTTGGCCGAAGTAATGTTCACTGTGCTGAGGCTACCATGTGGCCGCGGTCACATTCTCCTTACTTATGCAGACACTTGTCACTTGCTGAACTTCCTTCACTTCCAAAATATTAAACAACCTATACAGACTATAGCCTAATTTGTTTCCTTTTCACTTGTTTTCCACTGTGTCTTCTATTTTTGTCACTCTTTGGGGCTTCCAGTTCATTGGTCCTCCTAATTCCCCTGATCTTATGTTGTCTGTTCATATTTCTATCCATTCTCAATTCTGTGGTCTGTCTTTACCTTGGCCCTGCCTTACTTCTGTCTTTGTGTGACACACATCTATTATAACCCCAAATTTTGAATGAATTCAACTATACTTTTGTGCTTATATCTGGGATTTTCAGTCTTTGTGCACAATAACTTGCAGAATCATTTTTTTGTTATTATTGTGAAACTGGCATAAAATATAGATTGACATTTAAACACTCCCTAATAATTATGATTGATACCTAACTTATATAGGACCCTTTCTCATTTTATTCACTTATGACTAAATTCTGCTATAATTTTTTATCTCAGCAGATGATCCTTGGCCTATAGACTGCTTTGGGAAATGTTCTGTCCCATGGCTTTTATGATTTTTTCCTGGGCACTCTTTCTGTGATGTTGGTGTATATGTAAAACCCAAGATGCTTTCTAAACCTATTCAAACCTGTTCTTATTCTATACACACACTATCAAAGCAATACTATCCACTTCCATGGTTTTAATTAAAATTTATATGTTGAAGAATTTCTATTTTTTATCTCCAATTATGTGTATTTTCTAAGCATCGGGGCTACATATCAAATGATCTACTGGATGTATTTTCTTGGTCTTAAGGATATATCAACTATAATACATTATATAATTATCTCCTTGCTTCTACAAATAAACCTGTTTTATGTGTTGTAGAATCATGTCAATGTTAATCCTCATAATCCAAATGAAAAGGCTTAATCTTATATTTGCCTTCTTCAAACACCAAACTTTGTCATGTGGTCATTTCAAAATACTTGAACATCTACAGTATTTCAGACAATGTGTTGGACGCAGGGTCAACTATAAGCAGGAATAGGTGTGATTCCATCCCCACTGGAGTTCTCATTCTGTTGTTGGACATAAATCATAAATATTAATCTGATAAACAAATATATAAAATATAACAATTTTTATTAGTTTTATGAATGAGATGGACATGGCATTAACATAAAAATTTAACTTAGGGATGTCAGGGAAAGATACTTGGAAAGTAAAGATTGGTTAAGGTGTGAAATAAGAGTAAGTTGTAAAGGAAAGAAGAGAAGGAACAGGTAGCAAAGGCCCTGTGGCAAAGGAAGTATCATCAGGGCAAGACTTGTAAAACAGGAGAGTGGTGTGAGATGAGATTGACAAGGTAGAGCAAAGTCTGAACAGCGTCTAGTGGGTCTTGTTCAATTAATCTTCTTTCAAAGAGGTGAAAAGTTTTGAAGCATTTTAAGCATGGACTGTGATAGGATTACATTTTATCTCAGAATGATAATTATATCTGCAGTGAGGAGAGTAGGTCATAGAAGGCCAAAGTAGCCCCGTTAGGAGGCTATCATCACTTGTCCAGAAAAGAGATAATGGTAACTTGGACCAGAGGGATATCATTGGGAAATGGAGCAAAGAAGACAGATATAATGAATTTTTATGAAGTAAAATTGACAAGATCTATGGTGGTCTATACTTGGTGAGGGGAGGTGGGAAAAGATGTCAAAAAGAATCTGAACTTGATGGTTGGCATAATTGGGCACATAGCAAATGACCCTTTAAATGCTCATTCTCTTTAGAATATCTACTTAGATCTTCACACCAGCTTTCTGACAGGATTCCCAGAATTCCCACTGCTTCCTTATAGTTTCTTTGCCTTATTTTGTCAGGATCCTCTTTGTAAACCAAAATTTAATCTATTTATGCCTCTAGTACCCAGGAGAAAGCCCCAATACTCCATCATACCCTCAGAAAAATCTTGTCATAATTCAATCTTTGTGTATCTTCCCAAACTCACTTCTTGGTTGGTTCCCCGTAAGTGTCATATTAAGTGATCAGCGATCATCATAGTGAGCTGTTTGAGTGCTCCATGTATTTTCTTTTTTTTAATTTAAAATTTTAATTAATTAATTATAATTGGATATATATATAACGTCAGAATTCACTTTGATTCATTGTACACAATTGAAACACAGCTTTTCATTTCTCTGGTTGTACATAATGTAGCGTTGCACCATATGTGCAGTCATACATTTACCTAGGGGTAATGATGTCCATCTCATTCCACCATCTTTCTTGCTCCCATGCACCCTCCCCATTCCTCCCTCCCCTTTATCCCATCAAAGTTTCTCCATTTTTCCTATGCCCCCGCCATTATGGATCAGCATCCACTTATCAGAAAGAACATTTGGCTTTTTTTTTTTTTTTTTAGGATAGGCTTACTTCACTTAGAATGCATGATATTCTTCAATTTCATTCATTTACCTGCAAATGCCATAATTTTATTTCTTCTTAATACTGAGTAATATTTCATTGTGTATATATACCACAGTTTCTTTATCCATTCATCTATTGAAAGGGCATGTTGCTTCTACAATTTAGCTATTGTGAATTGAGCTGTGGTAAACATTGATGTGGCTGCATTACTATAGTATGCTGATTTTAAGTCCTTTGGGTATAAACCAAGGAGTGGGATAGCTGGGTCAAATGGTGGTTCCATTCCAAGTTTTCTAAGAAATCTCCAGACTGCTTTTGAGATTGGTTGCACCAAGGTGTAGTCCCACCAACAATGTATGATTGTGCCTTTCCCCCCACATCCTCACCAACATTTATTATTGTCTGTGTTCTTGATAACTGCCATTCTTCCATGTATTTTCTTGATCTTAGGAATTAAGAAGATATGTTATTCTGTCTAATGAGAGTATGCTCCCACTTCTTATTTTACTTTTTCTAATTGTCATTCATTTATTAAGGGTGGTTCTCAACTTCATTCCTGCAGAAAGGTGACTCCTGAAATGCCTCATTGTGAATATGGGATATGGTACTCTAATTTGTTTATATATATATATATAATATTTCCTAATTTTTTGTGATTATTTGTCTTTTTTTCTGAACTACATAAATGTTGAGTGTAGAATTCGTTTTGTGGTCATTATGTCTCTGGAATCTAGCATTGTAAGACCACAATAAGTCATTTTTGAAGAAAAATTGCATTTATAAATAAATGAATGAATAAAATTTTAAATCATATGATTGAGAACTTAAACTTAATTTTCAAACTACAGTAAAAATATGACCAATGGTGCACAGGAAGAATTCCTTAATATGAGACAAATATTATAATATGTTTTTGAACTTTCTATCTATAGGCCCACATTATTTTAAATCACTAACTAGTTTCTCAGAGAATTTTCCTATTTTTCAACATATAACTTGCATGTAATTCTTTTTGTGAATATATTATTGTTATGATTTAGATATGAGGTGTCACTCAAAAGCTCATGTGTAAGATGATGCAAGAAAGTTTAGAGGTGAAATGATTGGGCTATGAGAGCCTTCACCTAATCAGTGCATGAATTCACTAATATGAATAAACTGGATCATAATTGTAGGGTGGTAGGGTATGGCTGGAGAAGATATGTTCCTGGGAGCTTGCCTTTGAGGTTTACATTTTGTCCCTGGTAAACATAGCACTCGCTTTCTCTCTCTGCAACCTGGTGGCCATGTCCTGAGCAGCTTTTCTCCTCTGCAGTCTTCTGCCATGAGGCTCTGCCTCACTTAGGGCCCAGAGCAATGGAGTCAGCTGTCTATGGACCGAGACCCCTGAAATCATGAGTGACAAATAAACTTTTACTTATCTCAAATTTTTCTTGTCAAGTCTTTTGGCCATAGTGAGGAAAAAGTTGAGTGAAATATACTATCATGGGAAAATGGCTTATATTTTATTAATAAGAGATATTAAATAACATTATAATACATAGCCTATATAATAGCAATAATAGTTCATCTATTGAACAAATATTACACTATACACATTTAGGAGCTGTTCCAAATGCTTTTCATGTATTAATTAAATTCTCACAACAATGTTATTAGAAGATATTATTAATACTCCCATTTTACAGAAGGGGAAAATGAGACACTAAGAGATCAAGTAACTTCTCCAAGCTCACACATTTAGCAGGCCCTAGAGTTATGATTTGAATCCAGAAATGCTGTCTCTAGAATCTCTTCTTTCAATCCCTATCATAGTCCATTCAATCTCAAATAAGAAGTAGGATAACAAGGATATATATATATATATATATATATATATATATATATATATATATATATATATATATCAAGTTAGGCTCAGAAAAAGGCATGGAAAATCTGTAGAATATTATTAGATAACATGAGTGCATGTTTTTTCCAAGATGATAGTTGGCATTTTTCCTCTGCAATTACATTTGTTCCAAACATTGCCATAGTGTCTAAATATATCTGCATACAAAAACAAAAAAGAAATTTTGTTCAGGATATAGTACAAGAATAAATGAGTGAAGCTCATATGAAAATCATAGGAGGGAAAATAGAAAGATAAATTAAGGATCTATGGATAGAATTCAAATTTGTTTGTGCCCTAGGCATAAATAAAAGTAGTATGAGGAGTTATGTCTTTAACTTTTATTGAAGAGGGTACTTGATGGAGACACTGAGAATGTTTGAGAGTGATTTTCATTTGCTGTATGTGTCAAAGTTTATGTTTTAGAGCTATTTTTTTCAAGACTATATAAAAAGGGAAGAAGGAGTTATTGGATGATATCTTTTTCTATTGGAATTTGTGTTTTTTTTTTACCTATCTGTAGTTATAGATGTCAATTATGTGCAAATATTATATAATAGGGGTAGGCTTGTTAATATGAAGCTGTAACTACAGTAATCATTATTCTAATTAGTTATTTTGCAAATACTAATGGAATGAGTATTTAAAACATTAGGAGTTTCTTGTTGGATGTGTTAGTCTTTGATGCATATTAGGTATTCAAATGTAAATATCAAGAAATTATTTTTGTATAAAAGTATGAAATTTGGAGAAGAGATCTGGCCTTATAAATTTGGAAGTCATCATCCAATATAATAGATGATGTTTAACACCATGAAAGAGTAAGGGGAACTTCAAAGGAGGGGAAAGTAGAACTGCACTGTCTAGTATGGTACCACATCACATGTTTCTATTGGACACTTGAATGTAGCCAAGCTACTTCCAATTAAGATGTTCTGTTAAGTATGAAATATAAACCATATCGCAAAGATTTATTATGCAAAACAAGAATGAAATGTAATTTTTATTAACATGTTTACAATATTAAAAGTTGAAATTATAGGTAGACATATTGGAGTAAGCATATTATTAAAATTGCTTTCAAGTCTTTATTTTTACTTTCTAGTGTAGCAACTAGAACATTTAAAATTACACATAAGGCTCATTTTTGTGGTTCATATTTCAATTGGAGAATGAAGATATTGAGAAAAATAAATCCATAGATTAAGCCCTGTACAATTCCTAGATTAATATATTCAAGAGATGAAGGAGAACAACAACAACAAAAAAACATATTTAGATGGAGCAGCTAGTGATGTGAGAAAAATGCCAGAAGATGGTTTTATCCAGAATGTCAAATGAAGAAAGTGTCTCAAGAAAGAAGGGGTGATCTATCATAACAAGTTTTTAGTTGACTTTGATGCTCCAAATAAATTTGGGGTTGAGGTTTAACAATTGGATGGGCAGCAATAAGATCATTAGTATTGAGAGAAGAGTAATATCTGTAGATCTGAAGAATAAAAACCCAGTTGAAAGGTTTATTAGAGAGAATTAGGGGGAAAAGATTGGAGAAAATTATTTTAAAAAATATTTAAAGTGTATTGTGGCAAAGGAGAGGATATAAATACAATGATAATTGAAAGTGGCAGGGCAGTAAAATCTAGAGATAATGGTTTTAGAAGGTTTTCTTTTAGGAAGAAATCTTTATTAATGTGATGGATACAGGACAAAGAAAGTACCTGTTCATGAAGGACAATCTATTTGGTGATTTCCTGGTTAATCTACAGGGATTGAAATTGAGAGCAAAATGCAGACCAACATGATGAACTGATCTTCTCACAGTAGAGGCTATGAAAAAGCAAATCAGCTTAGAGATTTGCTACTTAAGGATAAAGGCAAGCTAGGGATGAGAGTGTGAGATTCTCCATTTAAAATATGAAGAGATGAGATATGAAAGGGAGGTAGTTTAATAGTCATAAAATTCAAAACCTTAATGTGAAAATCTGCCTTTAATTAATAAACAACAACAAAAATTGTTCTTGGGAAATAACAGATTAGTGTGTTCCAAAATATTACTTATTTTATTTGAACAAGTGATGAATTGTAAGGGAGTAAAGAGAACAATTACGTTTCATTTCAGTGATGATGGATAACACTGTGGCTTTTCCTTGCTTTACTTCCATGAGTACATTTTGAAGATTTTGTTTTTTTACTATTTATTGGAATTACATAAACTAATTAATAATGAATATATTTTGACATTAAAATCAACATAAAAACCATGGATGCTTGAAGATGAAGGAAAATTAATAGGCTGAATCATGAAAAAAGCCTTTTAACTTTTATATAAAGAAATAAATGCAGAAAATCCAGATTCTGCTTTTGCAATTGCTATTAAAATAACTAAGAATCCAAAGTGCCATATGTGTTTGAATACTTGTTTTTAAAAGAAATAATTCTAATGCTTATTTTCTGTTGCTTAAATAAGTTTTAATTGCAAATAAGGCTTCGATTCACAACCCAATCAGGGTTTGGTAAGGAATATAATGCACAAAAGCAACAGGAAGAAAACAGGAATAAACCCCATATGAATCACTTGGCAGGCAGTTTCCATTAACAAGGAAAAAGCTCCCATCCATCTTTTAATTTTTTTTTTTGAAAAATTCCTACCATCACAAAAAGTAAACTGAATTGTATTAATATTCCACTTTTACATTTTCTTAACAAGCAGAAAAAAAATCAGGAATCAATAAAACAAAACAAAAACATGAAGATACTTACAAAACTAAATATGGATTTCAGCATTAACAGAAGACCAAAAAAAGGACTAAATTCTTTAATTAAAAAAATACATGTGGATGATAAAGTATAGAAACTGAAAATTTGCAAACTATTTAAAACCTGGAATCACTGACTGACTGAAGACTATTCAGATGGGTCATGGGTGGTGGTGAACAGTAGAACAAAATTATGCATGAATCTGTATTGCTCTCTCTGATTCCTATGCCACCCACCTTTGGATGAGCCTGATGTTGATTAGAGATTGAGCCAAGCCAATGCTGGCAGCAGATTCAGTGATGGTAATCTACCTATCAGTACATCCTGCACCCCAAACACCGGATGGATGGATCTCATTGATTTTGGCACCTATACAGCCAGTCAAATCATCTGGAAAGGTGACTTCTTGAGAAATAGTCTGAGCAGATGCATCCAAATCCCCAATAGCCTCTCACCTCTTGAGAGCTGAATTCAATGTCACTGAATGTATTGTTGCCACATGCCACAGGAAAATCAGACTATTGCATTCCCAACTGGATGTGGAGGGTCATACTGTCCTTGAATGGTGTAGGCCTCCTGAGATGTTCCTCTAGGTCAGGGCTGAGGAACATGGATGGGGTGATATGGGGAAACTCCTCCCTGTCATTGCCTGTGTTGTACCCGTCCTGACCACTTGTAAAGATGACTGGAGAACTTAAAGGCTTGGAAAGGTCACACCCTTCACAGGGGACACCAGCATGACCACTCAGATCTGTTTGACACACTCAGTGATGGATTGTGGAATGCCAGCAACAGAGACAGCCCACTCAATTGAATTGGGGAGCATATTCTCTGCCATCTGGACTTGAGCTTCTGGACTCTCTCTTATTTCCTTGGTCTTGCAACCACCTTTTCCAATGAGGGAACCACCTTGACTAAGAGGGACCACTAGGCTCAGAATGATCAGTGTTCCACTGACAGCTGTGCTGTTTGTCATGGAGTTGATGGTGTCCTTTTCCAGTTTGTCAACAATAGTAAATCAAAGTCTTTGAAGATGGGATCAGTGGGTCCAACCAAAGTGATAATTCTTTCAGGACAATTCTCTTCTTAGATGTTGACACATACACCACTCTCCTTGAACATCATGTTAACTGACTCTCTTTTTTTTCCCCACTAATGATACTGCCAACTTCATTTTCATGCATGAATAGCCAAATGGTGAGGATGACATTTAATCTGCCTTTAATCACACCTATGCCCATGTTGAGCGGTGTTATGGGGAGTGGACTTTGAGTGATCAGGTCTTTGGTCATTGGTTGGGGTGAATGTTAAAAACTGTAGGCAGAATTTGATTGAGGGGAAAAAAGGGAGTCAGAAGGAAGGAGAAGAAAACATCTGTGGGTAGGTGAAAGAGGAAGGAAATAAAGGAGAAAAAGAGACCTCAATGTGGGTGGAGGATGGCATAAATCAGGCAGGCAGGAAAGAACTCATTCTCCAGCTGCTCCAATTATTGCCTCTGCCAGTCTCTGCTTAAGTATTTTAAGTTCGACATTTATTATTGAATACCATATGCCAACTGATGAGATACAAGTATAGATGAAGACATTCTTTGTTTTTAAGAATCTAATACCTAAGAAGAGTGATTCCTATTAACAAATACTATACTAACAATAATATTAAGCATCTATTATTTGTGAGGCATGGTTCTTACAGCAAACATGCAACATAGATATTACATTTAATCAGTAAGGAAACTAATTTGTCCAAATCTACTATGTTAACAATATAGCAGCAGAAGAATTTAATTCAGTTTGGTTTAGTTCCAAATCTTGTATTATTTCCTTTAATCCACATTCCTCTTCATAAGCCTCAAAACTTAATGGACTTAAAACAGTAAAATTTATTATCTCGAGTTCTCATAGGTCAGGGATCTGGATATAGTTTTGCTGGGTCCTCATTCTTGTCCTTCACAGACTACAAGAGAGTGGACTCAAGCTGTGGCCTCCTCAAGGCTTCACTGGAGGGAGGCCAATTTCAGGCTCACCCATGTGGTGTTAACACAATTCAGTTCTTCTTGGATTGTTGGGTTGAGGATGTTGTTAAACAGAGTCCTACCTTAGTTCTTTTTCTCCTGCACCTCTCCATTGAGCATTTCACAGTATAATGGATTTCTTCATCAAAATGAGCAAATGAGAGAGAAAGCAAGACTGAGCAATAGGGAAGTTGGAGCCTTTTTGTAACTAATGTTAGATGTGATGTTCCATTGCTGTAGCTGTTTTGTCTTATTCATTAGAAACAAAGAACTAGGTTCAGCTCACACCCAAAGGGAGGAAATTACATAAGAACACCAATACTAAGAATCAGGCATCATGTGGAAACTGCACTTTAGATGCAGTTTACCAAAGGAAAATAAAAATATATGGTAATGACTCAGACGACAAGTCAGTAAATCTGTTGGAGTGAGAAGCACTGAAAATAAACAGTACCTAAATTGAAGGCTGAAGATTATATAGAAGTTAATAAGTAATTTTGTTTTAAGAATTTATTTTTTGTCTGGCGAGGAGATAGAAGTAAAACATAAAATAGGAGGGGGAAGTCACTCCTGGAACCTTGAACAATATGAGAAAACGTGTTGAGTCACAGCCATGGAGGCAAATTTGGATTTGAAATTGCAGAACCACAGACATTAGAATATGGAGAGGATGTTAATCTACTTGAATAGTTGATGAAAAATATGATACTGTTCTCAGAAGGAAAGTGTACATAAATACATTTGCTGCTTTTCTGAGATTCTCTATGGACTCCATTTTAAAACAAAAATCTTGTAGTTAATTAAGCCTGCAGAAAATTTTGAAGACTAAGGAATTAGAATTTTATGCACAAAGCGGTGATCAGTTTCCAAAAAACTACAAGGAGGAGAGTCATTAACAATGAATGCAATAACACTAACTGATTAGGGCAAAAGGATCCATATATGAAGCTATTACAGTAACCAAGACAAAAGGATAAAAAGATCTGAATAGGGCAAGGGATTGGGAGAGATATAGCTGATCACTTAGAGGTATAAGAAATTGAATTTGCTTAGTTAATATAGAAAGAAATGGCTAGCTTTCTAGTTTTAGAAAGATATGTTTAGAGATATAATATGTGGGGATAAGAAGACAAAATTTACCAACATATTGTGTGTGTACAATATTGTTAGAAATAAAATAATAAAAGTACTATCAATAAAAATAATCTTATATTAAGTATTTACAAGTCACTAGGTATTACATTTGATTGCAATAAAAATGGAACTCATACACTATAATGGTACCTGTAGGAAATTAAAATAGACAGGAACTGTTGACCATAGAAATTAGAAATAAAAATGCTGAGCTGTTCATTAGCTCTATTAGAATACTGTAGTCTAAATTAATTAATGGAATTGCACTTCTTTATGTAATTAATGAGGTTTGAGCCAGAAAGTGCTTCTCACTCTGCTATTACTCTGACAGTCCATTGACTTACATACATCAAAGAATATTCCAACTCACCTTTGGCTCATGGTCATTCCCCTTATTTCATTATTTGCTTCTTGTTCCTCCTCTTCCTATCCTCTTGAGAAGCCCTGCATTAGCTATGGTAGAAAGGAAGGACAGATAGTAAATATGAATTTATTTCTTTCTCTTGGCGATAATAAACAGGTGATATTTTGAAAATCATGGCTAGGAGAATGACCAGAAAGATCCAAGTTTTGGAAAGCAATTGCATGTCCTTCTGTTCTCCAGCCACTTCCTTTACCACTGCAGATTTAGAGGCTGTAATTTAGAGAGCAGTACTTTGGCCCTTATAGAAGCATGTCACTGTGACAAAATGCCTTATGAATTCTGATGTTCTCTTATTTGAACTTTGGCCTGATGATGACTTCAATTTAATTCACTAAGAATATTAAGGCCATTTGGCTGAACTATCAACAATAAAATGTATGTTTACAGAGTTGTTGTGTTGGAATACAGGAATGAACTTAACATATTTATTAGCTATGACCACCCTCTTCCAGGGCTATAAACCTAGTAAGAGGTCATAAGAGTACATAAACAACATGAAAAATGTTATAATGATAATATTTTTTATGAAGTATTATGGAGGTCCAGAAAATAAAGAGACATAATCCCTGTCATTAGGAATCAAAAGAGTCTCATTTAGCTCGGTTTGGTGGCACACACCTGTAATCACAGCAGCTTGGGAGGCTGAGGCAGGAGGATCTAGAGTTCAAAGCCAGCCTCAGCAAAAGAGAGAAGCTAAGCAACTCAATGTGATCCTGTCTCTAAATAAAACACACAATAGGGCTGGAGATGTGGCCTAGTGGTCAGGTGCCCCTGAGTTCAATCCCCAGTATTACTCCCCCCCAAAAAATCCACATTTAAAAATTGGCATCTGAGGTAGTCTATGAGTGGTAGAATTGGGAAGTAGAGATAGAACAGAAAAAAATAGGAGAAAATATAATCACAGAACTTTTCACTATGTTCCAAGGCAATTCAATGGAGAAATGTCAGTCTTTTCAATAAATGATACTGGAACAACTGTATAACCATAATAAAAAATAAAGATTAAAAAAAACAGGAAATGGGTCTCAACATATATTTCATACCTCTTACAGAAGTTAAGTGAAAATGGAAGTCTAATGTAAAATATAAAATTCTATTCTGGTGTGGTAGCCCATGCCTGTAATCCCAGCAGCTTGGAAAGCTGAGGCAAGAGGATTGCAAGTTCAAAGTCTTTAACAATTTAGGGAGAGTCTGATACACTTAGTAAGACTCTGTCTCAAAATAAAAAATAAGAAGGGGTGGGGATGTGGCTCCATGGTTATTAAACCCATGGCTCCTAGGTTTAGCACCCAGCATAAATAAATAAATAAATAAATCTAAAATTTCTGGAAAAAATCATAGGTGAAAGTTTTTATGATCTTGAGTTAGGATGAGTACTTACATAAAACAATAATTTAGAGAAAACAATAATTTATAAATTAGATTTTATCAAAATTAATACTTTGTCCCTTGAAAGAACTAGTAAGAAAATGAAAAGATCAACCATAGAGCTGAATAATGTGTTTGCAGATCACATTTCTGTCAAAGGACTTGTATCTAGAATTCCAAATATCTAAAAAAAAAAAAAAAATAGGAAAATAAACCAATCTAACAAAGGAGCAAGAAGAGATGACATACATGAGCATATAAAAAGATACTCAACAAAATTACTGATTAGATAAATGCAAATTAAAATAACATAAAATGCTGTTGTACACTAATTAGCATAGCTAAAACAAAAGCAGAAACAAAGATACAAAATCTTAAGTCCTGGTGAAGATGTGGAATGTCTGACCATCTTTGCTGGTGGGAAAATTGAAATGACACAACTGCTATAGAAAGCAGCTTGGCCATTCTTGCAATGTTCAACACTTGCCATATGACCTTGCACTCCCCCCAATTTTTTCTTAGAAGAAAACATAATCATAGAACTTTTTACTATGTTCCAAGGCAATTCAATGGAGAAATGAATTTTAATTTAATTTCACAAAACTTGTTTCTGAATATATAGCAGTTTTATTCTTAAATTTGAAAACACCATAACTGTAACTTATTTTAATAGTTCTTTCACAGGAATAAGGTTTTAATTTTGATAAAACCTAATTTATAAATTATTGTCTTCTGTCTTCATGCTTCTGGTGTCTTATGTAAGTAGTTGGTCTAACTCAAGATCATAAAGATTTGCACCTATATTTATTCTAAAAGTATTAGAGTTTTACATTTTAGTTTTGAATTTCAATAATTAAACAAATTGCAGTACATCAATATGTACAGCAATGAAAGGTACAAAATATTGATTCATGAAATGATAAACACAAAGCTCAAATGCATTTTGCTGAGTGGAAAAAATTAAATCTCTACAGGTTACATATTATGTGATTCCATTTTAATAACATTCTGGAAAATGCAAAATCATTGCAATGAGATCGTATCAGTGTTTTCCAAAGATTTGGGACAGGGAAGGCAGATAGGCCATAAAAGAGAATTTTTAGGGTAATGTCACCATTCAATATTATAACTGTGTTGGTGAACATTCAGCTCTACCCATTTGTTAAAAGCTACCAAAGTTTATAGTAAAGAGAAGTAATTTTACTATATGTAAAATGAAATTTAATAATTCAAAAATTAAAAAAATGTAAGAACAAAGAATCCCATAGTTTCAACTTTCCTGGTGCTAGAAAACCTATTACACTTCTATAAACCCAATTCACAGATAATATTAATACATTCTAATTGACAAAAAAATTAGCAACAAAGTGCATTCTTGGGTCTACACATTCTCCTTTCCAAAATAGGTTAAGGATGTCAATAAACAAAAAGATATGGGAAATAGACTGCTTGACTGAGAGTAGGAAGATGTCAAATCAGAACTCTGCCCTAAAATTTCATCTCCATGTAACCTTGAGCTAGATTCTCGAACTTGTTTTACCACCTATAAAATGAGATAATAGAATCCTCAGAACTTTCCTGAAGATTGGATTCATCTATTTACATGCAGGTGTTTTGGAGAGTGCCTGGCATATGAAACTTGTCAATCAATGTTTGGCAAATCTAAATCTGAGAGTGTTTGTGAATGATACCATTTATGGTAACATAACCTCTAAAGGAGAGATTCATTATAAACTTAATCTATTCAATCTGCATGACAGAGACTTTTCTATGATTACAAAAGAATTATCTCTCCTAACAAACCTTTTTGACTTTTTCTACTGTCTTAACTCAGGGATCTGTAACAAAGTACCATAGACTGGGTGGCTTAAACAATGGACATTCATTTCTCACAGTTCTGGAGTTTGGGAAATCCATGATCAAAGTGCTGAGAATTCTAGTTCTTGGTGAGAGATCTCCTTCTCTTTGTGGATGGCTACCATATCCCTGTGTGCTTACATGGCATTTCCTCAATGTGTACTAGAGTGGTTGTATTTGTTGAGGGCCCCATATCAGGACCTCATCTAAACCTAATTGTCTTCCAAGGACTTTCCTCCAAATAGTATTACATTGGAGGTTAGATCTTCAACATACAACTTTTAGGAGAATAAAAACATTCAGTCTCTAACACCCTCTATGAATTGCTCTGGTCTTTGACTATAAATGCTACCAGAAAGAGTTCCAACATGTGTGACAAAATAGAACAAAACAAAACACCCAGAAAATTTAACATTAGTCAGGCTTGAAGTTTAACTCTATGTTGAGCACCTATTAGCTTTGTCAACTTAAGTTAGGAAATCAGTATTAACCTGAAGATCCTTATCTATATGATGGACATAATAATAGGTACATTAAAATTTTGCTCTAAGGATCAAATGAGAAATGGTAATTAAAGTACACCATTCAAGTACATTAAAGATAAAAGTAACTTTATTATTATAATTTTTATTAATAGTATTTTCATATTCCTAAGTTTATGAAATACTATTTTTTCTAAATCATACACAATAATGTTGAGAAAAAAATTTTAAAGAATGTTTGTATAGTTTTCAAAATATTAAACGTGTTTCAATTAATTTCTTTTTTTATTATTTGCTCAAAACATTACAATGATCTTGACATATCATATATCATACATTTGATTCAAATGGTGTATGAATTCTTATTTTTCCTACGTGTAGAAATTGCAGGATCACATTGATTATACAGCCACGTTTATACATACTGCCATCACCCCAATTTGTCAAAGATGAGTTTGCAAGTAGAAAATAAGTGAATAGTAAGATAGTTTATATGCATTTGGTGAAGGAACTTCTGTGTATGAATTAACCATAAGATTGTGAGTTTGGAATGCTATATCCTTGGTAATAATAACAATTCTCTCATTTAGCATTATATATTATTGTAATTGGACCTTTTTTCAGTATATTTATTTGAGCATCGTGCCTGATTACATTTTTAGAACGGTTGGTGGTGATATATGTGCTATCCAACTCTTCAAATGATACCGTGGTGCCTTTATAAATAGCAAACTAAACAAAGAAGTAAAATTATCTAAAATAATAGCTAAGCTTATTAATCAAATTCTCTCTGGGATACATTTGTCTTTCTCTTCTTAAGCGGAATATCTATGTATTTTAAATGTATTTCCAGGAAAAACACTTTAGTATTAATTTCCATGCATAATTCAACAAGGTCAATTCTGACATTTAAAAAATCTGACAGTAGGTGCTAAAAAAAGAGTTCAGGAATCATATTATCAGATATAGGAAAGCCATGGTCATCACTTACTATTAGAAATTTTGCATGTTAGGCATTTTACCCAATCACATGATATGCAAACGTACAAGAAATCACGTATTTTGCAGTTTCTGATTTTACTACTCTCATTCATGAATTCATCGATTTCTTTCACTCTGTCGAAACACTTAAATAGAAAATATTTTTAAAGTTATCTTTTTAAACTTGTAGTCCTTTATATTGTCTTTAATTGAAAGAAAAAACAACGGAGGGGGAAGGGGAGGTGTGGTAAGTAGGAAGGAGGAGGAAAAGAAAGAAACCTAAATGAAAACTTTAACATTCAATTTTAAGTTGAGTTTTGATTTAACCTACTAACATCTTGATTGAAACTAAAATGCCCATCACAAATATGAATGTCTTTTGTTCCCAACAATTTACAGCATTTTATGGCCTATTTCATTGCATCATAAATGTCATAATGACCAAATGTTCCATGAAATGTCATAAAATGACATGAATTACAGCTCTCATCTACATCTATGCCTGGAAAACCGAGTTTCTGGCTCATGCTCAGGTAACATTCTGCTTTTTGTGTTTCAAAAATCTCTGTGTACTGTGACACTGAGTTAATTAATTTTACTTCATCATCCAGATGTACTATGGTTCTCTCTGAAAAAGTAATTCATTAGTCTGAAGAGTACATACGTAACTGAATTAGGCATCTTCCAAATATAAGCTATTATTTTTTTTAACATCGGCTAAAGATTCTTAAAATCTTGTCTTAAGAATTCTGTCATGATAGTACCTTACAAGTACTGTTTCATTTTTAATATTAGAACATGTGCTGCTCTGGGACTTATTAAGGTGTATGAGGCTTCATCAAACTGTTCCAATTCAGTAATGAATGCCATGTTCTTTGGCTACCCCATTCTCCCATTATCCTGTATGAGCCAGAATGTAATTTGATGGTTTCCTAAATGCAAGCAAGGAAAGAAGGGAAAGGATCATAATGATGCTATTCACACAATGATGCTGCTTATGCTTGCATCACTAAACCTATTTTCACAGGTTAGTTTTACTACATAGCTTTGATCCAGCTGGAAATTTAGCTTGCTAGATAAGAAACAGTTTTTAAAATATTAATTTTCAACTTATGTCAACACTTCTAAAGCATTGGCTTATCTTTTTTCTTAATTCAAACAAGGAAATGATGCAGTTCATAGACTGGGTTTTAACGCATCTATTCATTTATTCGACAAGCATTTATCAAGCCCTTACTGAATCTGCACATTGTGGCTTGGAGGAGGAAATAGGCATGGCAATTTTTGTTTTTCCTTCATGACACTTATCCAGAAACTCAGAAAACAAACATATATTCATAAGTCCAGTTCCAAGCATCTGGCTTTGGTAAAGTAGGACATTTTCTACAGAATACCCTTTTCTAAATCTGTAGAGGAATAAAAATTTTAATACTTGAGCCAGCATTTCATTTTTTATTCTGAAGGCTATTATTATTCCTTTCTACTTTCTGCTGAATTTTCCCCATTCTTTATCATTGAATAAATTATAGGCAAACTAACTCAATCCTTCCTTCCCAGTAGGAGTTCGTGCTATGGAGAACCAATATAAATGTAATAATGGAAACTTTGGTACTCTTGATTTTTCCCATCTCACTTAGTATATTCTGGAGGAAAGGAGTAAACAAACAGAGACACCAACAATAATCTGAACTAATGGGGTTAACTAAATCCTCCCTAGTTGTTTTTTTTTTTTTTTTTTAACCATTCCATCATACCCTTTTGCCCTCCAATCAGACTTCAAAGCATGACTATCCATAAAAAGTTTTCCATGTCTCTTTAGGCATTCATTTCTAAGGGCTCCTGGGTCATGTAAAATTTATATGAAATAAATTTGTATGCAATTCTCTTGTTAGTTTGCTTTTTTGTTAAAGGGGCCTCATCTATGAACTTTTTGATGGAAAAGATGTTAGCTTTACTCCCCTATGCCTTTATGTAGGAAAATTACAAAATGATTTTTTGACATTTTATTAGAATTAGAGAAAAGAATCTAAAATAATGAGAGCTGTTATATTGTTGAATAATGAGTTTTAAAACAAATAAAAGTGCTTAGCTTATTATAATTCCCCAAGAGAAAAGTCTAAAGCCCAACTCAGCAAAAATAGTCAGGTATATGCAATTTATATATTCAGAGGTGGGGTGGTATTTACTACAGAGCTTGGGGCACTTTATAATGTGGAAGAATACAGTGAGAATACTTGTCAAACCAATATTTCAAATTACTAAGTACATATGTGAATAATTCCCTTGACTTCACTTTCTATAAAATGAATTTAATCACCAAGGGGAAAGATTGGGGGGGAAATGTCTATTTAAGGATTTTTTTAAAATTTTGAAACTTCCCATCTGTGTCCATTTGCCTAAAATGTGTCTGTCGTGCCAATATAGGTTTCAATTTTCTTCTTAACCTTGTGTTTTTTAACCTTAACATATCATATTTTTTTTTACAAATGAGGAGACTACATAATCTTAAGCCTGAATTCTATTTTTTATGATTAGTAATTCTAATTGTAATATCTTTTGATTCAGAATAATACAAACAAACAAAAGCCCCTGTAGAAACATTTAAGTCTTTGGAGAAAAGGCCAATTTTAAATGAGGTATTTAGGCTTGTATGACCAAGCCACTGGGGAACATGTACATTATATATAGAGAGAGATATTAAACTTTGTAAGTCATGTTTCCCATATGGTTTGTGAAAGTCTTTTGAATCATAGAACTTTTCTATTTAATGTAATCTCTTGATGTTATTGTTTTGACACTTTTACATTTGTGAAAATTTTTAAAAAGAAAATTCAACTACGTTTACAGGATGCTTTGCTTGTAAATGATATTAAGCTATGCTTACTAAAGAATATGAAGATAAAAGAGACATAGTCTATTCCATGGAAGAGTTTAAGCAGTCTATACGGAGAAATGAGCTGAGTATACTTAATAAAGAAGAAAAATGTATAGGGAAATATGGTAGGAAAATGTTGCGAATATTAAAGACTTTTCTCAGGTTTTTACTTTCAAGTGTATGCTAAATTCTTCAGTTGTTAATAACAGAGGAAAAAATCCATTAAGAGTTCATCTCCAAAACATGAGCAACAAATATATGTGCATTCATTATAGTCTCAGTCTTTTTTAGTTCTTTTGTTTTGAAGGAGCAGAATATAGGTAGAGATTTTCAGGTCTTTGAAAACATTTCACACCTTTATTTATTTTATCTTAATGTTTCCTGGGAAAGCCTGTCATTTCTTAAAAGACAGAATTAACATTTTAAGGTTTAATGTGGGATAGTCAAGACTTGTGAAAACTAATTGAAAGTCAAATTGAAAAGATGTTCAGGGAGCTGTAGAATTTGAACTTTGAACTAAAACACTGTTGTTTGTATGTTACATTTTAACCTCTTTTTGTTAACTTTTTGGCATGAAAAACAAAATATGTTCTTCTGGTCTTCATTGTTTCCATAAGATGAGTGATGTTAATGACTTGCTGTGATAATAGAATGTGACTGCTTACAGGGCAAAGTGAGCTAACTTGTTATCTTGAGGTTCCATTTTATTATCCCTCATTTTCACTGAGGAAAGCAGTCTGAAACAGCCCACTTTTGAACTCTGGTTTTCAATTTGAAGTCGTTCAGATTTCAATCTGTGCTTATTCTTTGTGTGACAATAAAGTTTAACATTTCCTTTACTAATTTAATTTGATTTTTATTTTCGACATACTTTCCTTTCATTATTAACAGGTTAAAAAGGAAACAATAGTATCATTTAGTTGATAGATATTTAATGTTGTATAATATATTTTAGGACCAATCACTGAAATATCTTTTTTTTTTAAACAAAGAATGGGATATTCTAGCCTGGCACAGTGCACATGCTTATAATCCCAGAGGCTTGGGAGGCTGAGGCAGGAGGATCCTGAGTTCAAAGCCAGCCTCAGCAAAAGCAAGGTGATAAGCAGTGAGACCCTGTCTCTAAATAAAATACAAAATAGGGCTGGGGATGTGACTCAGTGGTCAAGTGCCCCTGAGCTTAATCCCTGGTACTAAAAAAAAAAAAAACAACAACAAAAAAAGAATTTTCTGTTGATACCTCAAGTCTCTCCTTGCAGGGAAGAACATGCCTCCATTCACATGTCTTCGTTTTGCACTGAAGAATATGCTAAAATTTAAATAAATTTGCTTGATAAGTTAACTCCTCCCAAAGTTGTTGTTGTGTAAACCTTTATTTTTCTTTAACAATTCATTATATATCGTTTTAAAAAAAATATTTATTTATTTTTTTAGGTGTAGATGGACACAACACAATGCCTTTTATTTTTTATTTTATTTTATTTTATTTTTAAATATTTATTGTTTAGTTATTGGCAGACACAACATCTTCGTTTGTATGTGGTGCTGAGGATCAAACCTGGGTACCGCCCGCGCTAGGTGAGCGCTCTACCACTGAGCCACAATCCTAGCCTTCCATTATATATCCTTAATCCTTGAATTATTGGAGTTATTTGGACCTCCTTTATGATTATATATGATTAGATTGAATTATTTTTCTGAAATTAACCTCAATTAAAGGTGTTTGCAATCCAACAGACTTGATTAATTATTTGATATTTAGAGTGCATTTTTTTTTTTTGTAGAAAATAATGTTTCTAGACTGGCACATGAAGTGTTATTGATACTGTAAAATGGACTTGATGAGATAAAAATAATTGATACATTCAATGTAAGTGAAAAGCAGGAGTGATACTGAAATAGTGAACTAAAATACTTTTGTTACCATTAGTAAATTATAGATGTAAAGCATATAATGGAAAGTTTAACTATATGGAGGCTTGCTACAAGGTTTTGATAATTGCATTAAGTGAATGGAATATAACCACCTAAAAATAAAATTTATAAATTAGTATTCTGTAGCTAAATTTACTTGTATGTTCACCAGCTTTAGTTTAACCAGAAAACATGAGAACACAATGATAATTTGTTGTTTTGTAGTAAAAACTAGCAATATATTTCATCATTCCTCTGAATTAAATACTATGACAACTACTACTAATTGTCATCGTCATCATTATCATCATCATCATCATCATCATCATCATCATCATCATCATCATTATAAAGGCTTGTGGTATGAGTAAAAAACAAACAAACAAAAAAATGGCCATAGGGTACTTGAGCAAAGTGGCCAAGAGCATGAATTGTGGTTGGAGCCAAATCATGCTTTCACGTTATTCTGAATATAACCAGGAGGCTAAGGGTATGATGATATTATAGCCATGATGTGCATTTTCTCTCTTTCTAGTTGGAGGGATCAAATAACCAGATAATAAATTAAATAAAGGGTTCTCAATGTTACCTCAGGGTGATTAGTCCAAGAAATGGGATAGGAGCTTAAAGGTGAGATAGACATGTGCCAGGTAAGTAGAACTCCAGAATCTACCACTGAGAATGACAGAAGCACAACAAAGGGAGTTTATGGATACATGTAACAGAAAAGGCAGTGGGAATTCCAGCTCCAGTCACAGCTGGATACATGTGCTCAAAGGATGGCTGCAGAAAGCTATTGTTGGGGCTTGGAAAATGATGCCCCAAAATCTTGTGCTTTGAATTTCAAAGTGAGAGCACCTGGGGAAGAGCAAATGCAGGGAAGGGATGTCTCTGAAGCTCCCTTATCTACCTAAAGACTGGATCTGCCAAACAGGAACATAATTGCCTTCAATCTTCTTACTGAAATACCATTAACCAAGGATGATTAAACTCATATCAAAGAGGAAGAGACTGAAATTTAAATCCCAGGGGAATTTTGTCCCAGCCCATTGTCTGTTCTATGGGTCCATTCATCTCCCCTAAAAATCATTTACTCCCTCTCTAGAAGGGGCTTTGAAAAGGGTATCTAAGCCTAAAACATCTGGTCCCTTTTGATTCTGTTATTTTGTGCGGCTTCCCTGAACAACTGCATGTTAATAAATCTGTATGCCTTTTCTCCTGCTAATCTTTTGTTAGGTTATTGCAGCAAGCTCAATGACCAAACCATCAAAAAGAAAGTTTAAACTCCCTAGACTATATTTCACTGTCTCTGAACTCTGTTTTTATGTATGTGATTTTGTTTTTCATAAGGAGTGACGCAGATGGGCAATAGCATCTCCAAGGTCATATTTTTCCAGTTAAATGAATCCAAGAAGATAGTGCTTCTTCTTCAATTATTCTCACAATAAAAAGCCTCCTTCAATTTCAGATCAACTACCCATTCTTGAACCAATCACTATCAGCTGGGAAACAGAATACCCTTTCCTGTGCAGGCCTGTAACACGCCCAACCCTCAAATAGGTATAAGGTTGGCCTTTTCTGAATCACATTGTCTCAACACAACAAGTTTCAGAGATGTTCATCAAAGGCAAAACCAGGATGATACTATTGGAAAATGTAAAAATGGATTAATGCTGGATGACAGATGAGAAAGCAGAAAATTATAGACAATCAAAATACTGAGAATCTGAGAAAGGGCTGTAAGAAATTAAAGGATGGGAGACGGGTTCCAATGGAATTTCTAAAGCAAGTCCAAGAATAGCATACAAGTTCATATTCTAGATCTCTACCCAAGATCCAGAGAATCAGTTTCTCTGGGGTGTAACATGTTGATGTGCATTTAAAAATAAGAATCCAGTGATTCTTCAGTACTCTAACGTTTGAGAGCCACTGGATAAAATGATAACCATTTGAATTATAACCAAGGGAAGGCTTGAGGCTTTCATTAATTTCAGTGGGTATAATGTCTCTGTTCTGTGAATTTATATGATTTGTATGTTGCTTATTATCTGAGGGGAAGACAATAACTACATAGAGAATGTAGACATCTATCACATAATACTAAAATAATAAATGGAGGTATTTTAATTAGTTTGCTTATATGTAGAAGTAGATGTATTTAAGATCAATTAAGACTTTTTGGTGATTTTGCTTTGGCCCTCAACCTCCCAGATTTTCTCAACTAGTAAATTATAGCTGATGAATTGAGTTCTTAAAAACTCATTTTTCAAGTTTTAAGGTGTGAAAACTTGAAAAATGAATATCCAAGAATGTCTTTGAACATGAAAAAATTATAAAATTTACTTTGAATTTCTTACCCCCTTAGACTGGAGTAAAGTGTCTAGTGTTCCCTCAGGTGTGTTGCAAACTCTGGATCTTTCTGGAGGGCAGTGAGGGATAGGGTTGGGGAGATGCTCTTCTTTATTTATTGCAAAGACTGTTGAGATTTGGCCACAAGGTGTCAGTAAGACTTGAAAAACAATAGAGTTTTGCGAAGTCCAATAATTTTTTTTCATTTGGTTTCTAGAAGCAAATTAATATAGTCTTTGGATATATATATATTTCCAGGGAAAGAAAGGCAATTCATTGACAGACTCATTGAAGAACACAGAATTTGAATCCTTTTTTTTAAAAAAATCTTTCTCTGTGCCAAAGCTTTGCTTCACCACACTTATAGAATATGGGCTTGTTTTTAATTTCTAAAAATTGAGTACCTCAAGATTCATAGTACAACCAGACAGTTTAACACCCCCAGAAGGGATATGGTACATCTGAAGCAGGTGATCAGCAGGCAGGGTACCTTACCAATTACATATAAATTGTCACGCAGAATGGATTAACAAGGGAATAGTAGAAAAGGCAACCATTCCTATTCAGTGTATAATAATATACACTGAATAGCCAATATCCTCTGGCAATTTCAAAACTCAAATGAAATTTCTCTTTCTTATTAACCATCTAGGTGTCTGTGTTAGCATTTGAGAATAGTGAGCTATTACTGTCTCTACTTTTTCCCTCTGCTGTTTTTATAAGACTTGAACATTAATCCATTTGACCTTGCACCAAATCACTTAAATACTTTGAGTTTATTTTACCTGTTTAAATAAACCATAAGTTAAAACTTGAAGCTAAATGTCCTAGCATATCCATAATATCACGATCAAAATTTATTTTATTATCTATTGTTCTGGGTCCCAGAAGAGATTTGTGTGGTGTTCGGAGAAATCATTTGCTTCAATCCTGCTTCACTCTCAGTTTCTTCTGAGGCAGACATTTCAAGTGCTTGTTGCAATAGCCTATCTAGTCAAAGTCTGAGCAAGGTCACAAAGTCTGTTGACTCATGTGGCAATTCTTGTGTAGAACACAAAATTCTACATCATCTTTGAATCAAATCCAATAGAGCAAGATCCCAGCTGTCCTAGTATCTGCTGAAAACATAAGATTGACCTAGTTTAAATTGGTTCTCAGCATTATTTTAGAAAGCATAATTTTTCAAGACTGCAAGGATAATACAAGTTTATTTTAGAAAATTTGAAAAAGACCAAGTAAAGAGATAGCAGCTATTAATGTGTTACCCAATAATCCTCAAGATTTTGTTTTGTTTTGTTTTTTTACTTGTTTCAGTGTTCACATTTTTTAAAAAGAAGAAGCAATGGGTACTGCTAATTTTGAATCAGAAATTACTTACTTGTGAATCAAAGGAAAGACTTTATAGAGCTTTCTTCCCATCATAATACACAGAAAGCTACAGTGGAAAGATTGCATTGTTCCCACTCCTCAGCAAGACTCAATCCCTTACAGCTGTTGCCAGAAAAAAAAAAAAAAAAAAAAAAAAAAAACTAACATACATTTTGTTCTCTTCATTCAAATACAGCATGTTTCTAGAAATTGAAGTAGAAAAGAAATAGTGTACAAAGAGAGACAGGGGGCGGGGGAAAGGTTAAAACAGATTTGGATGCTAGTTCTGGATGTGAGGTCCAGTGTTATAAGGGAGTGGCTTATTTCCCTCTGTCAGAAAAATTTCTGGGGCTTGGGGGCAGGTGTGCTGGTGAGTGCTTACACAAGTGGTGAATGAACAGAAATGCATCCTGATGTTTCTTTGTCTGCACCTGCTGTTTTGCCTCAAGGCTTCATCAAAACTTTGGTTAGTGAACCTTATATTGGTATTTGACAGATTTTTAAAACTATTTTTAATTTTCAGTGTCATTGAACCTTTCTATATCACTTATTGTTTTGTGTTGGTTTTTTTGGAGAAGTGAAGAAGGGTCAACCAGGCACATCTAACTTTCTGCTCTTTAACTCAGGAGGTTTTTATCATGGTTGCTATGGATGTTCTTATTCTGAATAATTAGTGAGCACTTTCCCATTTAGGGCTTTTCAGTGTATTTTCAATGCCTAATAGTGCCCAGGACATAGTAGGCACTGAAAATACATGAAAAGTGCCAGTAAATTAAAATTTTATTGTATTGGAGATAGTGATCTATTGCTAGGTATTAATAATATAAGATAGATCTATTTTTCATTTTGTCATATGTAATCAATTTAGTTGTGGCCTCAGTAGACAGAGTCCATGGCAGACACTGTTCCTATATATAAGTGGCAGAGGGCACAGACACATTTGAATATGAAACATCAGACAAAATTATAAAAACAGAATATTGGAATTTAGATTATATACAATGTAAGTACAGTTATTTGGCGGGGGAGCAATGAAAGACAAAGGAACTAGTGGAATTCAGGGTTTTTTTTAGGAGTAAGTGGAACCCCCGTTAACAAAAAGTTATACTGTCAAGAAGGAAACCATACTTTGGTAGTATGTAGGAGAGAAATTGGATTGCAAATTGAACTTTGGTTATACTCAAACTGTGAAGTTGGAACATGACCTGAGAATATCACTAGATTTATCACTTTTGATGGTTTTCAGATTGCTTAGGCAGCCAGGATGCCCTTTTAAACTCTCCATCTGACTGACTGTCTGCATCCTTTCCTACAGAGCCCAGGACTCTGCTACAGTGAGCCCTACATTTATCATGTTCAGATGTGTCTATTGCAATGTGTTTTACTGAAACTGGAGCAGAAAACCATGTGGAGATTGCAGCTGGTACCAAATGCAGTGCCTTGTTCATGGTATAAGACATTCTTTCAGAAAACATTACTCCGACTTCTGTGTACACAAAGAGAAAGTATCCCCCAGGGAGGATTATATAGCTCACTGCATGAATATGCTAGTTGAAGATTTTTCCAAAGTAATAGGAAACTTCTAAAAAGCCGCACAGATATCTTAAAAATATTACTCACAATATCCAAGTACTTTAAGACAACTTGTATCTTCTCAAGAAATGCCATCATTAAAAGATACAAAGTTGAAATATTTAGGAAGGAATCAGTTTTGATATTAACATCTTCCTCCACAGTGGGCACAGTCCTTTTTATTTTAAGTTTTTCAGTTCTAATATGCATTAGTGATTTTGACTTCACAGAATAAGAACATACACAATTTGACTTACTCTTTGTTTGCTCAATAAATATTTACTGAGCACCTCTGCCTTTAGACAAGTTGGGTATACCCTAAGGGAGATATAAAAATGTTTAACACATAAAAATAAGTAGATCCTCCAGGAAATTATAGGCCAGGTCTGAAAATGAGAAAATCACACAAATCTCTATAATGCAAGATATAAAGTAGTAAGCTACATGAAAAAGGTGTAAATCAGTCATTCTCAGTTGGGCCATTGGGGATAGTGGAATTTTCCACAGTTTTTTTTTTTTTGGGGGGGGGAGTGAGTATTAAAATAATATGTTGAATTTTTAAAATGTGATAAATTTGAAATCAAGCCAGTAATTAATTGAAGTTGAAACTAGTAAGTATAACAGTCCTGGAGAGTCAGGCTTATGTGTTTATATTTAATTGGCAAAAGTTACCTGATTGAAAACCTGTCAATCATGGCAATGTGAATGGCTAACTCCATCACCTGAGTGACTAATGCAGTGAAAACATTGTTATTAAAGTAACTGGGAAAACTGTTTGCTATAAAAAAACCAATTAGTTATCTGTCTCAAACTTATGTAGCAGATAGGAATCTCTGTTTAACCAAAAGTTTGTCTATTTTCTATTACTCAATTACATTTTTACTAGAATGACAGAAACACAACTTTATTCAAGGTATACCAACCTCTCCATTTTTCCTGAAGTGGTACTGTTTTATAAAATTTTCCATAAAGGAAGACATTGGAGGGGCTCACTGAGTCTTCAATCTTCCTTTTTTATGGGCAAAATCCATTGTTTTATCTGGAACATTTACCAATCTGTATACCACTAACACTAAATAGCCACATAGGGCATCTCATTCCTCCCTGGCTTGTCCAGAGGCTCCATCTCCTCCACTTCCATGAAACATTCATAGATACACAATTATCCTGTAATTTCTCTGCAAAAGTAGGGCACAGAAATCCCTGGAAGTCTAAGTGGCTGTCTTTTCTCTCAGTGTTTGTGGTACCACCTGGGAAGTAAGTATCAGGCTCCATTTGGGAGGAAACAACCTATTTTAATATCCCATCATGAGCACAACTAACTTCCCATCTCTTACTTACCTCTTTTCCAAGGGAAAACATTCTACTTTGTATAACAGTGGAGATTTCCCTTTTAAATATTTATTATAGACATAGTATTTATCTATTTATGAAGAAACTCACCTATTGCAAAATAAGAGGAAGAGAAAGTTTTCTTTCCACCTTGTTTCATTTCTCCCATGAGGTATTGAGTAACAAAAGGTCTAGCTGCTTGAAATAGAACATAAAAAAAGTAAAAAAGAGGCTATCCGAGAAAAATATTACAATAGGCTTTACAAATATGGCTCTTTCTACATTTGGGTGTGTAATGATCACCTTATGAGTTCTTTATCCCCCCCCCCAAAATCAAATGTAATAAATGAAGCTATAAAATGGAATAACATTTTGGAGCATGTATTGATTATTTCAATATCAATCCTTGAATAGACATTTGGACACTGTGTCTAAGTGTTCAAGATGCAAAACAAAATAGGTCATAGGCTTCATTTCAGAAGCCTATGACCTATTTGGGTATGATAGCACATATGTAAGTCCCAGAAAAATATCACAAATGATGAAGACATGTAGAAAGTAGGCTTTGGATAAAATTCTAGAAGTGGTCAATTCTATTTGGCTGGGGAATAATTAGAAAGTCTACACAGAAGCCTAACCTTGAGTTGAGTATTGAGAGATGGCTAGATGTCTTCAGAGGGTCAGAAATGCAAAGATCTTGCAGGGATAACAGAAATAGAAAAAAAAAAAAAAAGCAGCAGCCAGCATAACCAGGTAAAGTGTAGACCAGAGTGAGGAAACCTAAGCAGTTTCACAAAGCAATAGCTCAAGGTAGGTTAGGTTAGGAGAAAAGATGGCTGACTGAAGATAGGAATTCTGAAGGACATTGCATGCCATTCTTCAGGAATGCATATGCCATTTTAAAGACTGGATATTTAGTACAAATATATTGAGAAACAATGGTTTTAGAGGAGTTGGCTTGGTAAGACTAAACTTGATCTTAGAGATATGTTGATTTCAATCATGGAGGAAAGACATGAGAGATGCACAGAAGATGCAGAGAGACAATATTGAAGAATATTACAGAAGTATAGGCTAGCCATCCTTAAAAGGAATTTGAAAAGCTGGGAAAACTGAATTCTCAGTGTTGTAAAGAGGTTGGGTTAAAAAAAAATCCTTGAGAGCTAAAACATATATAGAGGTTAACAGAGAAGTGAAACCCTGGAATGACTCTAGATCTTTGGCTTGGGTCTCTGATGTAAGGCAGTATTTTTCACAAAGAAAATAAAAAGAAAGAAACAAGTCTATTTGGGGAAAGAAATAGTTCAGTGTATAAATAAAGTCTAGATTAATAATGTGAAGTTGACCTTTTTAATGCTGAGAAAGACTTTTTTTCATGTCCTACAATAAATGAAGGTTTTGAAATGCTAAATTTAGAGCACATATTCCCAAACTGACCATATATTACTCTTCTCAATGATCCATTGTGCATAGTTTCAGTATTTTATGTTAAATTCTAACTGCCATTTAGAGGTTATAGATCTAGTGTGACCTCAACATCTAATATAATTATTCTCCTCATAACATAATATACCAGTGAATATTTTTGTGTAAGTATGAAGAAAATATTTCAGATTTACTAAAATTGACCTGCTTTTAAAGATTTATTTGCTTTGTAAAAGTCTTTATATTTCACCTGGCCAGTTGGACTGTGTCATTTTTCTGTGTTATGTTCCTCATATTATGCCCCATAAACATTATGCCAAAGCTGTCAACAGCACCAACAATACCACCTTATAAGAGAAAGCTGTAAAATCTTTGAGGGATACAATTATGTTTATGCATATTATACAGTGCTATTATATATTTCTCTGTGTGTGTGTGTGTGTGTGTGTGTGTGTATTTTTTTCCCCGATACTAAAGATGAAACCCAGGGCTGCTCTAATACCAAGGTACATCTTTAGTCCATTTTATTTTTGTGTTGAGACAAGGTGTTGCCAAGTTTCCAAGGCTGGCCTTGAACTTGTGATCCTCCTACCTCAACCTCCTGTGTCACTGAGATTATAGGTTCATGCCACCATGCCCAGTTCTATAATATTTTAAAATTAATAAAACTTAATCTTAACCCACCCACTAAACAGATAGTATTAGTCAGGGATATCTTTTAAGTAAATAAGATAATTCTTTTAATTTCACACTTACAATAAAGTTAGCCAGAGCATTTATGGGAGATTTCTGACTCTAGACCTGTTAAATGTAAATGGTGTTAGCTCATGGAGTGTCAGTTTGCTTTAGCTGCGCCTTAATATTAAGACAGATTTTAACTTTCTGACAAAAGGGTGGGGGGAAGAAGCAGCAGCTCTACATACTCTCTTTGTCCTCAACATTCTCTCCTGTGTTAGTTCTTTCTGATGGTTGTCACTGTCCAGCAATCTCTACTCTAAAGGAAATCAATCTGATGACTGTTTATTTATTTTGTTTATTAAACAAGCATCACTGAGCCAGTGCATAAGCATGAAAAAGGAAATAGAAGTTGTTTTATAAACTGTAAGGACTCTGACAAAGGACCAAAAAGTAAGAACCTCATGCTGGCCATTGCATTTGACTAACAGACTGGATTGGATAGTGTTAGGTTATTTGGGTGTGGCTCCATGTGTGGGTATGTGTCTGTGTATGCACATGCACTTCTAAGAAAGAACAAACCATGGAATTAGACTGGTAGCCATGTATCTACTTTTTCTGAGTGTATTGTGTGTAGTGAGTAATGTAACTGCTTTAATGGACAGTCTTGGGAGTCGTGATCATGATCCAGTGCAGAATAGGATATGATAAAACCAAGCAAAAAGCTCATACTTAGGCTATATCATTTGTTCTTTGGGGAAAAAAAAAGGTACTATATGTCCATCTTGAGAAAGAATACTCAGTCTGTGGAAATATTACAGCTTAAACCATAGATAAAAGTAGGAGAAAGTTGATTGGTGCCAATATACCACTATTATGTTGCCATTACAGACTATATATGCCTTGTTACTATTTGCACTAATTATCTATGGCTGCATAGCAAATTACTATAAATTTTGTGCCAAAAATGGCACATATTTATTATTTCACAGTTTCTGTGTCAGGGATCCTGATATAGGTAGAGGGTCTTCTGTTTCAGGGCTTCTAACAAAGTTGCAATCAAGAATTGGCCAGAGTGGGAAACTCATATGAGGTTCAAATGGTTATTAGCAGTCTCAGAACCTTGCTGATGGTCAGTCCCTTTCTGATTGTTGGTCCAAGGCCATTCTCAGTTCCTTGTCATGTGGGCCTTTCCATTAGCTAGTTTAGTTCATGAAAGTCAGCAAGAGGGAGAGAAAATAAAGCATCTCTTTGCAGGATAGAAAGTACAATCCTATGAAATGTAATCATGGAAGTGCTTTCTAAGCCTTTGCTACATTTTATTGGTTAAAAGTAACTAATAGGTCCCTTCCACATTCAAAAGAAATCATTGTATTGACTACAACCCCACTTGGACACAACTGTGACCTGAAGGTACTGCTTAGACCTGGCTCTAGCCACTGTCCATCATCATAATACCTCTCTCACCTCTCTCCCTCTCCCTAGCAAATGACCTCTTTCTTCTCCAAAGAAACCAGGATCTTTCTTGCTCAGGAACCTTGCAGGTGCTCTTTCTTCCAATTAAAACACACTTTACATAATGAGATTCCACAATGGCATGAATGCTAAAGAGTGGATACAATTTGGGGTAACCTTAGAGTCTGCTTGGGACACTACTTATCTTTTTCATTAGAAAATATTGCAAATTACAAGCAGCATTGTACAGACATCAGTGATGTGTCTAGAAACATAAACTTTGGAGACAGGCAACCTGTGTTCAAACCCATCTCTGCTAATCACTGGCTGTGTACTTAACATTGGGTTAGTTACTTCTTTTTGCCTCATTTTCTCTACCAAAGATAAGTAAAATAATCATGCTCACTACTTAAGATTATTTTGAGGGTTAAACGAGTTCATATGTTTAAGCAGCAGTGCCATTCCACCAAGTGTTTGTTGCTATACTTTTTAGATAATATGCTAAAAACACAGATGTACTCACCACCAGGCCAGACCGTGGAACATGCACACTCAAGAGAATGTGTGAGTTTAAAAAGAAGGCCTGGATAGCTAGAATCACTCTTCCACAAAAAAAGACCAACTGACAATCTGCCTCTGGAAATCAGGCCTAGAACCTGACTTTCCTCATGGAGGACAGCAGGATATGGATGGAACTGCACCCATTCTCCAAGTTGTACTGTGAACCAGGATGCTATTGGGAATGAGTCCAACATGCTCCTTTTTTGTTCCCAGGTGTTATTGTTTAGATATGTAGTGTCCCCCAAAAGCTCATGTGTGTGACAATGAGAGAAGGTTTAGAAGTGGAATGACTGGGTTATGAAATCCTTAACCCAATTAGTGAATTTATCCCTTGATTGGAATTAACTGAGTGATAACTGAAGGCAGGTATGGTGTGGGTGGAGGTGGGTCCTTGGGGCATGCCTATTGGATTTATATTTTGTTATGTTTAGGAGGGCTCTGTCTCTGTGCTTCTCAGTTATCATGTCCTGAGCCACTTTCCTGCACTGCACTCTTCCGCCATGATGTTCTGCCTCACCGTGGGTACTGGGGAATGGAGTTGGCCTTGGCCATCTATGGACTGAAATGGTGAATCCCTAAATAAATGTTTCCTATTCTAGTTATTTTTGTTAGGTCTTTTGGTTACAGCAGTGAAAAAGCTGACTAAAACACCAAGTAAAGTGATCAGAATCTTTATACTATGTTTTCCTTCTGAGAAGTGGAAATTCTTTTTTTGTGGAATCACAAGGAACATAAATCAGTGTATTGACTATAACTTGGACACCTCTGTGACCTGAGGTACTGCTTAAACCTGGCTGTAGCCGCTGTTCATCATCACAATACCCCTCTCACCTCACTCATTCTCCCCAGCAAATGACCTCTTGCTTCCCCAAAGAAGCCAGGATCTTTGTTGCCTAGGAACTTTGCAGGTGCTCCTTCTTCCAATTAAAACACACTTTCCACATCTCTTTTCACTGTCACAGAATGGCTTCAACTTCAATGTTCACCTTCAATGGCTTCACCTTCTCTTGGAGATCTGCCATGAGAGGAGTTTTACCTCTTCCAGAAAGCTTCCTAGCCCATGTCTCTTTCTTCCCTACTTGCTTTACTTTCTCGCCTTATTAGAAAGTGAGCTACATGAGTGCCAAGCTCTTTTCTATTGGTTTCTGCAGTTTGGGAAACATTTACATTTTTCTGGTAACAAATATCATTGAATGAATAAATGAATGAATGAATGCTTGAATGGAGTTGACTATATCATTACAAAGGTTGGAGGGGAGCTGTTTAAACATTTTAAACTTTGAAAATTTCACATAAAATATACTCAGTAAAATGTTCAGACAAAGTTAGAGTTTATTATTTTTCCTCTAACATGATCTAATGTTCTATTTTACTTTTCACATGAAAAGCATTTTAATAAGTGATAAGATAGTTAATTTAATAATTTTATTCAAGAGCTTAGAATCAATGATTTATCCATCCTTATAGTCATAGTAGCCAGGAGGCTGGATTTAACATTAGCTGTTAGTCATGTGTTGATTGGCTTTGTAACAACTAATTGTTTGATCTGGAATATCTATTGGGGGTACCACATTCTGCATGTCCAATATTGGACAGCCAATAGAAGTCACATCTCCAATATCATGAAAAAATTCTCTCAATATGTTGTTAAAAAGAAAGAGTAACATAAAATTTCTATTTATGATGTGGCCTCAATTATTTTAGAAATATTGTCTAGAAATATAAACAGTTATTAAAAGTGTCTCTTTTTTGGTGGGGAAGGGTACCAGGGATTGAACTCAGGGACACTCAACCACTGAGCCACATCCCAAACCCTATTTTATATTTTAATTTAGAGGCAGGTTCTCACTGAGTTGCTTAGCACCTCACTGTTGCTGAGGCTGGCTTTGAAACCGCAATCCTGTCTCAACCTCCAGAGCCACTGGGATTATAGGCGTGCGTCACTGTGCCTGGCAAAAGATTCTATTTGTATGGGTTGTTTGACTTTAGGGTGATTTTGGTTTAATTTAATTTGCTTTATTTTCCAAAAGTCTTTCTACTGCATAATTATTAATAAAGGAATTTTCTAATGCAACTACAAAAATTATTTCTCTGTGTGAATATCTTCCTAGTTGAAAAAAAAGTCAATGAATCGTTGTGACTAATGTGGATTTAGGTCTTTTTAAATGAGAAGGGGATACAAACCAGCTATATTAATTAGCACCCTAGGGCAGGGACAAATGGACTAGCAATGGTTAAACAAAGTTTGGACAGAAATCTCAAGGAAGCATTTCAAGCAGTGGGTGGTGTCTGTGTAAGAAACACCCTGCCAAGAGAAGCAGTGAAGCAGTCCCCGGATGCCACTTCAGGAGAACAGAAAGAGCACTTAGCAGGAAAAACCCCTGAGGACTGTTGGTATATTAATGACTACTTACTAAAGAAATCAGGTAGGAAGTTGCAAGGGTTCTGCCAAGTTTTGGTGCTTGATGTATCTGTGTTTAGACAAAAATTACATATTTTCCAGAAAATATGCAGGCCAAGTTCACAATTTGGTGGATTGTTTTTTCTAAAAGATTTGTCCATTCCCAAGACAGTTCTGCACATCCGTTTGAAATTATTTCTGAACCTTCTTATTTGCTAATTAATTCTCTAAGTAGCACAAAGGAAGGGGAAAAAAACTTTTAGAAAAAATATATATAAATATATATCATTCATTTTTACATTTCTTTTTCTACTCTACCCCTTCTCCATTAACACAAAGATTCTGTCAATTTCATATAGCTGTAAAAACCAGCAGGCTTATTTCTTAATCAGTGTTGTCTAAGGTTCATTGCCTGAAGGCCCAGGTCGTTAGTAATAAAGGTCATTAGTTGATGTTTCCAACATACAGAGACTGTCAAATGATCCCCTCATTTAATCTCCCCATGATTAGAAACAGGCCCACGCTTGTAGTATTTAGTAATCTTATTTTCTTGTTGTGGGAGAGGTAAAAGGCTACCTCCTGGAAACGAAAGCTTTTAAAACTAATAGCTGCTTCACAGTAGACTTGAAGGAATTGCAGACTATATAAAGACATTCAAAGCGAAAGGAAGGGAGAAAATGCAAGGAGCTAGCATCTACTGCACCCCAGGTTTCTTCAAGGAGTTGAATTAAACGTGAAAGGAATCTTTCCATGGAGCCCTAAGCAGCCCTAACTTGCCTGCCCCCGTTACCTTACATCTTCCCAGTGTCTGATTTCCAGCATTCTAATTGAAAAGGCACTTTGTAGTAAAAAGCTCTGTTTGAGTCACTTTGAAATCGTGATCCTCAGGTTTTCTTTTTGGCAAATGTTTCTTAGAGATCACTGAGCTTATTATAAACAATTCTCTGTTCAGAAGCTTCTAATGTCAGAACAGGCTTAATCCAGAGACCTTGGTACAGGAAAAATAGCAGTCAATTACCAGTGGGCTCTTTGGAAAAGGGGCGTGTGCAGGTCTCCCTGCCTTGATATGTTTCTTGGGGACCTCAGTGCCATGAACACAGGAAGCACCGGTGTCTAAGGTGTTAGATCATAAGTACATAGACCAATCCTTTTTCTCTGGGAATCATCTTATTTCTTCCCTGCAGCCTTAGGAAGAAGGGGAACTTATAGAACATTAAAAACTTTGTAAGGGAGAAAAAAAAAATGGTTGCATTGCCTAGAATTTAAATAATCTTTAGGGAGATAAAGTGCTTATGAAGTCTGGACCTAACAAATTTCTTTTTGCAATTCATTTTCAAATGTTGAAAATAAGATTAATGAATGTAATTATAGGTTTGTTTCCCTATTCTTCTAACACTTTCTTCAGCATTGTTATGCAATGAATTTTGCTGTATAATAATTGTCCTAAGAAAGTGATTTTTAATGAAAAGTCTTTGTTTACATAAATCTTCTGCAGTACAGAAAAATGGCCTATTTGATTTTTTAAAGTTTCTTGAGACAGGACAATATGCAAGCCAAATAAAAAGAAAATGGCGAGCTTAAAGAATTTAAAGTGCAGCCTAATAAAAAGCATAGTTTCATCAAAGGTGACCGCCATTGAACAAATACTCAGCTGATTTAGCTGCTCTGGGGAATTCCGGTCCGGTATGCTTAGTCAGCACATCTTTGAGCTTTCTGGGCTTCACTAACTTGAAAGTGAAGAAGAGAATTACAGTCACCTGCTTGTTGCTACACATATCATGTGATGGTTAATTTTATGCATCCACTTGGCTGGGATAAGGCATAGCTGGGAAACATTATATCTGAGGGAGACTTGAAGGTGTTTCCAAAAGAGAGAAGCATTTAAATCAGTAAATGAGTAAAAAAGATTTGCCCTCACTAATATCATGCAATCCATTGAGGGCCCACTAGAACAAAAAGGTGAAGGAGAGGCAAATTTGCTCTCTGCTTCAGACAGTAAACCCATCTTTTCTCATCCTTAGATATCAGCACTCCCAGCTCTTGGGCGCTGGGACTTGGATCTGGACTTACACCAGCAGCCACCCAGGCCTTTCACTCAGGCTGATGACCCCAATGACTTTTTTTTTTTTTTTAATTCTCTGGCTTTTAGACAGATCTTAGAAGTTATTGGGCTCTATATCTCATAATGTCTCATGAGTCAATTTGGATAGTCTCTCTCTCTCTCTCTCTCTCTCTCTCTCTCTCTCTCTCTCACACACACACACACACACACACACACACACTACTAATACACTATCTTTAGGGAATTTGGTGGAAAAGAAAATGAAGGAAAAATAACACACTTAATTTCTATGTGCCAGAAACTTTTCCTACTTTATCTTTTTTAGTCTTAATGAGAGTTAAACCCACTACACCCATCATTTTTCTCACTTTACAAGTAAAGATAGTGAGACTGTGAATTTTGTCTTTCCCAGGGCCTGAAAGCTGGATAGGAAAGGGAAACAGATTTCAACCCTACATTTTTCTGATTTTTAATTTCATAGTCTCTTTTCAATTCCATGTTGTTAAAACAACAGGCTTTGTACATCTATGACATTTATTCCCCCCTGCTAGAGGGTTGGCAGCAATAAAGATTGTGATTGATGAAAGTCAGAGTCTAAGGGAGGAAAACATGCTTTAAGCACAATGGAGACCCCTTTGGGTTTTTCAGTCTTCAACAGAAGGGCAGGTATGGAGTAAAAAGGCTAGAACCTATTTTATTCTGTTAACTGTCACTAGTCAGCACAAGGTCATGGTCTTAAGTCATGAATGTGCTTTTCTATTTATAGATAACACAAAACTTCCCTAATCTCCTATGCATTCCTAGTCCTTTATGCTGACTCTTCACTTCTGACTAGGCGATATCTTGATTGGTGACTGAACTATTTAATAGTTGATCATGGTACTATTAATTAGGACACCTCTGACTAGAGACTAGAGAACTATGAAACAGAAAATTCTAATCTATTTTTAAAATTATGAGGCTGGGGTTGTGCTGAGTGGTAGAGTGCTTGTTTAGCAATATACAAGGCTCTGGGTTTGATCACCAGCACCCCTCTACTCTTTCCTATTTAATGTCTAGACAATCAGATTGTGGATTATATAGAACTGATAATCAAATTTCTGGTTATATGAAACCATTTGAAATAATCAGAAATTCATGAGTCTTTTGGCAGACTTTGAACTAATGTTTGATATAACTTGATATCTATGATATATGACAACTCAATAAAATAGATGGTAAGTTTGTATACACGTATATATATATACGTATATATACGTGTATATATATATATATAATGCCTAATATTTATCTCAATGTTAATATGTTCAAACGTAAGCTCTTGATTATCTTCTCTAAAAGATAGTCTATTTATGATCTTCTCTCAGTTAAGGCAACTCCATTCTTCCAAATTTTTCAACTAAGAAACTTGATATTTGGAAAATCCTACAGTTATATTTTCAAATAAGTTCAGAATCTTACCGCTTTTTGAGGGCTTCAAGTTTGGTATTAGTTCTCAAAAAGAATGAGGCAATAATATGGAAAGATCAGTTTGTATGTTAAGTATAATCATCAATTTACAAATTAATTATCATTTGCTGTAATTTGTGTTTCATAAATTCTCAATATCTATAATAATTTATAGATAATACTTGAATATGAATTTGTTTTGCTTATACAAAAATAGATAAAAAATACTTTGGAAGATTTCTAGAGAAATTGGAGTAATGAGTTGCTTGGGAATAAAGTGTATAAAAGACTTTTCTTTTAATTGTATAACATCTTCTACTATCCAAAATTACACCAAGTGAATATTTTTCCAACTTTTAAACATGAAATTTAAAAGAATGTAATTATCCAAGAAAACATTGTGTTTATCTTTCTCTCACAAGGTACTTTAACTCTATGGTACTTTTGAAAGGTAACTGTCTCAAGATATAGTTCCATTTGCACAATGTAATTGGTGAAAAAAAACAATTTGGTGTTATGTGGTATAGATAAAATTACACTATGATCATTTTATGTCACTATCTTATGTAGTGAAAGTAGTTGTTAGAAAATGGAGAGAAATTACTTAGGCCATTATGAGGTCTCATATCTAGTGAAAATGAGTTCAAATTAAGAAAATGGAATGTCTGTTTTGTGTATAAGAGGAAAAAATCATAAAAATCCATTAAATTAATAATGGGTCAAATGATGTTTCAGGGAAAATGATAAAAATCACGTCTCTGGAGACAATTGTAACTGAAATGGACAATGTGCTAGAAATGTCCTTTGGGGAATAATCCTGCTATCAGCAGGGAAAATACATGGCTTCAGAGAATGTTTTTTTCCTTCTTTCCTAATGATCCAATTCTATGGTTATGAACAGTAATTAACTTTAAACCAACAGAGAAGTTGGATGGAAAGAACCATCCCTAAAATGTAGGATAATTAAAGAGAATGGAACAGGAAGCATCCACTGGGGACATAAAATGTGCTACTCTCATAGAGCTATTAACTATTGCATTAGAGCCCCTAAATCATACGCAATTTTTCCAGTGACTTAGGTCAATCTGGATCTTTCTATAGAAGAAGTCAAAGAGCTTAATGTTTCAGCTACTTGATGCCAATGGGAAAGAGACCTTAAGATAAACTTTTAGGGAGATGTATGATAAGGTGGCATATGCTTTTCTCCATTAGTGTATTAGGTCAAAATATCATTTAATTTATTTCTTAAAGTGTTTTTTATGGTAACACATACTGTTCATCATTCAACTCAGTTCACCACACATTATACACTAATGTTTTATTATCATTTTAGGAATAAAAAGGGAAGGCCTTCTAGGCCTTTGACTCATATTTGAAAAGGCCCATCATTGCTTCAGAATTCCTAAAATGATAAATATAGGTTTGAATGGAGAACATATGAATGCTCCAATTAAAGCTTTCTGTTGCAGTTTTAAGCACATGTTGTACAATAAATATTTATAGAATCCACAGAAAACATTTTTAAATTTCAGAGAGGATATTAAAATAGAATCAGTGCCACCATTGAATGCCAAAGGGAGGTAATAATAATGGCATCAGATATCAGAAATACACTATTACTAATATGATATTGCTAAATATTGTCTAATTTTTAAGGTATCTGTATACGTAATTCATATTTTCTCATGCCACAGATTACTTGTTTGAATAGAACCAATGACCCAGATGATACATTTAGTTTCATATAAGAGAAAAAAATTGAGGGTCCAATTTTGCAGTTTTATTCTTTTTATACTTTAATAACAGATGACATAGATACTATTTTATTTGTTTTTTTGTCCAAAAACAACAAGAAGTTTGGGGATATAGATGAAGCAAAAAACATGATTTGAGTGAAATAGGGAATAAAGTAGTTATGTTGTGAATCTAAAAAATAAAATGAGCAGTTAAATACTTTGACATGGTGTTGTATATACGTGGCAGTTATTGAATAACAATGCAGTATTTTTGGATGCAGTTTTTCATAAGAACATCTGGATTAGAATCAGAAAATTTTGGTTCATATCTTGCTGATATTATTTTCTTACTTTGGAAATTTAACAAGTTATTAAAACATCACTGAATCTCTACTTATAAGGAAGTTAAAATAATAATAGTAATAATAATTTCTACATGATAGTTATATTATAGATGTTAATTTGATAGTCATTATCCAAAATAAAATAAGTGCTGAACACCATTTTTTTTCTGTGAGAATTTTGCTGTATTATGAATCTCTTGAAAGGGCTGAGGCTGGGGCTCAGTGGTAGAGCACTTGCCTAGCATGCATGAGGCACTGGGTTCGATCCTCAGCACCACATAAAAATAAACAAATAAAATAAAGGCATTGTGTCCATCACAACTACAAAATAAATAAATAAATAAATAAAATGAAAAATAATCTCTTAAAATGTAATAGTTAACATACTTTGTTTTGGTAATGACCTAATTATAACTACTAATCAGGTATCAGCTTCTTAATGTATATGTACGAAATAAGCTTGTCTTTAAAAAAGCATATGCTTTAAAAATTAGAGCTTTAGATTTGGCGCCAAACTGAGGTTGACCCACTTTCCCCCATCATTCATTTTCAAGGGATTTGTAGTTTCACCTTATAGATGCACTCTGGAGCCCTTTAGATGTTCCCATCAAGCTACGGGCCCAGGAGGTGGCAAGATCCTAGAGGAAAATTTGAATAAAGAGGATCCTGAGTCCCAGAGGACTTGAAATCTTCTAAGATTGCAAAGAAATCAACTAAATCAATAATGAAAGGATCATGTATTGCTTTAAAAGTTTCTGACATATCCACTCCCAGGGACTTCCTCATCAAAGTACACATTCAAGCCACACCAAATAAAACACACAGTAATTTGCTACAAACTTCCTTTGGAGAAGAGTGACTCAGAAATAACCTGGATTTAGTATCAGAACATTCATTTGATTTCTGCCTCAATTCCTGCTCCAACTTTCATAGTTCTTAACTGGGGCAAACCAAAGATAACCAAAGGTGAATTAGCAAGAGAAAAGAAAACAGAAATTCATTAACAAATAAGTTTCAAATACATGGAAGAAGATTCACAGTGAATGAGTATCATAAACTGCCTTAAACATCTGATTTATACAGTTTCTTCAACAATGAAAACAATAAACTTTTAGAGAAATGAATAGACAAGGAAAAAAACACTTCAAGTCTCTGGGAGCAGTAACTTTGTAGAAGGCAAATAAATTGAAATTTGTTATGTAAGTTCATTTGGCACTGCATAGGCTGATAAAGGTCACAATCATCCTCAGTGATCGGCCTTCCTGGTAGAAAGGAGAGGAAGTTGAGGGGTTTCTTTCTAAATGTGTCCTGTTTTAAGCAAATGGAGGAAAACAGAAAGCGACTCTTGGTTTCACTGCTTCTCAATTGCTCTCAGCTCAAAATTGCCTTGTGCCAAAGTGGCCTATTTGGTGTAGTGTATTCTGATGTCTTATATTATTAAACTTCTTCAATCAAAACTTAGTGTATCTTTCCCTGATTTTTTCTTGATTATTCTTGTAACCATAACTTTGTTGATCAAGTGGGAGAATTTGATGACCCAGGCACATGAGCAATACCTGATCCCTGCCTACTTCCCTGTCTCTGCCTGTACTGCACTGTATAAATTTCCTCTCCCCCATGAACTAGAGTCACCACACTTAGGTTATAGCCCCTAGTATAGCTACAGTCAAACTGAATAATAGAACAGTTGTTTTCCTACCATTCATGATAGTTACATATTATTAAAGCAAACAAGCAAAGTACAGTTTTGAAAAATGTTCATTGGAACAGCTACCAGTTAGATGTGGTTATCCCATTCTCCCAGCCCGTTATAGTAAACTGTTACATTATTTTCCCAAATGTTTATGTAGTACACTGTAAGCACCAGTTTAATGAACCTTCATAAAGTAAACAAAATACTTCCTTCAGGCCAGCAGAACCCTGTCTAGTGCACATATAATTAGACATGTGCATTTTCTGAATCCTAATACCTTTTAAGCAAGAATTCATTTCTCTTTGTCTCACTTTCTGTTCGAACAAACAAACAAACAAACAAACAAACAAAAAAACAGTGGTATTCCAGGAAAATGTATTTGTCTTAAAGATTTTCAAGTCAGCTTTAGCTGCTTTTACACAGAGCAACATGTAGCTTACATTAGATTAAGTGCAATATGAAATTATTTTTTCTTTCCTTTCTCATAATTTACCTTGAGTGAAAGAGTTGTCTTCTGCACATCTGGTTGCAATGGAGAACAATACAATATTCAAAACAAATAATGTTGCATAATGAGGCATTTCAGGTATATGAAAAGTGAATCTTTATAGTGATTAGAGTGGTGATTTATATTTGGTTCTCAGGATGAACACCTGTAATTGTCATTTCCCCCCATGGTAACTATCTTCATAAAATTAAAAGTGATTCAGATTTATATTTGAAGATTAATCTGTATTAAAGTTGAGCGTTAGGGAAATTTCAAGCAAGTGAAAAATGTTTTTTTTTTTCCTGTATAGGACAAAAACAGATATTGTGAGGGTACAAGACTGTGTTTAAAAGTGAAATAGTAGTTTTTAGAAAAGTGGCATCCATCTCTGGCTGCAAATGTTCTCTTTGAATGTCCAAATGGCTATTAAGAAAAGAGACGAGGTTATTTGTCATTAACATCTCACTGTATCTTAGTTGAATCAGATGCTTTTTTTCTGAACATCTAATTGAGATGATGTAGTAGAATGTTGGTGAAATATTCTTTTTTAAAAATAATATTTCTCTTTAAGACAATACCCAATGTATAACTGTATACTAATTCTCTCCTTGCATTGAAACATACTTGATCTTTGATTAATATAAAAGAAAAATATTGGGGCTATTACTAAATATAAATAGGTGAGTACAATTCACTGTGGTATCTATTGTATTTAAGAAATTAAATAATTCAAAAGAATTTATTATGGATTCTTAATTTGACCATACAACCCTGTGTGTAACCACTTAAAAGCATAGTGATTATGAGCATTAGGTCTAGAACCTGCTCATCTGTATTTAAATCTAGTCTACTCTTGTTCTTAGCTCTTTCACCCAGTGCTGATGCTTAACTTCTCAAAAATCTCAGTTTCCCCTTTCTGAAACAGGGATAATGAGAGCTTCCACTTAATGAGGTCAAGGTTGGAATTCAGTATATTAGCACACATAAAGACCTCAAAACAATGCCCAGCACATGGTAGCAATTATTAAGTCATAGTTATCACGATTATTATAAGGGCTTATGAACACAATCCTCCAAAGTTGACACCTTGGCATGCTGAGTATTTTATGCTAAAAGAAATTGGGAAAAGCACAGAAGCATGAAGGTGTCTCTGACCTTTTCCCACCACCTCGCTCCCTGAAGCAGGCTAAAGAAAGACACTTTCTGACCTTCTCTCTCTCTCCTCTCTCTCCCCTGAAGACTCTCATGTGGCAGGTGTTCTGCCCTATATCCAGAGGGAAGAAATGTCAACACAGGGACACCAAAAAGAATCTGAATAAAAGTCCTTGCTAGTTCCTCCAGTCTGTTGCTATTAGATCATACCTTCTGCCCTCCGATCACACTTAGGCCCGACTCTCTAGAAAATTTACACAATTTCCCCTGAGTCTTGTTGTAACTTAACACAATGATTTCAATCCCAGTGAGTGGAAATCCTATAAACACAACTGGAAGATAGAAGAATAAAGAAACGTTTATTACTTGCAGTAATTAAGGAGAGCACTGGGAATAATTCCCAAAGATATCTCTCCAAACAAAGAGAGCCAGAGACTTTTGTTGGGGAAACATACATATTCATGTAAGAAAGACTTGTCATAACATGCAGAGGTGAGCATGTCCTTGAGCATGCTCAGTTTAACATCACACAGCACATGTTTAAAAAGATGGCTGCCAGGAATGCCTGTGGGCTGGGAATTGAGTGTTAAAATGAGCAAAGTGTACACTAAGTCACCTAAAGAGTGAGTCAAAGTAACTTGGAGACTTTTCTGGTTCCCTGTACATTTTTGTGGAGGGCCTTAAGTGGAACAAAAGAACAATTTTGAAGGAATATTAACAATCTTTTAAAGAAGCAGTAGCTCCTCTTCTTCACCTTTATGCAAGCATAAAAGTACCTACAATACCCAAAAGTACCTGCCTAGTGTTTATGCTTTGGGTTTTCATTTATGGTTCATCTTGTATCACATAAAACTTACACTAAATTAATTTGAATTTTTTTCTCTTATTAATCTGTCTTTTGTTATAGAGGTGTCAGTCTTGAACCTTTAAGCAGTGGAGGAAAATTATTAATTTTTTTCTCCCCTACATTATCATTTGAAGTGACAGCATATAGAAAATAATATAATGATATGTCATATTTTTATCTTAAGTAAATTAATTTGCAAGTAAGGACAATCAGGACATCATCCTTAAGGTGCTACAGATGTTTAAAGTTCCAGATCTAGAGCTGGGAATGTGGCTCAAGTGGTAACGTGCTTGCCTGGCATGAGTGGGGTGCTGGGTTCGATCCTCAGCACCACATACAAATAAAATAAAGATGTTGTGTCCACCGAAAAACTAAAAATAAATATTAAAAAATTCTCTCTCTCTCTCTCTCTCTCTCTCTCTCTCTCTCTCTCTCTCTCTCTCTCCTATCTCTCTCTTTAAAAAAATAAAAAAAATAAAGTTCCAGATCTAGATCTTGACATAAGACTGAACACAAATATCTGCTTTATACTGTATAAAACAATTCTGTAGTCATTGTGTCTTTCAACATTGTTTGTTATAGTACTCAAATTTTTAAAGAAAATAACAGGTACCCAAGCAAGTAATTAATCAATACTGAAGGCATTAACTACAATAATGGGTGAATAATAAAGTTACCATATCATCTTGGAATTTAAAGTAGGCATATATAAATGAACTTATATTCAGATAGTCAATTCAGATTTTAAGAAAACTTGCCTCAAAAGCTTTAAGAAAATAGAGGTGTGATCTCAGAACTGGATACTCTCAAAGGAGATGGCATAGGAAGGATGGATAGGAATATAAAAATCAAATTCTTAAAATCTAATTATAAATAATTATAAAAATAAGCATGAAAGTGTTTTTCTAATTTTTGTCATGTACTATGTGTATCAAAATCACATGGGACATTGAATTAAAATGTGCTGAGTCAAATTATCTGAAGCTAGGTTTGAGATTGATAACATTTTCTTAACAGCTTATTGGGTGATCTTTATACAGACCAAACTTTGATCTAAGGAATGTGTGGAGTACACTACAAGTAATGTAGAGTACACTGATGAGAGGTGTCCATCCCTTCAAGATCAGAAGCTACAAGTTGAAGAACTTTATTGGGAGTCTCGGGAATTGCTAACTGGGGTAAGGGGTTCAGAGAGCCCTAAATTAGTGTTCTGAGGAAGACAGGAACAGTGGGAACTTGTATAGGCTATTGAATGTTAAAAAGGCACAGTGCTGCATATATATGGAACATGACGAATGAATGTATAAACATAATGGCAATGTTCACAAAGCAAGAGCCCAGTAGCCTGTTAAGTGCCTCTTGAGCCTCTGGGTCCAATGTAATGGATTGTTCAGCTTGTTCTGGATACCACTGCCCCAGGGTAGAGGTGACCAAAGATCACATCCAGGCAGCAGCTGGCACGATGTTTGAGCTCTGTTTCCTAATGGCTTCCCGACTTCCTTTTGAAAGACCCTTTTAATGTTGCTTTCATTGTTTAATTTTCCTTTTATTTTCAAAGAGGCAAAACAGGAACCACTTAACTTCTACCGACCTCTTCAATCAAACGATGTTTAAGGTAAAAGAATAAATAAAACTGAATTAAGAAAAAAAATACTTCAGCAGTGAATTATTAAATATTAACTGATTAATTATATAAGTTCAAACTGCTTGCCAAGATTATATTCAAGAAATAAGAAAGAACATTATGTGTGTATTCAATACCCACTTTGGGGGATAACTGAAGAATTACGTATAATTTGAAAGATTGGAATAAAGTTGTCTTTTCTTCCTATTTTCTTCCTTCCTTCCTTCCTATAGAGGTTTGGTGTGTTAAATATATAGACAAGTGAGTTCATCAACAATGAACAAGATTACACAAAATCATGTTAGGACTTAGCAAAGAAAGTATTGATACTTAGGACTTTGATGATCATTAAGAATAAAACTACATCTCCTAATTTTTATTCTGTTTTAAATAGAATTATTTAACTGGGAATGCCATAGACATCTAGATTCAATAAGTCTTCTGAAAAGTTTTCTCATTATGTTTTTCAGAAAACTTGCTTAAATGAATTTCAAATATGATTTATTTAGTGATATTAAATGACTATAAACTAGTACTAAGATATCAGTACCTATGGTGCAAATAGGAAAAAAAAATATTTTAGGAAGCATTATTAGAAGTGCAGTGTTTTAAGCAAGAGATATTGTTATGGGAGATGTCAGATCCAAAGAGTTTGGATCTGAAATGTTCCCTGAAATTTTAGGTGTTTAAGGCTTTATCTTCATTGCAGCAATGTCAAAAAGGGCTTTGGGGAAATGATTGGATTGTGAGGGTTCTGATCTCATCAATGGATGAACCTATTTGGTGGGGTCATAAATGAATAAAGTATTAGGTGATAGTGGAAACTGTAGGATTAGGTCACTGAGGGTGTACCTCAGAAAGATATATTCTGATTAGACCTTTCTCTCTCTCTCTCTCTCTCTCTCTCTCTCTCTCTCTCTCTCTCTCTCTCTCCTTCCTAGCTGCCAGGAAATGAGCATTTTTTTGCACCACCACATGCTCCCTGCCATTATATTCTGTCTCATCATGAGCCTAGAAACAAAGGATTCAAGTCACCTTGGACTGAAACCTCTGAAACTATGAGACAAAATAAATGTTCCCTCTTTTAATTGGATGTTCTCAGGTATTTTGTCACAGTGACAGCACATTTACTATCACTGAAGTAAAAATTCTCTGTGTAAGGGAAATCAGGTCATCTGTTGATTCTTTTGTTTGTATAAAGCATACTTTAATTAGAAATTTTTTCCTAAAATTCTGAGGTTTATACAAACTAGATAATGATCTATTAAAGTGATACAGAGGAATTTTTTATTGAATTTCAAATAAGAATTATTTGAATATTTGTTAAAAACATACACAAACAACAAAATATTTCACATAGCTCACAGTTATTACAGTACTGATGCTTAGTTTACTAACACTTATTCTAATTATTAAAGAGGATGACCATTCACCTGAATATATTACCTGATTATTTTAGATCATCTACAACTATGATTTAGTTTTTAATGATCTCATATTTCACACATGAATTTAATTCTTTGTGGTTTTTAAGAAGTTATTATTTACATTATGTTATATTTAGTGAATTGAAATAATTATAATATCAAATGTAAAGTCACTTTTTAAATGAAGAATCACATAAGAATAAACAGATTTCTCATTTACTCATCACTGAAACTGAACCAAAACCCCAATTATTTTCCCCATGATTCATAATGTTTTTCAGATTTTAACTTTTATGTTATCCATTTCTTAATAATCTGAAACATTATTATTTCCTCAACAAAGTTTTTGCTTTCTGCCTATTTCACTGAGTGAAAAGAAGTTTATAGAGTTTATAGCATTCCTCTAAATTATTTTAATATGATGTTATCAAATAAATTAAACTTGCCTCCATTCATTTTCTAAATAAATAAATAAATAAATCAACAGGTAACACTTTCCTGAGCACATCACTGAGTGTATATTTCATATTCCATAAACTATGTTGACCATGAGAATGCAGAGTTAGGAAATAGTATAATTAAAAACATGAAGTCATAAAAGTAATAATTGAATAGAACATAATAAGTGAATAGAACACTTGATAAATTGTAGGCCAATTTACCAAAAACTGCTAGTTACTCTTAATATTCTTTGTCCCCTTTCTTAGAAGAAATACTCTGATTTTATTCAGCTGGCACCATGTATAGCTAAGAGACTAAAAGCTCCCTTCTCTTCTAATTATGGCATCTAAGTCAGTCCTGAATAAGGCAGTGTGCACACAGCTGTTGTTGGTACTTCTGAAAAGACCTTAAATGCAGTTAGTTGGCTGGAAAGAGTCCTTTTGCCCCCGTCCTTTCTTTTTTCTTGTCTTTCTTCATGAGGCAACATGCACATGATATTTGGAGTCCTGGTGCCATCTTCTCCTGTGGGTAGACACAGAGGGATTTGTAGCAGAAGAATGCAAGGAGCCTGAGTGCTTGATGATGTCATGAAGCCACCTAGCCAACCTGTCATGTCTGCTGCTGCTCTCCTTCTTTTGTGAGGTGATAAACATTAATTTATTTCTGGCGCAGCCATCTTACTTATGAGTGATCAAGCACAACACCTAGGTGATACTGACACTCAGTGTAGTAACAGGGGGTGAACACAACTTTCAGGTCTCTAATGGTGGTGAAGGGATTTAATTTACTTTGCTCAAAAGATCACAATGCAGAAAACCTTTGGAGTAAATAAAGGGCTGCACACACACACACACACACACACACACACAAAATCACTTTAATGTGATCTAATAGAACAATTGTGATGAAACAATATAAAAACTCTGTGATTTAATAATTTTTTTTTAACTAAAACATCGGCCATGGGTCAAATGACAAAATTATGGAATTTGCAGGGAAATGGATGGCACTAGAGCAGATTATGCTAAGTGAAGCTAGCCAATCCCTAAAAAACAAATGCCAAATGTCTTCTTTGATATAAGGAGAGCAACTAAGAACAGAATGGGGAGGAAGAGCATGAGAAGAAGATCACCATTAAACAGGGTCGAGAGGGGGGAGGGAAAGAAAGAGAGAAGGGAAATTGCATAGTAAAGGAAGGAGACCCTCATTGTTATACAAAATTACATATAAGAGGAAGTAAGGGGAAAGGGAAAAAAAAACGAGAGAGAGAAATGAATTACAGTAGATGGGGTAGAGAGAGAAGATGGGAGGGGAGGGGAGGGGAGGGGAGGGGAAGGGGGATAGTAGAGGATAGGAAGGGCAGCAGAATACAACAGACACTAGTATGGCAGTATGTAAAAAAGTGGATGTGGAACCGATGTGAATCTGCAATATGTATACGCGGTAAAAATGGGAGTTCATAATCTGCTTGAATCAAATGTATGAAATATGATATGTCAAGAGCTTTGTAATGTTTTGAACAACTAATAATAAAAAAATAAAAAAAATAATAAAAAATTTAAAAAAATAAATAAATATGAATGGGTATGAACTTTGTCAAAAAAAAAAAAAAAAAAAAGAAAGAAACATCTGGGTCAAGCTGGGCATGGTGGTGCATGACTGTAATCCCAGCTGCTCTGGAGGCGGAGACAGGAGGAACTTGAGTTCAAAGCCAACCTCACAAAAAGCCAGGTGCTAAGCAACTCAGTGAGACCTTGTCTCTAAATAAAATGCAAAATAGGGCTGAGATGTGGCTCAGTGGCTGAGAACCCTGAGTTCAATAATCCCTGTTACCAGAAAACAAAACAACAACAACAAAAATCTGGGTCAGAAATAAGTTTCTAGAGTACTCATCCATGAACAGGTTCTCAAATATTTCTTCCAAGAAAATATAAAGAGGGAGGACTTCCCATAGAGCAGAGATGACCATAGATTACTACATAGAAACATAGACTTAGTGTTGGAAAACTGATTAGCATGTTAACCCAAACAGGATCCAATCTACAGCATTGTCTGGAATGAATTCTTTGTTGCTTTTTGGCATAAGAATTGATTAGTCTCGGATAGTAATAATAAATATTCAACAAAATATGAGGTCATTGGAGAACAACTGTTTCTAATTAAATATTTGCCCACAGCAAAAATACCTTATGATACTTGATTAAAGATAAAATGTAATAATTCAGTGATTTCTGTTACTACACACCGTATCCCCCATTTCTTTTTCTCTTTCAGATAAAAGAAAAATAATTGATTAAAAAAACTGATTTTAAAAATTCACCAATTTATATTCATTCCTTGAAGCAGTAATTCTTGAATTTTGGATACCTTGAAACACATTTGGCCCTTTCTCTTTATTATTAATCCAGCTTCTAGATGTTTTGACCATAAAAGATATGAAGCCAGGAAAGGTTGTGTCAGATATGGGTTGTATTTGCTGGTAGGGACCAGAAGACCTAAGTGGTGAGTTCTCAGGTTCCTCTAATTTGGACACTTCTTCATGGTGTTATGTTCAGGTTCTGGCACTGTGTGAGCTGGTTCATTATTGAAGGAGTCATTTAGGCAAGATTTAGGCAAAATGCAAGGTAACAATAACTTCTTCAATCAATCAGAATATCATCTATTTGTCATCAACGGTGTGCAGAATTCTGAAGAATAGGAAAGAATCATAAGACAAAGTACCTGACCCTAAGGAATTAACTATTTTGTTAGACAATTTTTTACACATGTAGGATATGTGTGTGTGTGTGCACATGTATGCATGTACAATCATGTGCATGTATGTGTTTTTGAATAGATCAGTTACTCTATAGAATTTCATTGTAATTCATGAAAAGGAGGAAGAAAATTATATTCTCTCACTTATCAATGAAAAATGGGAGAGAAGAAGGAGGCTCAGGTTAAGGAGGAAGAGGGAAAGGTGGTTGAGAAATTCAGTCTTTGGACTTTGAAGCTGTCCACAGGTTGGTGCATCAATGGCTGTTCAAAGTCTCTTGGCCAAACTCCTGGAGAGAAGAAGCTTAGAATTTGGCAAGAAAGATGGACCACATGGGGGTAAAGTGATTTGATATAAAAAGAGAAATGAAAAGGAAGCAAGCAGAAATGGAACCAGGAACTTAGAATGTTCTAATGACTCTATTTCCTGAAATTTTACTCAAAAAATTTCCTTACAAAAATTTAGATTTATGACACACTTCATAAACTTGCATAGAGGGCTTAAGTAATTTTCAAATATTTTTAGGAAGTCATAATAAATAAATATAAATTATCTATGAGAGTATATAGCAGATTATATAGTATACAGAAATATATATATTATATATAATATGATCTATATATTATTATGATGTTAAAATATTATAAGTTTTTGGTGCCCAGAATTTACACAGTTAAAGTTACAAAAAGAAAAATTCAAAACTGCTGTACTTTTCAATGTATTGTGCAATGAAAAACATTGAGTGGCATTTTGGAGCTGAAACCTTTGGTCCCATTTCTTTCACCAAGTGTTCAGTTGCCCTTGGATAAGATAAAGGTTTGGAAGCCTCAATTTTCTTTCTGATGATCAGGGAGAAGATGGGTGATTTCAAAGATGTTTTCTAGCTTTAAGTTTATGTAAATCTAAGGATCAATCGAAGGTCTACAAGTATCTATAAGATGTGTCCTGTGAAAGCTTTCATTCATAAACTTGTGTGACTTAGAAAAAGAGAAAAAAAAATGTTTTTTTTTTTCCTCAGTGTGGACTCCTTTTTCATATCAGCTTCCCAGCTTTGTACTGCATGTGTAAACTCATTTTAGAGACTTCCAAATAATTATCACTGATTAGGGAAAAAGGGAAATTTAGTTTCTACATCATATCATGGGGGATGAATATGCTTGTTTTCCTTGGCATTAACAGGATCTTAATTCCATCTGAAAAGCTGACTTAACACAAGTTTAATCTTGTATATGTGTTATTATTGAGAATGAATCTGCTTTTACATTTGATAGAAAATATGATTGTTTTCTGATGAGAGTGACATTTAAAATTGGTTTCCTAGACCCGATGTGCCCACAGAAACCTCACAGATGGAAGAGGAGAAAAATGTCAGAGAAGCTCATACATTTGGATTTGTTTCTGCTGCCTACACTTTTCTCCTGATACCTGCTTCTTGGCATTGCCTCTAGTGCCTCAAAAGGAAAACATGTTGCGAAATGATATATTATAGCATTGTACAATATGTTAATGCATTTTAAAAAAGGAACAGCTTTCTCTGCTCTCCTATCTCATCTTTTTCCCTTCCCTGGATTCTTCAGGACACTATTCTGTTTTCCTTGGGGACAAAAGCAAAAGGAAACTTAGTGTTTTAACAAGGCTTAGATCCTGCAGGCAATTCCCATTTCTCACCTTGCACCTTTCAACAGCAGTTCAAGAACTTACTGTTACAGAGACTAATGTATATATTTTGAACAAAAACAAAGAGGGGAAAAACAAGAAGTTGAGGACTTTTCTATATGTCACAGTGTTTTTAAATTGCCCAATCACTTGATAACATATCTTCCTCTCTGAGGCAAAAGTTAAGAGGTTCCAATTCTAGGATAAGTCTGACAAGTGACTTCTATGGTTCTAGTGGTTAGAATTGTTAACAACCTGTAAGTCACGTGGCATGAGGAGAAAAAAAATTCTGACCAGAAGCAAAAGGTTATTTTATTTATTAGATAACCTCTATTGAAAGAAATAAATTCAAAATGGAACAAATTGATTTAATCTAGCAAAATTACAGTACATTTTGAATTCATGTATTCCTCAGTAATGACTTTATGCTTCCTTTTGAATTCCTTATCATTCTATTTTCTGGGTCTTGGATATGAAATCCATATGTATTTATCTGTTCTCAGTGACATCGCTCTAAACAAATTTCATGTTAAATTTCTGTGGAATACTAATCTCATCCAAATATCCTAAAAGAAACAATCGTCAATATTAAAATTCCAATCTTTAAATGCAATAGAAAAATGTTTAAGTGCAGTTTAGTAAAAATGCAAATGTACTTTCCCTAGTCAATTTTCCAAATGTGCATCCTTCTCATTGTGACTTAGCCAGACGGACTGAAACTATGTTGGTTTTAATAACAGCTTTGGAGCTAAATGCTTTTAAGTAACAGAAATCAGAGGCAAAGGATCAGAGTGACCCTGTCCCTTAACAAACCTGTGGCACTCAACAGGAGAGAACTCCAGGCTGTTCACTGAAACTGAAGAGAAAACATCATTGTTATGATCATGAAAGAGGTGGAGATAAGGGATTACAAGTTAAATGAGGTTTTTCCTTCAAGAAATGAAAAGCAAGTTAATCCAAATGACAAATTGGATGGACAATCTTACAAAATTGTGGGCTCCCCATTACTGGAAGTGTTCAGAGAACAGATGGCCACTAATCCATGGGAATCCTGCACTGGGTGGAAGTTACACCAGGTGAGCTCTAAGCCCTGTCTGAGGCTGAGATTCTGTGGTTCTAGGAACCATATGGTGAGGGTATTAAAACAGGACTGAGAGGAAAGAGTCAATGTTAATCCTCCAGTTTTCTTCCAATTTTTCTCCACTTGCTGGGATTTGGAAAGGCAATTATATTTGCAACAGAGATGGTAAATCTAACTGGTATTTCTAACTTTATCTATAATGAGCTAGCCAATATTCTAAGTTTGTTTCTATATGATTATAGTCATCATTAAAAATACATTAATAATTGTGTCTGTGAACTATATTTCCAAATGTTCTGAAGCATGGTCTCAGAGATGAGTCATGTGAGGTGGCTGAAGCTTAGAATGAAGAAGAATATGAATAGTAGTCCATTTGTAGCAGAAGGGAAATCACAGGAGATTATTCCCCAGTTCACTTGATTTTTACCTGATGATTTACAAGGTATGTAAATTAGGAGACAACCACAGAAGGTACATTTAATGACATCTTAATGCATCATGGAATTTACGACAAGGCATGAATAGCTTGTGCACTCAACCATTGGAAGCAGATGCTGCAATAATTCTACTTAATACTTAGAAGCAAAGTAAAGCATATTGTTTTTTGTACAAATGTTTATGAAACATTAATAATAATAATATGCACCATTCAATGTTGAACATATAATCTGAAATCCTTTCCTATAAATATTTATAAAGGAGACAGTTTTGGTCTAACATAAATTGATTTCAAGCCCAGATTCTAAGATGCTGCATGATTTTCTTTCTCTTGGTATATATTTAACTAGAGTAAGACTAACTGACTCATAGGGTAGCATCACTTTTTACTGTACCTACTTAGCAAAACCCTAAAGGATTTGCTTTGAATCAATTCATAAAATAGAGTCTCAGCAACAATAGCTCAGTTAGTGGCTTGGAAATGGAACTTTTACTATTGTGTTAGCTAGTAACTGCTGTGTTTGGAAGAAATAATGAGCTTCATTAAGCTCAAGGAAGTACATGGTTTCTAAATCATGTGGTAATAGTTGAAATTTAAAATATAAATAATTTTAAAAATGGCTTTTTTCATCAATGTCTAAAATGTTGGCTTGGTTATTCACAATGACCAATTATGGATATGAAAAGGGGGAGAATATATTTGCGAAAAATCACTACATTCCAATATTACAGTAAATTTGATTTACTGTTCAGAGTGCTGTAGTTCTTCCCTGCTAACAGCACCGGCAGGGCTCTTAGTCACACAATTTTCTTTCTGGCAGTATCTTTTCTATTTCCAGTTGTATCAAGTTTCTCTTAATGACTATTACTAGCCAATGTCGGGGTTCCCCCCTCTTTAATGGAGAAACTGTTTTAGAGAAATAGGATACTCTTAACTGTGACTTTCTGCCAGTTAAAATGGTCCTAATTGCTAATTGCTCTTCAACATGTGGCACTGTCTATCCTTGGCTTCCTGAGTTTGGTTGAAAATGGTCAAGATTATGAAATTAATCATTTTTATAACTTTATTTGTGTAAGTATTTAAATATGGAGTAAGGGTAACATGGCAATACAGTGGATTTTGAAAAGCATCAGATGTAATGTGACTCTTGGGAAAAGTGAAAATGCTTTATGTTCTAAAGACTATCTCATAGCAATGAAGGAGAGAAAAGACAGATTGAAGGTATTCAGAGCTACAAACAGAAGTGATTTTAAAAGTCATGCTGTCCTGGCATGGTGGTGCATGCCTGTAATCCCAGTAGCTCAGGTGGATGAGACAGGAGGATCACCAATTCAAAGCGAACCTCAGCATTAGCAACATGCTAAACAACATGCTAAACCACTCACTCTGTGAGACCCTGTCTCTAAATAAAATACAAAATAGGGCTGGGGCTGTGGCTCAGTGTTTGAGTGCCCCTGAATTGAATCCCCAATACCAATAAATAAATAAATAGTGATGCTTATTAGCACCTCTTAAATCTATCCAACCCATCTAAACACAATGTAATTGATTATTTAAATCAGTCTTGAGACATTTTATCCTAACATAATGATGTCTACAATTTTCTAATCCATCGCCTCATGTCTCATCACTTAAAAATGCTGACATTTGTAAAATCTTCTCTGAATTTTGTGTTTATATTAGATTTTCAAATATTGCTAAGCACATGAAATATCCAAATCTAAAGAGATCTCTAATCATGTCTTAGAAAATTATTCCACCTCTTTTTAAACATTTAAAAAGCTGTTTTTGACCTACCCTTGTCATACTAACTGCTAGAAACTGAGAAATTATGAAACAGAATTGATGAGATTTCTTCTTTTCCATCATGTGGATCTACTCCATATTGTAGACTTGTTTAACATAATGTCATTTTTTAACAAGTTTACCTCAACTGCATCTAGTCTATCCCTGTGAAATAAATTGTAGCACCAAAGTAAATGTTCACAAAATAGTACTAAAAATGATGTAATTTTTAGATGTATATTTGTTTTAAATGGTATGAAGTAGGATAAGTTGAATTCATATTAGAAAAGAACAGTGGTTATTGTAAGATAAAGGATTAAAAAATATTTGAATTTTCTCAGTCTCATTGCAAACTTTGTTTTGCAATGGGAAGAAAAAAATTGCAAATAGTGAATATGTACAACATCCCACTAAGATTGGAGAGAGGCAGAAATGATGATTTAAACAAGTTTTAAAGTGAACATATGATAGTAATATTTCAGAGCCCAATTGTGTTCTAATTCTACATAAATGTCTTTCTTTTAAGGCTATGCTCTGTATTCCTTCTTTAAACTCCATGCCCATTAACAACCTTATAGGGCTTGAGCCCCATGCCAGCCCTAGTTAGTTACACATACTGGATCATATGACTCCAACAGTCACTGAAGTATTATCCTTCTCTTCTCTATGATCATTAGCATCATTTGTGATCTGAGGTTAGAGAATCTACCGTCTGCTTGTCCTTGTCCCAAATCCTTCTTGAGCATGTCCTTCATCTGCTGCTCCAACTGGAGTGTGGCAGATACCAGAATGACAATACTAGTAGGAGGAAGGAATAAGAAATTTTATATATTCTATTGAATTTAATGCTCACTGCAAACACATTTTAGAGATGAAAGAAAATGCATGGGAAAGTTAAGTACCTGTACAAAGTCACATAATTATGACATGATGAAGCTGGTGTTGGGACAAGTTTCTGAGTCAAAGTCAAAGTCAAAGTCAAAGTCAACAATGATCAGGACATCATACCATTTAATTTGATAAACTAACCTGAAATCTTACCTTAGTGTGGGAAGTCAACCAATAGAAAATATAAGTATTTCTCAAAGAGAGTTTTCACTTGGTAGTTTTGAAATGTGAAAACTAATAATCAAGTTTCTGTAGCCTAAAGTTTCTGATCAATTACTTCTATAAGAGTTTATCTTTTGTGAGAAGTTACCCTTACATTTGACATTTGGCATATGAATAGAAGTTTGAAAAAAAGGATGAGCTGGGGGTAACAAAGGAATAAATGATTCTAGGAAAAAGCTCGAGGAAATGTCAAACTGAGATTATAGATTGCTGGACCTGCTCTTGTAATAACTTATTTTTCTGGATATTCCCTTTGACATGCCTTCATAAATATTGTCTTTGTCTCTTCAATTGAAGTTCAAATTCCTGAAGCTTAGAGGGCAAATAAAGTGTTTTGTTAACACTATATCTCCAACGTCTCTCATATAGTTACTACTTAAGTATTCTTTAAATATTAATGAACAAATGAATATGAATAGAAAAGTAAACTTTAGCTCTTGTATATGGTATATTACAACATATTTGCTTAATGGGGAACTGTCCTTTAAACATGAGTATAAGGAAATATAATAAAATCTATGGAGCAAAGGTATATTAATCAGAACAGTCTTTCAAAATATTGAAATTTTGTGTAGATGTATGCAAGAATATGTACATTTATGTTGCAAGTAGGTATGTCATGGTTTGGTTATGAAATGCCCCTTTAAACAGTGCACAAGTTTTCATAGGTGAAATGATTACAGTATGAGACCTATAACCTAATCAGTGGATTGATCTGCTTGACAGATTGGTAATTTGAAAGCAATATTGTACTGGATGACAATTGTAGGCAAGTAGAGTGACTGGAGGAAGTAGATTTCTGGGGACATGCCTTCCATTATATTTTGTCTCTGGCACCTCACTATAATTCCTCCTGCCTTGGACTAAGCTTCTTTCTTCTGCCATGCTTTTCTCTCATGATGTTCTGCTCACTTTAGGCCCAGAGCAATGGAGTTGGCCAACCACAGAATGAACCTCTGGAACCATGACCCATAATAAATCTTTCCTCCTCTAAGTTGTTCTTGTCAGGTGTTTTGGACACAGTTATGCAAAGCTAACACAGTGTTTATAGGCATATTGTCTACATGGTGGGTTCTTTAGTGTTCATTATTTTTAACATTTGATTGAACAAAATATTCACATTATGCTTTTACTGTCAGCTACAATGTATAGGCAATCTAGAACCAGCTAACCAGCTCTTTACCTTAGGGAGTTGAGAAGAAAGCTCCTGGATGCTATTTCAACATACCAATGCTGATAGCAATGATAAAGGTGAAGGAAGGTGTCAGTGTTGGAAACCCTGGGCTCTCATATCGCTTCTGATGATAAAAAATATTAAGGCCATTAGTGTTGAACAGGAGCTGGAACCATTAAATGATGGATTTGTTCAGGGACCCTGAATTTTATTCTTTACTTGTATCACAGTTAAAGGTTTATTATTAAACTTCTAATTAATAATTACTATTTATTTTGTAAAGCTATTTTTAAAATTTTTGATAAATTATTATCTAACAGAAATGCATTATACTTTCAATATCAGTGAAATCTAGGGATTTTTGATGTGAATGTAGATGCAATAGATTCATTTCTTCTTGTTCCTGAGAAGTGCAGCTAAAACCCCTGAAGATTATATACAAATCAAACATAAGGAACCTCTGAAAGAAGAGAAGTGGACAGACAGCTATGGACCTTGGGCCAAGGAATAACACAGAGAAAGTTCACAGTTTTTTTTTTTTGTTGTTGTCGTTGTTGTTGTTCCTTTATGTCTCATATATTCCTTATATGTCCAGAACTGGACACTGAAGAGGACAGAAACTTTGAAAAATCAAAAGAAGCATACTAAAAACTAACTTACAAAAATTTTTTAAAAAATTTGAAGCCTTTTACTTTAGCCAAAGCATCAGAAAAGGTCCATCTGCAAGAAAGAAAACTTCTTGACAATAACTCCCCTCTCCAAGCCAAACACCATAGCAAAAAGCCCTGATCTGACCCACCTCTGTTCATAAAACCTGACCAGGGATTATAGACTTTTAGCACTACTGTCCAAAATGAGTGCACCTCCCCACCAACAGTCTTGTTCTGGATTTCCAGGAGAAGAGAAAAAGAGCATGAGTAAAAATTATTCAAATAAATGATGGTCAGATATTTTCTAAATTGGCAAAAGATATATGTCTACAGATTGAGTAAACTCTTAACATCATAAACCCAAAGAAAGCCATGACAAAAGAAATCATGATTCAATTTCTGAAAAACAAAGAGATGCAAAAGAAAAAGAACCCCTTTCCCTACAAATGAAAACCAAGGCAAATGCCCCCGTCTTCTATCTCCATTCCTTAAATACCCTTCAGGAATGGAAGGGTGATCAAGAAATCCTCAAGTGCAATAAGCCAATCCCCAAATACTCAAGGCTAAATGTTCTCTCTGATATGTGGATGCTAACACACAATAAGGGTTGGGGGAAGAATAGAAGTTCATTGCATTATAAAAAGGGTAATGGGGGAAAAGAATGAGGTGGGAATAGGAAAGACAGTAGAATGAATTGGACATAATTTTCCTTTGTTCATATAAGAATATGCGACCAGTATAACTCCATATCATATACAACCACAAAAATGGGAAGTTTGACTCCATGAATATAGAATATGTCAGAACGCACTGTACTGCATGTATGTCTAAAAAGAACAAATAAAAAATAAATAAAACAAAAAAAGGAAATTCTCAAGTAAAGGAAACTATGAGAATTTGTCACTGATACATTCACTCTGAAAGAATGGATAATAATAAATTTTGAAACAAAATGAGCATAAAAAGAAAATCGTGGAACATGAAGATAAAGAGAAGACAACTGAAAAAATTAAAAATATGAGCAAATACATACTTTCTAAAGTTTGCTGAATGACTGAAGCAAAATTTCAACATTTGTTTGATATTGTTCTCTTTACATGCTGAGGGAATATTTAACTATTGTATTCCCAACTAAAAATGGTAAAGAAACTCAAAAAAAGATAAGAGGATTTCTGTGACTACAAAAGAGTTACTTTTCATATTAATTACACAAATTTGATAAAATGGCATGAAACTATACACCAACATATTAATTTCCTGTTTTTGACATTTTGCTATACTTAGGTAAATATAACCGCAGGGGGAAACTGGGTAATGGGTAAGCCAGATCTCTCTGATATTTTTGTAAATTCCTCTAAATCTCTAGTTATTACAAAGTAGTATTTAAAAGATAAATTTTGTGATATGTATGCTTGTTATATAGTTTCTTCTTTGAAATTCACTTGCTACACACAAAGAAGTGCTCTAGGTTGTTCATTTTGACTTGTGTGCAGATTGGGTCCTTACTCATCATTTCATCTATGGAGATCACAGACTGGAGATATGTTGTAGGATATGTTTAGGTTCCATTCAACCTGATCTTTACAAACACAAGAGGTCAGGATGAAATGGAATTATCAAGTAAAATTTTGAAATGAGAATGATAGTTCTCTAGCCAACATTTAATCAACTGAACTATCTCTTTGTAGCTTCACACAAAGAATTAACTCAGTTAACTTTACTATGTTATATATATAATAAAAGGCTATTAGATATAAAAGGGAGTGCCATGGAAATATATAATTAAGATACCCCCTAATAATAATAATAATTTTTGAATGCTATTATGTGCCTTGAGCTTTAAATATATTATCAATAAAGTTTGCAACAGTTCTGCAATGTAGATATCATTTTTTCTGTTTTCTTATCAGAGATAAAGATGACACTAAGAAAATTCAAATAATGTATCTATTCATCATTTTAGTGGCCAAAGGCAATGTTTAAACCCAAGTTTCTTTCAGTCAGCTTACAAACAGGAAAACACAAACCATGGTAGGTATTTCAAATAGAAAAAGTTTAACACAAGGAATTGGTTTTGTGGGGTTTTTGAATATGGAAAAAACAAAAATTGCAGTGTGGGGCTGGGGCCATAGCTCAGTGGTAGAGCTCTTGCCTAGCATGTGTGAGGCACTGGGTTTGATTCTAAGCACCACATATAAATAAATAAAATAAAGGTACATTGACAAAAAAAATTAACAAAAATTGCAGTATGAGTTTCAGACATTAGAAACTAAGAAGCAGTCCTCTCTGAAGGGCCTAGAGTATAGTGAAGGAGTGTTAGTACCAGAACTTTGGAGCCCAGAGGACCTTTCATGATCTTTGGTGGTCAATGCTCTAGAAGCAACGTCATAATAAGAAAGAGATTTAGAGGGAGAATAAGAATAGAGCAGGAGGAAGAGAGATGACTGTGTCTGTTCCTCTCCTCTTGATCGTCTCGTCTCCCAGTAGTATATCTTATGAAATTATTCTCAAAGAGTTAGTTGATAGAAAAATACCCTGGAAATGTGAGTTTTCAGCCGCCTCCCCCCACAACAAAGATAGGAGTGGGATTAATAAACACAAAAACTGGTACAGATTTTTTTTAAGCCATAGTATTTACACGTTATCATGCTTTCTTCTAATTAGGCTTTGTGCCCTAATACTTAAACCATGAAATCTACAGTCAGAAATTACTTCATTACATTACTTCCTTCTAAGGATCCTAAAACTAGGTAATATATACTTCAGACTTTTTTTTTCTCCTTTTCCCATCAGCCTTCCATAAATGCATAGATATACAATTTTACTTTTATATTTAAACAATTGTATACAAACCTTTAACATTAAGAAATAGTTCTAACTTTTGACATGGTCCAAAAGACAAAAAACTATTGTGCTGACCTGCTTCACTTTCTTTCCATAGATCATTGGTTAGCACTCAAGGTACTGAAGAGGCTGAATTTTCAGGCCCATATCCTTAATGGGCCAGTTAACATCAGTGCCCTCCTGGTTCACAGGTGACTTTCCTAAACTTAGACATGTTAGCAGAGTGTGATGCTCACTGGAAATGCCTGAGATGTTGACTGGTCAGTGCAAAACTCCCTGGTGTTTTTGGTAGATATATTTGGGCCTTAAAATTAATAATCATCTAAACATCTAGGAAGTAGTGTTAGTGTATTGAAATTCAAAGGGGAAAATAATTCTAGTTATCTTTGGAATAAAAACATTATTTTTTAAACTCGATCTCAAAAGATGTCAGTGCATTTGACCCAGTGGATTCCTTCTGTCTCTTTTTTCTCTACATATTTTGTTCTCTTTTGGATTAACATTAGATAAAGGTAAAATTTCTTTCTATTTTCTGAACTTCTTATGTAAAAAGTCAATGCTATCAATTTATAATTTGTATTCTGTAGGAAAATGAGTAAGGTATGCTAGAAGTTGCTGAATTTTATCCCTGAGAAGTGTACAATTATTATTTATATGGATAATGAAGAGGCAGAAATTGCATGGACAAGAATGCAGTTGCATTTTCAGTGGCTGAAAGGAGAGCGAAAAAGATGAGATGTTCATTTCACCACATAAGGAGGTTTATCATTATTAATGCTAAATTATGGTATGTAATAAATAAGATAATTTGATGGAAGAAAAAGCTTTTTTCTCACTTGAGCTTTTAAAACTATCTTACTTAGATGTCCATGAAAGCACAATGTAATGGGAGATTGTTTCTAACTGTATCTCTACACTCTGACTCAATCTCGTGAATATGATTACTTATGAGAGAGAACTTGAGCTACTCAGAGTGGGTAAGTGGTTTCCAAACAGACAGTCAATATCAATTAGTGGGACATGAAATCAATTTAATGATTCAGTAGATCTTGACCATCATTTTTGAAAATGAAATGGAATATAATAAGATAAAAATCAGATATAAGACAGACTGTACTAGACTAGAATAGGATAAAATCAGAATAGATCAGGGGTGTATGGGTGTAATGTTTTGTGAAGTGATTATTTAAGTTGTATGTGTGCATGTGTGTATGTGTTTTGAGTCTTGATATAAAAATATGCTTCTCACTATATATTGTGACTTAAAAATAGTTTGAAAAATGCAATGAGAGAAACCTAACAACTATAAACATATGTGCTATTCTGTCTAAGTCAAACCACTCTGGCTAATTTTCTACTGTTAGCTGAACAGAAATAGGAATAAACTTGATGTCTTAAAATGCTTACTAATTATAAAAATATTTATTTTGGCATAGCTGTATCTTTCATCTTCACTTTGTTCTTTATTAAAGTAAGAATCAGAGCTTGTTTCAAAGTCAGAATTTTTTATCACCCTGTAGGATTATCTCCATGCCAAATCATTTGTATGGATGTATCTTGTTGATTTGAAACCTCTTTTATTTGGAGGCTAGTTCTTTATGCTGTGTTTATATCATAATCATACAATGTACACATTTCTGATTATTCAGCATGGCAAGGGTATGGAGGGCAGTTGTTATTGCTCCAAAAAGCAGATAACTATATAATAGAGATGTAGTTTGTGAGCTATCAAGTTTTTTCCACTTGATTGTAGTAGACAAACCCTAAAATGACCCCCCAATATATCCCACCTTCTAGTATTCCTGGCTTTAGATAATCTCCTCAACTTGAAGCTTGATTCTTACTGATAGAATACAGCAACAATAGGGGAAGCCATTTAAAGTACAAAAGATTGTGACTTCTGTCTTGCTTGTCAGATCTCTAGCTATTGAGAATTAATGCATTGAGGAGTGCTTCCATTCTCAGAGGACATTTGAGATTCATTGCCTGCTCAGCTTGCACAATTTGATGATGAATGTGCCCATGTGGGAAAAGTCCACATGGAAAGAAACTAGGGGTGGCCTCCAGTCTACAGCCATCAGGGACCTGAGCCCCTCAATAGCCACAGGAACAGCTCTGCAAGAACTGAATGCTGCCAAATTGAATGAGCTCAGAAGTAGATCTTTTTCCAGTTGAGCCTTTAGGTGAGTCCCCAGATCTGCCCAACAACTCGATTGAGTCTTGAGACCTACCTGTGTGACCTATCTATGACAGCCAAATTTTTAATTCATAGAAATTAGGTGATAATAAATGGGTCTTCTTTTAAGCAGCTAAACTTGGATGTCATTTGTTACATAGCTATTGATAATTAATGCATTGGTGTGTACTCCAATTCTCAAGCAGAGGACATTTGGGAATTTGTAATTATTTGCAAGTGTTTTTGTTTTTCACAAAGGTCATAGATGCTACTAAACATCACATAGCACATCAGACAGCCTCCCAATGCCAAAGAATTTTGTAACCCAAATATCAATAGTACCAGGATTGTGAAACCCTGGTCTAATATTCTAGAGTGGATTTCTACACCTTTAGATAAGTGATTCTAGATCCCATATTCCTCACACTTTTCCTAGAGTCTACTAATGAAAGAAAATTCCTTGTAAGTACATTTCTGGGAAAACTATTGTAGAATCAATGGAATTTTGGTAATTTTTCAAGGAACCACTATATTTTTTTCTTTAAAAATATACCAGAAAGAAAAGTGTGAAATGTGTCTCAATTAAAATGCAAAGTTTATTAATTCCACAGATCTGTCCATTCTGAAATATATGGGTGAGCTAGAAGTTGACAATAAAATGCCCAGATGAGCTAGCGAACTTTTACATATTAATCCCTCTATGGTAACACCTGAGCAGCCAAATTTATCTTTCTCTATATTTGGCAAGTTCTGCTCCCCCCTCAGGCTAAGTCTCATTATGCCAAGTTCTATCTTATACTGAAATGGTTGATATACAACGAAAGGAGCTCCTAAAATCCTGGTGGGTGTGTCTATAACTTTTCACACTCAGGCTAAAATGATTCATGAATAAATCAATGCAGTTGTCACAGAGAGAAGGCATATGGTCTTCCACAAATTAAACTGTAAGCAACCAGTTCACATTGGGAACAGCCAGTATGTTTCATTTATGACCTCTCCTGTCAGAGAAACAGCATAATTTGTATCACTCACCAATTGATATATTTCCAGTACATAAAAACAATCTAAACGGTAAGGAAATAAATTCTGATATGTTTGTGCTTTCTGTCTTCTTCAGAGCAATACTATAATTACCAATTATTGTTATTATTATTATTTTGTTTTTGTAAGGAAACAGGAGTGGTTGCAGATATTCCATGGAAGAAATAGATTCTCAAGCCAAAGTCAAGAATTGTTATACTCAAGTTACCATAAACACACAGACTCAGCATTGCCACAAGCCAGTCTCCCTTGTCAAATAAGCTAGGTAGCCCTGAGTCTAGACTGCATATGATAGCACTTCACTTTATCCCCGACACACTAGGAAATGTTGGTTAAGAGTATAACTGCCAGTGTCTGTTGACTTGCATGAACATTTCTTGCTTAATTTATTCTATAGACTACAGACAGGTGAAAGGTTGAGACCACATTATGACTTTGCTTTGACCATGATCATGAGTAATTGTGATTGACAGCACAGATTCTAAAAGAGATTAAATTGCACAATGTTAAGTTTAAAAAAAAAGTTTTAAAAAAGGTACTTTAATTTCTTCTCTTTTATTAACTCTTCAGAAACTTCAATGGCTCCTTATTCTCTGTAAATATTTTAATCTCTGCCTATAATTTAGTGATTTTACTCTGATAACTTACTTAAAATGAATATTACTTAGTACTTTCTCCTTTCAATCCTTCAATTTAGTCCAATTCAACCAGACTCTTTTCTCCTTCTTATGTCTGTCTCACGGCTCATGGGTTCCCTCCACCTAACTAACCTTTTCTCTTCCTGTGCAAATCTTAACCATCTTCAAATGTTGAGTTAATATTTCTCCCTCTAATGATTCCATCTTAAATCTCTGGCAGGATTATAGTTTTCTCCCCTAAAATCACATGTATTTTGTATTGTATTGCAGATCTGAATTGTTTTTGCATTTCTCAAGTAAAAAAAAAATGCATGCAAAACACTTAACAAAATTTTCAAGTGTAGATTTTTGTTGCTCAGTTATCACATCTATATTTCTTATTTGACTGGTTGGACTCAATTATTCCTTGAGTATATCATTCACAGTATAAAAATCAAATAAGGCTAACAGCAGCACTCATATGATAATTAACTAACAGTGGCCTAAAGAAGCACCTTCCTATCATGCATCGACCTTAAATCTGGCATCATCTAAATAACATGCTGATCTTCATTATTTCTTTTCTTGGTCATAAAATATGACTAATTCATCTTAAAGAGTACCAGGTTGACTTTGAAAGTCTAAAACTGTTAGATTGCCTGAAAGAGGTTTTCTTTCTGAGGACAGGAAAGGAAATGTGGTTAGTGTGCAATTGCTGTTTTATGGGGGGGGGGAAACACAATTAAATTTAATTAAGCAGCTTTAATGACCAAATTGTTAATACTGCTCTAGTTTATAATATCCAGTCTGAATGTGTGTTTTTTCTGATGAATTCATAGTGCTGCTCAACCTTTATTTGGCTCTGTTGCCTGTCAAAGAAGGAAGTTGAATGGTTCAGAGGAAAGAATAAACAATTCTCCTTCTTGTATAAAGTGTTAATTTATTGCGTATTTGGCTTATGGTAAAATAGAAGAGTTAGGAAGAAAGTGTTAATCCTAAAAAGTAAGACATAAAGAAGCTCAAAATGAAAATGAAGGAAGAGAATATAAACATGAATCAGATAATTATGCTTCCTCATTAACTCTCATTGCAATCTTGTAAATGGAAGTAAATACCCTGGCATGCTTAGAGAACTGAACATATTCCGTTACCAGGATTTACCTGCTAATGAAACGAAAATATTCTATTTTATAGATAGAAATTTAGGTTTATTCTTATTGCCTTGCCATCTTATCCTAATGATTCCAGGCAATTAATACTTACTAATCGCATCAAGAGAACCAGTATAAGATCATAAATGTTTTATAAATTGCAGTGGTAGGTATTTTGTCGGTACGTGTTTTGTGCATTTGCCTCTTACAATTAAATATGTGACTCTCCAAAGAGAATTACACAGTGAGTCTTCTTTTGACTTCAGGAAAAATATCCATAAACATGATAGAAAAAAAGAAAATTTATTGTATTTTTTTTTGCGTGTGGGACAAAGGTTTTTTGAAATATATAACCCTTCACTTAAATGAGTAACTTACTTTAAATACAATCTATTCAGTACTATTTTCTCTTTTGGAAATTATAGGTACATGGTTGATAAGAAACTAGATACAGGACAATCAGAGAGAGAATTTTATTACTTGCTTCACATAATATTATATGTACTAAATGTATATAGTGGTTAAAAAAAAGAGAGAGAGATTTGGTTTTTGGAGAGTGGTTAGATGATGAGGAGTCGGGGAAAGAGACTGGAAGATGGGACCTGGAGGAAGAAGTACAGAAAGAACTTGATCCAGAGGAGCACTTTCAAGAAGTGGCTCTCACTCTGCCTGCACTAAGATTATATGCGATGCCTAAGAAATACATCAATTTCAGGGCTATTCAAAGCACACTGGGTCAAAAATCTTTCAGGACTTGACAGTTGTATCCAAATATATAACAGATACATTTGATGATCTGAGAAAATTAAAATTGACACTGAATGATTACAGGAAGTATACATCTTTTTATCTTTATAAGTATAATAAAAATGTGTTTAAAAGCACCCAGGGAACTCATCATCAGGTATTTATTCATCTCTTCTTACCTTTTAATTCATCATGTCTGCTTCATGGATCTCCTCACTCTTCATCTGCTAGAGAGTTTACCAGGTAGAAGATGGTCACATGACAAGTTCATATTTTTACATCTCTGTTGAAGAGATTAGCCATCTCTGAGATGACATGCACTTAACTTGAATTTCAGATTCCTAGGGAAGGGATTCTTATGGGCTAATGTTGAACTAAGTGCTAATCCCTGGTTTAAGAAGTTATGGCCAGCAAGACAAAGTCATGAAATAAAACATGCTTAAAAATTTCTCAGAAATCATTCAAAAAGATATTGAACATATACTGTTTAACAAATACAGGACACAGCATCAGAAATAAAATTGTGAACAACTAGGGATGAGGAAAGAATGTTCCCAAAGATGGTACATCAGTATTTTTGGGACATATAACTGAAAACCTGTTGGCCAAAATCAGGAAATGGTAAGAGTCTTACGTCCTACAAGAAGGCTTAGTTAAAGGATACATCTGTGAAAGAGAACATAAAACAATTCTGTCTTGGAATAATATTAAGAATGAGGGAACACTACTTAAGATATATTATGACACTGAAAGTATGCACAAATTGTAAAATGTATGCAATATGATTCTATTTAAAATCACACAAGAACTGAAAAGACATAGAAAGATGCCAAAGTGGCATGAATGTATGTCATGTAACTGGATTTCAGGTGTTATTCTCTTCTCCAAATTTCACAATTTTACAAATTTATACACTCAATACATATTATTTTTATAATTAATAGGAAATAAAAGAGGAAGAAATGAAATTTGCTGTGCAGCTTGCTGGTCATCAGGCACTTGTAATATTAAACAAGACACTTCTGTTGGGACTAACAGCCACCAAAAATGCAATACTTGCTTTCAGTATTTGCAGAGCCACACAGCTCATTGACTCACTGAATGCATCTCTTCCAGAAGCCAATCATGGGCATAGAACAGAACTTGCACTTTCTGCAGGATATAGGCTAACCATTGAGAATACAATAGAATAAATACTCCTCAAAAATCCTTCCTCAAGATGCTATGAAACTGCAGGGCTTTTTCCTGAATCAATGTGGGTTGACATCCATATAAAAATTACCTCTATTTAACTGAACACATAAAAATATATCAACTATAGCTTACAAATTACTTATGCGATTATTAGTTGGCCATGTACCATTTGTATATTCTTTTTATTTTGAGAAAATTGCAAGATAGTTGGTTAGTATTATTCTATCTCCCATCACAAAATGGAATAAATATTGTTTTCTGCCATTGCAGAGAAAGCTATCATGTCAACCTGAGGCAGTAGTGTATGCAAATACATGTTCCTATCCAGGATTTTAACTTCTTAGATAATTGCATAATGGAATTTTCAGCCACTGCCTTGCCTTTTGTGGATATGAGTGGCATTTGGAAACTCTCTGATAGCAATAACATAAGAGCTGTACTGCCCACAGATATTGGGGACACCTTAGTTCTACCTCCCTTTACTTGATCAATTCGGTTAGCCAGTCTTCTTGAGGATTCTGTGGAGTAAACATTGTTATTCTACTAAGCACAATTGGTACCCAAGGTCATTTAGTTCTGTATTAATATTAAATTAAATTCAATGACTGCCATAATTAATTTTCATACTTATATTTCTAACTTCCAATAAAGTCTTACTAACAGTTTTATAGCTCATCTCGGGATCTTAATGATCACAAAAAAACCCTTTTTAGTTTTTTTTTAATATCATGTGTAGTAAAACATGAGTTGTGATAGTCAAAATTATAATTTACACATGGTATAAAAATTCAGGAGGTATGTGAAGAAAAGTATGAAGAGTTGCAGAAGGACTTAAAAGAAATGCCAGATAAATAAATAGGAAGAATTATGTGAAGTTCAGTACACCTCAATTCAAAATCATGAAAGGATTTTGTCATAAAAATTGATCAATTGATTCTAATATTAAAAAGAAGAAAAATGGCTTCTTATGTCAAGGCAATTATGAAATAAAAAATAAGGGCATGAATCTTACAATTAGAGGTAATTATACTTGATAAGCAAATGAACGATACCATAATAATTTAAAGTGAGGTATAAAGATAATTAAAGAAATAGAACATAAACCCTAGTTCCATATCTACAAAAGGGAAAACTTTACTATAGGGAAACTTTACTCTATGCAATGTATAAATCTGTACAAAGATAGACTGGTCATAAGTTTTATTTGTTAAGGAAGAGATACATTCCTACCACATCATACTCTAAAAATCTAAGTAAAATAAATATCTAAAATTGAAAATAATATTAAAACTTTATAAAATGCACAATATGATTCTGAAAGGAATAAATGTACCAACAAATAATTTAATAGTATCAAAATTATTAAAAATTAATTTCTGTATTAGAGAAGATAGCCCTAATGATAAAGAACAGATTAAAAGAATATATTCATAAATTATATAATAAGGCAAATAATAAATATCAAAAACTTATAAGGGATTTAGACACTGAATTTTAAGAGTAGCAAAATAGATAATGATAACAACAGTTAACTCTTAAAAATGAAAAACTTGGCTAGTGCTGTGACTCACTGGTAATAATAATTAGTTCTATATTGTATTGTTTTACATTCATTGAGCTCTCAAAATTTCTGTTTTCTACTTTAGAGGTATTAGATTATATATGTATATATGTATGTATATATGTGTGTGTGTATATATATATATATATATATATATATATATATATATATATATATACACAGAGTAGTAGCCTAGCACATGTGAGACACTGGGTTTGATTCTCAGCACCACATAAAATGAATAAATAAGTAAATAAAGATATTGTGTCCATTCACAACTAAATATATTTTAAAAATGAAACCCAAAATTGCTGATGAACGTAAGAATATATTCTCAAATTCAGAAAAAATCATCAAATACCATTCCATTCTCACATGGTAACAGTAAATATTAATGAAAATGGCAAGTGTTAATGAGAATGTGGGGAAATGGTAACTCTCATACTCTGTTACTGGAAGTGTCAATTAATACCACCAATTTGAAGATAAGTTTGCTAATATCTAATAATGTTGAGGATGTGAGGATTTTGTACCCTAACACAATCCTCTCTAAAACAGTGCTTCTTATAAGTTTTTTATTTCAACTCACAGTAAGAAATTAATTCTAATGGGCATTTAGAATGTGTATTTGTATAATATGTATATATATATATATATATATATATATATATATACAGATTCATAAGACAGTGGGTGCTTTTATTCTGTGATGCACTTTGATATTCTTATTCTACTTAAAAATCTATAATTATTACCTCTTGTCCTAGTTTTCTGTCACTATAACAAACACTGCAGATAATCAACTCATAAAGAGGAGAGGTTCAGTTTGGTTCACAGTTTATGGGTGACCTATTGGTCCTGCTATTTTTGGTTCTGAGATGAGGCATCACTTCATGGCAGCAATGAAGTGATGGAGCAGAACCAAAAACCTTATGAGCAGGAAGAGAAAGAGGGAGAGAAGAAAGGACGTGTCTTTCTCTCTCCATCTAGGAAATGTCTTTGATGACCTGAAGACCTCCTACTCAGCCCAACTTCCCTATAGCATCACACTTAATACTAAGTCTTTACCACATGAAATTTTAGGGGATACTTAAGATCCAAAGCATTTGCCCTAGCCCACAATAGTTCAGACCCATTACAATAGTTCAGACCCATTACAAAATGCAAAATACAGTCTTAACTGTTCCAACCTTGCTCAAGAGTCCAAGTCCAAAAGCTCCACCAAGACTCAAGGCAAACCTTTAGCTATGAGTTTGTTAAAATCAAGAAATTACATACTTCCAAGACACAATGGTGGGACAGTCCCTGGATATACATTCCCATTACATAAGTGAGGAATACAGCAATAGAAAGAAACTGGCCCAAATCCAGACCAAAATTCAGCAGGACAAACATTAAGTCCCCAAACTCTGGCATATGGGACACACTGTAGCAGGATGTAGACTCTCAATGGCTTGGGCAGCCTCAGCTCTAAGTCCTTACTGGTTGTATCTGGTTGTCACTTTCCCAGACTGGCTTTGCATGATGCCTGTAGTTTCCCTTGGCAGGAGTTCCCTGGACTCTTTTGCTTCCTGGGGTCTCCATTGCAGCTTGAATGTCACCTTCATACCTATGCCACATTTGACCCCACTGTAGACTGCTTGCAAGGATTCCAGTGTTGCAACAACTGTACAATTTGTTTCATGAGGCATATTTTGAAAAATGCAGAAATTTATCTCTAAATATAAACATGCACAGCAGGCAGAGAACTATTCCCTTAAATATGTTTGGATCCTAATTCTGTGATCATGGTAACTTAGATGGCAAAGGAACTATGTAGATATCACTTGGAAGCTTACAGGTTCCTGAATTATCCAGATATGCCCAATAAAATCATGTGAATCCAAAAATATTAAGAAAAACAGAGAGATGGCAGCTTGAGAAGGACTTGATCCTTTATTTCTGGTTTTGAAAGGGGAGAAAATCAAGCAGGATTCTTGAGGCTGAAAAAAAGCCATGAAACACTTCCTTTCCCAAAACTTCCAGAGATAACCAGTCTATGGACACCTTGACTTTAGTCCAGAGAGACTCACGTTGGACTACTGAACTCCAGAAATATAAGGCAATATGTTTGTTGTTTTAAGACACTAAATCTGTTGTTTAAAAAAGAAGAGAGTAGATAGAGCATATCAATAGATATAGTGCAATTATCATAAGTATGTCTAATCATTTTATATTATTTAAACTTCAATTTAAATGTGCACTATAAAGGAATAAGTGAATGATAGTATATTTATGCTCAATATGGTATATTTCAATTAAAACAGAATGAGCCAATTGTATCAACATAATAAGATCCCCCAAACATCCTCTTAAATAATCATAACAACATATAATAGCAAATTTATTTCCATAACATGTTTGAAATTAGTATGTTAAAATTAAAAACACCATAATTACATATGAATATTTACATTTAGTAGAATTCACTGGAAAATTCATTGGAAAAGACCAAATTTATTATAGTAATGTCTACTGTGAAGATAGGACAAGAAGTGGGTTTAAAGAAGATCACAAAAATAATTTCAAATATATCTGAAATAGCTCAAGTTTTTAATTTTTAGAATCTGAAAAAAATAGAAAAAAAAATGGAAGGAAGGATTGGAACAAACATTTTGAGACCAAGGGCCCTAAGATTAAGCTAACATGTACTGTGGTTATGAAAACTTAGGAAAATTATGGGAGTTATCTGAATTTTAGTTTTCCATGCCTGTAAAACAAAGATGTAATAATTTCAATTCAGGCTATTAGAGGAATTGGAAGAGATCGTTTATGTAGTGCAGATAATAAAAATAAAATCATGGTATATGTTATACTTAACTGATATTAGTTGCTTTGTCTTTCTCCAGTTTTGTACCTGATTTCTCTAGGTATGTCTTTGTCAGATAATGGGAGGAATGGACTCTAAATAAAACTCATTCAAGAAATAGTTAACCTGACTCACAGAGACATGTGGACAGCTGACCTGTATTGTAGTTCTATAAGAATATATTCAGGCAGGAATTGGCCAAAGCTGTAAAAATTTGGGGAGACTGAGTGTGAAGAATGAGAAATTTCTTCAGAGATGAGATATAGCCTCTAGGAATGTAGTAATATTAGTTGGGCTTTTGGGATAGAAGATTCTTTTATATTGTACCTGACCATGAAATAATAAAATTATGATGTTTATGGTAGCCATACAGCATTTAAGAGGAGTTTTGAATTTAGCCAAAATGTGGGGGGAAAAGTCAACCAGTAGCAATAAACACATTCTGAAAAATTTAACCCTCCATATCAAGCTAAAATTGATCATATCTTTTCCTTGCATGCTTAGTTATATAAAAACCATTATAGAAAGCAGTATGGAGGTTCCTCAGAAAGCTTGGAATGGAACCATCATTGGACCCAGGTATCCCATTCCTTGGATTATACCCAAAGGAATTAAAATCAGCATACTACAATGATGCGGCTACGTCAGTATTTATGGCAGCTCAATTCACAATAACCAAACTATAGAACCAAACTAGATGGCTTTTAACAGATGAATGGATGAAGAAAATGTGGTATGTACACACAATGGGATATTACACAACCTTAAAGAAGAATAAAATTATGGAGTTTGCAGATAAATGGATGAACCTGGAGAACATCATGCTTAGTGAAATAAGTGAATCCCCAAAAACCAAAGGCTGGATGTTTTCTCTGATATGTGGATGCTAATTCACCATAAGTGGGTAGAGGTAGGAAAAAATAGTACTTTGGTTTAGGCAGAGGAGAGTGAAGGGAGGGGAGGGTGAATGGAGGTAAGAAGGATAATAGAATAAATTGGACATTATAGCCCTATGTACTTATATGATTACACAACTGGCACAATTCTATATCATGTACAACCAGAAGAATGAGAAGTTATAGTCCACTTATGTATGATGTGTTGAAATGCATTCTCCTGTCACGTATAACTAATTCGAACAAATAAAAATACATTATCATTTTTACTTTGGAGTGTTTAAATAGGGTTCGTGTGTGTGTGTGTGCATGTGCATGTGCGTGTGTGTGCATGTGTGTCTTTAAAATAAACATAGGACTCTTTTATTATGGAATATGGCAACCAAAGGAATTTACCTGGTAGCTTCATGTATTTGTTTTCTGCTGCTATAACAGAATATCTGAGACAGAGACATTTATAAAGAGCAAAGAATTATTTCTTACAGTTCTGGAGGCCAGGGGCTCCAATATTAAGGTGATAGCATCTGGAGAGGGTTTTGCAGCTGTGTCATCAGATGATGGGAGTCATCACATGGTGTCAGAGCAAGCATACTAGCCCAAGATTCTCTTCCTCTTCTCATAAATGACTAATTTCACCATGGGTTTCCCATCTTTATGACCTCATTTAACCCTAATTACCTCCCAAAAGCCTTACCTCCAAAAACTATCAACATATGAATCTAGACATTAAGTTTCTAGCACACAAATTTTGGTGGAAACATTCAAACCATAGCACTATATTTCATAAAATCTTTTGGGGCCTGTGGATTTATTCTAGTAAAATTGAGTGATGTCTGGTTGATATTTGAGCTTTCATTTAGGATTTAATTGTGGGTCCTATCTTCACTTACTCCATCCCTTCTTTCTTCTCTGGGTCTTCATCTTGCTTTCTATAAACACAAATTATTCAAGAGGTAGAAGTGGAGCCTTGACAGTTATATTCAGTTTAAATTTTGTCTCCAAAATTTTGTCTCCAACAGCCTACTGGGATTCGTTAGTGATGTGTTATGCTTCAAGTATTTAACTTTCTGGTACTTCTGATTGCCTAAAGTTTTCCTGAGAATATTTCCCTAGTCTATTTGTTTATTATTCTGGAAGTAATAGACTTACTTTTAGATATTTTGGGATATTTCTGGACAGTTGAAAATAGTGGCTTTGAAAATTATTTAGTCTAAAAGGGGATGAACTTTAGTCTAAAGGGGATGAACTTAGAAACAACAGATGTTTCAGTGAAAAATGTAGGGACTGAGAACAAGCTACAGAGGGTGACAAAACTAGTTCCCTGAAACATGGCCAAAAGGAAACTAAATGTTAAATATCTGTGGAAGAAGCTGACTTCAGAGGGAAGAGCCAAAGAACAAAAATTGGCCAAAGCCAATGGAGAACCTACAAGGATAAGGGGACCCAAATAATTTAATGAAGAATATCTGCCACAATCATAAGGAATAAAGCAAGCAAATATACTTGTTGCTATTTCTGACACTCTTCTTACAGCTTCTTTCATGTGTGCAAATTTGAATGGCTTTCACATGGACTTCCCACCCTCTGAGAAAGGACACTTTTCTATATTCTAATCAGCATGTGGTTTTTATGTATCTCCTACCAATCACATGTTGCATTTCTTAATCACTGCTTTGTCCATATTTGGACTTCCTACTTCTAGTATGGCCTAATGTACTTTGGTTTCAGAGAAGAATGGAATGTTTTCTTCTCCCATTTTCTGAGGCTGGAACTAAGTCTTTTTCCAACAATTTTCTGACACAAACTGGGGTGTTCAACTATTCAATTAAATGCCGACATAGTCTGAAGTTAGTATAGATCCCCAAGGGATAAGGAATTCAGTTGTCCAAGATTGTCACCACTTCAGATGCCAGCCTCAAATGGGCTCACTAGGATTTGAGCACTTCTTGGCTCCCTAAATATTTAGGAATTACCACATCATTCCTCTCAGATTCAATAATTCAGTGGAATAACCCATATAACTCAGTAAAGTGCTATATTTATGCCTACAGTTTTATCATAAAGGATACAACTCAGGAGTAACCAAATGAAAGGGCTAGATATGGGGTGTGGTGGTATTCCATGCCCTCTTCAGGTGCAGAACTATCTCAGAATCTCCATGTGTTCACCAGCCCAGAAGTGTCCCCTGCCCCCCAAACCTCATCATTCTCAGTTTTTAGAAAGGATTTTATTAGAGAATAATGATTGGTTAAGTCATTGGCTATTGATGAATGAACTCACTCTCCACTCCCATTTCCTGGTACCTGAGGTGGTGGTGTTAAAAGTTGCAACCCTCTAATCAAATAATTGATTCCTTCAGTGACCAGTCCCCATTCTGAAACTATCCAGGGCTCCTACTTAAGTCAGTTTATTAACATGATCTCAGACATGGGTCAAAGGTGTTTCTTATGAATATTGGAAAACACTCAGTTATCAGTTATATGGGCTCTGCACCATAAATCTGGAACAAAGAACAAGTATATTTTTTATTATACTGCAAGATCTTTCCCTGAAGTTCTAGAGGAGACATGTAGACCAATCAGACTCTCCATTTCACCCTCATGCATGCTTCTTTATGTTTGCACATTCATTCTTTTCTGGACAGGTCTGAAAATTATTTAATGTTTCATGGAATGTTTACTCATTTTCAATGGAAAACATTTACTCAAAATCATTATGCAAAATTGAAATGTAAAAGTCTTCCCAATCTTTTTCTCTAACCAGTATATTGAAAAAGGCTATACATAAGCCTGAAGGATTGCCCCCAGTCACTTTGCCTTGGACCCATTTGTTCCTGCCTCTCCTCTTTGTATATTATTTGCCTGTTATGGATTCACTTGTTCAGTTTGTGTTTCCATAGTTACTGTGATAATGCATAACACCTTTAGTTCCAAAAGTTGATCATTGACTTGTATTATTCAAGATGTTAGGTGGTAATAAACAATCCCAAAACTCGGCAGCTTAATAGAACTAAATGCTGTCTCTACCTCTTCATGTCTGAAAGACCAGCTACAGTCACAGGGAACCTAGGCCTTCAGCGTGTCATCCTGGCACCTGCTTCTCAAGTTGCCCTGGCAGAGGGAATAGAAACTGGCAATTCATGTGTTGGCTTTAAGAGCTCTGCCCAGAACTAATGGGTCTCATCTGCTCACATTTTACTGACTAAAGCCCCATGAATCTCTCTTGATTTAATTGCAGGTACCGTGATCCTATCAGGTTTTGGTAGGAAATCCAAACATTTAATTTATTTTCCTGGAGAGATTTTGACCAATTTAAAGGATTTTTTTTTCATGTGCAGCCCCAAACCATTCAGAGGTTTTAATAATGAGCTTAATGGCCATACTCTTGGTTTGATGCTTGCCAAGACCCTGAGTTTTAATTAGTATTTTTAATGCAAAGCATTTCTCCATTTTATTTTTTACTGTTTGGAGTGGAGAAGCAGTTTTGCTTCCAATTCAACAAATCCCTGGATTTGTGGACTCTTCCTGTTTTCTTTAAAATTTATTTTCCTGAGCTTATCTTTTTCCTCTGATACTTGCCAAATACAGTCAATAACAATTCTCATAACGTTAATAGTCTATTTTTTTTTCCATTTCTTTTCCTATGACTGCATGAGCTGGCTTTCAGGCAAAGGAAGATATATTTACAAAATGTTTGACCCTGGGTAACAACAGACCATCCTTTCAGACTCCTCCATTAGCCCATCAGCTATCTCCGTCCTTGCCACCAGTCCTTACGGGTGGAAATGTTTCATCTCTGTTGTTAGCACCATCACATCAATTTCTCTATGAATTATGATTGTCACTATGGTAGGAGTGAATGGCTTGATATTATATGCATCAATGGATTTCTTTATCTCTGAGCTTCTAAGAGTGTTCATGAGTAGAAGTCACTGGAAGAAGACTGGAGGATAAAAGGATAATAGGATTTAGAGTACTTCTCTCTAAGATCACTGCAGGTTGAGTGGATGCTCCACATAACTACCATCCAAATTCTAGTAATGAACACTCCTTTTTCTTGCTCTTTCAGGTCTAGTGGTCAGAATATCTCTCTAGTATTAGAACCCCAGCATCATCTCTAAATTTGGATGTCCTAAATTTGGATGTCCCCAACTTTGTAAATACTTCCTTCTTGTAAGTCTCTTCAATCACGTCTGGACTAGAGATGGTTTGAGAAATCTCCTTTTAGCACTCCAACTGATTAGGTCATGTTTATGTAGTATATATTCTCCATATATTTGTGGCTTAGCACAAGAAAAGTTTATTTTCTTTCTGGGCCACCTACCAACATGTGTGAATAGGAAGCTCTGTTCTCCCAATTCATTCAGCATTAAAGGCTCAGCCTGGCTCCTCCTTCTCTGATCAACCAAGCTGTATAAAGGATCTATGATGACCCATATGTGCTCCTTTCTCTTTGCCTGTATGGGACACATGCCACTTTGGCTTATATTTCTAATCTCAACAGAGCACCAGGACCAATCTAACATGCAACCCAAAAGAAGAAAACAGAGGCAACTGAATAATTACAAATTGTTCAAATATGGTTTTTCTGGAGCATGAAGTTTTGATTAAATTAAGACAAGCAGAACTCCTCTCAACTTCATATATGCTAATCATAAGAAAGATTACAGTGAAAACATGGAATATGATTCTATTTGTGTTCAATAAACATCTGCTAATATCAGAATGATGTACAATTAGTCAAAAATAAAAACAACTGATCACCAATAGCTGACAGTTGAGTTCTATTCATCTCAGTTTATGAGTCTTCCATATCTGCTCAGCTGTATCTCAATCCTTGGCCAGGGACTGTCCATTATCTGTGCTTCACACCCAGCGCAGTCCCAGTGATTGGATTCACTCTTCCCAGGATTTAAAACCCCACTTGAATCATCACTGCATTTATTTCCATTTTAACATTTCAGATTGTCTTATCACACCAAGAATGAGACAGGAGTTTCAACATTTATTCTCATGGTATGAGATGAAGCATTTCTAGCTTTTCATTGAGAACCAAAATGACCCATTGGACTCATGGAAATACTAGTTTCCCTCAAAGATCATCACAGGATACAGTGGGCAAAATGTAGAAAAAGTGAGAGAGGAAACAGCACATGAAATGATCTTTGACAAAACAAAGACCAAAAATCATTTTTTCTTCCTCTCCTGGTAATTTGGGGATGGAATCAGCCTCCTTACTGACTTTCTCTAAGACTAAGCCGTCAATTGCACTTCCTGTGAACCCAATGCTGTTCGGTAGCACATGACTACATATCTGATTTTCCTTCACTGTCTCAGTTTCCTCTACCTTCATCCTTAATTCCCCATTATTGTACTGCTTCTTTCAATGCTTTACCTCAGAACTTGTTTACTCAGAAACCTAAGCTCAGAAGACTAGGACTAGAGATTGTCACAGACAGAAGATGTTCAAGAAGAAACTTGGGAGTTGAATTTCTAAAAGGAATAAATATCTGATTGTGTGGGTATTAAGTAGAGTGATAAAAGTCACTGGAATGCAATAGCAGCACAATTATTAACAATTTTAGCAGTGATTAATAGGAGTTAGGTAAATATGACTTGTTTTTCATTGTTCTATTTTCAGTTTATTTTCAACATATCTTACAATTTTGCCGTTAGAATTCCTTTCTTTTTCTCTGACACCTATATTTTCATGTAGGTCTACAAAAATCCTTCCTCAGATTCTTTTGATGACAGATTTATACACTCTTCATTAGAAGGCACAAAAAATGTTGGAATACTGCAATATCTATAGAGGAGTCCCCATTTAATCACATTCCAAGAGAGAATATCATTTGTTAACAGTTTGGCTCCAAAAAAGAAATTGAATTTTGTTTTAAATTAATCACCATTTCATGTTCATTTTGCTACTGTCAATTGGAGTCGCTGACCCAAATCTGGCTGTTTTATTTCATGTGGATAGACAAGTAGCATATCGGTCTAGATTTTGGTGATAAGATTCTTCTAATGCCTATATTCTGAATCAGGTCAAACTCATTTGGGAGAAAAATAAAAAGAGGGTTCTAGGTACTAACTGAAATCAAACTCATTTTAGATGGATGAAAAAGTAGGGATTATTTATTTCTCATGAAAATCTGGAGATAAATGGCTACTGGTATTGGTTTTCAGCTCATGTAGCTGACCCATTAAGAGCCATTGACTTGACTGTCATTGACTGCAAGAGAGGCTGGACAAGGGACAGGACTTTTCAGTATCTACAGTTAAGAATACAAAGGAGAAGATGATTAATTCTTGAGTTTTGGGTCACTTACTATAAAATATGTTGCAGATAATTTCATAGAGTATTTAAACCCTGTCATACTCTTTATTTTAAGGGTTTACTTTTACTCATTTAATTCTCACAAGAATTAAAGGAGATAGAGATTATTTTTGTCTTCATTCTGCACAGGGAGAATTTCAGACATTGAAAAAATTAAGTGATTTGCTGAAGGTCAATGAGCAAAGCTCTGTTGATTGTACTCTATTTCTGATATTTATTTTAAATGATGTCAAGAATATATCAGATGAAAACAATAATCTTTCCTGATGTCTGAACTCCTGTCTCTGGAAGTTACCTGCTACTATACTACTTTAAAAATATAAATACTTTTAAATAACGATAGGAGTAAGTATTATCTACTGAAATGGCAAATTCAGAAGAATCTGGATATGTTTCATCAGCACATTAAATGACTTAGTTTCCCTAAGACTGGCCATTTTCTCCACTCATGCTTTCTCTTGCTCTGTGATATACTGTTACTTGAGCTCTCAAACCACTTGAATACTAGATTATAGAAATTGTTTTTGGTTCTTCTGAGCAATGAAATATAGAGACTTTGTCTTAATATAGCAAACACCTCTTGTTTCATCTGTTTATAGTTATTGTTTTTGTATTTTGTTTTATTTTTATCTAAACTTAACTTGTTTTCTATTTAGTCCTTTGTTATAAGATATAATAGAAGGAAATATATTCACTAACTGAGGTTTTTACTTCAATTTTCCAGTGACATACTTTTGAGAGTTAGTGAAATACCAATTTACTTTACTTGATGCTGGTTGGAAGTAGAGGCTGCCAAGGTGTCTGTCATAAGCAAAAACTGAATTTGAAGAATACACTGGAGAAACAAAAGAAAGGAGAATTTGTCTTTGTTTTCTTGTCCAACATCAATTACTGAATGTCTATGTAGCCCTGGCAATTACACTGAATCAAATTCTATGCTTTACTAAATCAGCAAATCCACAATCCTAGAAATGCCAGTCATTTTAATTCAAGTGTCCATTGTGTATAAACCATGGTGACTCAAATAACTGGATTTCTCTTTGGATTCAAAAATATAATGCTGTAACGTGGAAATGTCTATGGGTAGGTTCTTTGTATCACAAAGTCAAAGAATAAAATACAGGGACACAAGGATGAGAGTAAAGTGACAGGATTTAATAGTGTAGTAGAAAGAAAGCAGAGCTTCCCAAGAGGGAGGATCCTAAGAATAGGTTCACAACAGATGTCTGTTTTCTAGGGGTTTTTAAAGGCCCATCTAATGGCCTAATGCAAGTGATTGGTGAAGCCTATGTAAATGAGGGATGCTGGCATGGACCAATTGAGTTCTCCAAGCTATGAGTTTAATAGGCCAATCAGAAGTATATACATTTAATCCATTATTTACGTAATTAAAAGAATGGGCTCAACCTTGTGTTTTGGCACACCTATTGGTGAAAAGAAGTACTTCAGATAAAGGTAGATTTTGTTGTTGGCTCTTGCTAGGGATGGGGGTGGGAGTAGGGGTAACTAAGGAACAGCCATTGCAACAGAATGCTCCCTAGGCCCAATGTCTCCTTCCAGGTAGCATAATCTTCTTCCCTCTTTCCCTTCTTTGATGCAATTATCCTATCTGAATATGGGTGGTCTACCTTCCAGCCTCAGTGTTAGCAAGCTTTTAAATCTAGATTTTAGAGCTTGCTCCCACATAAAACTCATTTTCAGTTTCCTTATCTGAGTATTTTGTACAATTCAATTTTTTAAATTTCCAGTTAATATACAAAGCTTTCATGACTTTCTCACCATTTATGCTAATTGAAGTTTTACAAAATGAATAAAGTATAAAATATTTTATCAAGAATTATCAAGATCCCTGGTAACTTGCAAGGATGTGCTCTTTTAATTGTTATTATGCTATTATTTCCATTTTACCTTGACTCAGTAGCACATAGTTTTTATGTTACTTGTGATAAAGTATGATTTCTATTAAAATTGAAATTGATTCTGTGTAATAACTACATTTTGAAACAAATCTTCTCAGCTTTCTCTCTGCAAAGACTGTTTATATTTTAGAGTCTATATGGACTTAGTGTTTGAATTCAGTTTTTATTATATTTTAATTTCCCCAATACTATGATGGTGTAAATTAACATCTGACATGTTTCAGGCTTGCTATTGAGACTTGACAAACAAAACTTTCTTATGACTGTGATGGTTGCAATATTCTAGCTCTTTTCATGTTCAGCAGTGCAATGTTGGGGGTCTCAGTGTCGTTCTGAGACTTAAATTTCTCATCTCTAAAACCGTAATGTCTGTCCCTGGCATGGCTTTCACTGAGTGGCTGTCAAGGTTGAATGAAATGGGGTTAAGGCTTGGCTTCTTAAGACAGAAAGCAGGGAGTCCCCGGAAGAAACAGAGGCAAGCCAGTAACTTAGCTAGAATTCTGAGGAAAAGAGGTACATTTTTCAACAGCAAGGATTTTACTGAAAAATTTTGGGGAGAAAAATAAAATAATTTAAATTAAAAGTAATATATATGTATTGTGGCATTTAATTCAAAACTTAGGGGAATGTTTAAAATAGACTACTAAAAAGTAAAAATGAGGAAAACCCTGCATGGGTACTAAAACTCCCTTTTGTCACTTGACTCTCTTTCTCTTAACCCCTTCTACTTCTACAAAACTTGTGTATTTGTTTTTCTCTATGTCTATGGGCACTTGACTTGAGAAATATGCATAAAATGTGCTTCTATATGCATAATATAACATTCAAATATGGCATTAATGTCACCTTTGATCTTTCTGAAATTGTCTGCACTATATTACAAACCCTTCCACATTTCTGCAGTTTACTACCTAATTCGACTTGCCATCATCTCCCTTATAAGTCACTGTAACTGCCTTTCAAATGAATTTTAAGGAAAATTCTAATACAGTTGTGGCAACTTCCCACTTAAAATCCAGCTGTGGCTTTCCATTTCTCATGGGATGAAGGTGAAAGTCTTTAACACGTCTTCCTGGGCCCACCACAGCCCATTCCCCATACTTTCTCCCACTGAAATGGTCTTTCCTCCCTTCCTCACCCAATGGCTCCTCCCCTTGCTTAATATCTTACATGAAAAAGTAAATAAATTTTTAAAATAAACATTTCCCTGCCCTCTACATTTAGGTAAAACAACACCAAAAAGGCCTATAACACCTCTTAGAGCTCTTGGCAGCCCTTAACACAGTTGTAACCAATCATCATTTATATCATAATTTCATTAAGATTTTCCTTTATTGCTACCTTACTAAGACTCCATAAGTCAATCTGGTTTCATGACAATTCATAATGAATCTGCTATGTATATGTAATGAATAAATGCTACAACTATACTTTGCACAACAATTTTTACCACTGCCATTTTTCTCATCATCTTCCAACAGGAAGAACTTTACTGGAAGCTTTTTGGGAGAAAAATAAAATAGCTTAAATGAAAACCAATACATATTTGAATACTAGAAAAATAAAGATCTATAAATGAATACTAGAAAAATAAAGATCTATAAATGAATACTAGAAAAATAAAGATCTATAAATTAGAATTATAATATTTTCCCTGACTTGTAATATTTCATATTGCATATTCATTTAGATCAAATTTGATTGCTGACATAACATTATACATATTGGACAATATGAATTTTTAGGAAAATGTATTCAATGATACAATTTATAGGGAAATTAGTGGTTTTATATTTGATTTAAAAATTTTTATAGAGATATTCATTTTTAAAGTTAGAACTACGTATATCCCACTCAGAAAGAGTATGTCACATTTTTATGTAACTTCTATTCACTGTCATATAGAAATCAAGAACAAGTCTACACGGAACTAACAATGATGTGTGAAAATGTAAAAAAGTTATGTTTTTAATACCAGATGAGTAATTACCTTTCCAAGAAAATTAGACATACACATTTGAAAAGCTGGATTGCCAATATGATGATTTAATTATGGGTGTGTTAAGCATCTATTATAGGTAAGAAATAGTGCTAGAAATTATAGTGAAAACAAGATAAATAAGGGATTTTTGTCCACAAGATCAGGAACTTAGAGCCACATCAATGTGATAAGTGCTATAGAATAATGTTAGGGGCTGAATGGTGTCCCTCCCCTCCCCGGGATTTATATGTGGAGGTCCTTACTTCAAATATCTCATAATGTGACTGTATTTTAACATAAGGACCCATAAAGTGTAAATAAGGTAAAATGAAGTATTATGGGTAGGCCTTAATATGACTGGTGTCCTTATAATAAAGAAAGAAAGAGAAAGAAAACCCTGTGAAGATCCTGGAAGAAGACAGTCACCTACAAGTCTAGGAGGTGATTCATGAAAACACATCAGGCCTGTCAAACCTTATCTTGGACTTACCATTCTCCAGAATGGTGAGGGAATCAATTTCCTTTTTTTTTTTTTTACTGGTTAATACTTTTTAATTTTATTTTTAATCGATACATAGAAATATAAAAATTGAACACACTAATGACACACCCTGATATGTTTTGATACATATGCAAAAAAAAGAGAGCTCATATATAATGGCATAATTTGGCGTGAACATACTTTATATAGAGGGGGAATCAATTTCTATTGTTGGGGTCACCCAATCTGTGGTGCTTTGTTATGTTAGTCCAAGAAAAATGACACGCACAATTATAATAAAAATGTTTTGGGAGAACAGAGATGAAAAAGTTTGGTTTTACTAATGCTTTATAGTGGAGGTAATATCTCTATTTACTGAATTCTGAGGACCTTCACAGCAAGATAACGTTGTTTTCTGTTTCCATGAATCACTTAGCAAATATATCAAATTCAAATCTTGGAATTTAACTGTAATTTTGGTAACATACCTGCTAAACCTAGGAGCTGCAAGTCCTCTGTATCACTTTCTTAAGATTGCTATGATAATTTACAACACACTTAGTGACCTAACACAATACAAATTTCTTCTCTTATGGTTATGGAGGTCAGAAGTCTAAAATTAGTCTCCCAGTGCTAAATCGAGATGTCAAGCAGCCTTGTTCCTTCTGAAGTCTCTAGAGGAGAATTTCATTACCTGTCTCTTCAGTTTTTAGAGAATGCCTGCATTTCTCATGTCCTCTTTTTCACATTCTCCAACTACTAGCTTCCTTCTGCACATCTGCTACTGCCTTTGATCTTTTCTTCTTTTAAGGATTTTACTTAGTAGAATACTAAACACTAGTGCATATATTATTTCTTTTGCACCCCCACCAGCCCTGAATTTAGGTGTAATTATTATCCCTGTTATTGCTCTAGACTTTTGAGTTTTTGTAGAGTACTTAAGTGTTTTGCCCAAGGCCACACCAATCCAGGATTTATTCTCAGATCTGTGGGACCCAACATTTGACTAAAAGCTGTGTTCTGTTAGCTCCTTTGCAAATTTATTGCATTAATTGCAAGGCTACTTACGCTATACTATAGATCACATACTCTGTAGGGAATAAGCAATTTCTGTGGAACAATTTATGTCAGATTGGTAATTCAAATTATTTTCCTTTGTCTGATTGCCAAACTTGTGTCTTACTAGGGGAATGGTATATGAAAAGCAATTGCTATTAGTTAAAGTATGCGCTTTCTTATGTAAATTGAGGTCCTAGAAACCTCACATAGGTAAATGTAATCTCCTATCTCACTAATACCTTTCATATTCCTGGTGAGTGGGCAAATGCTACCATAAGTATTTATAATACCCTCATACTCTTCTTTGTGTAAATCATATAAATTTGTTTAGAAATAGTTAAGATTAGAAATACCCCATAGGTCTAATTACAATACAGAGAATGAGACAAAATTATAGTACTAACAGTTAGGATTATTTTCCCCTCCTTTTTATCTTTTTACTTTTAAACTCATTAAACATCTGCAATTTCATATACAATACACAGTGCCATTTCTGAAAGTTTCCTGTTTATAGAAAATATTTCTAATCAGCACACCAGATTAAAGATTTTAAATCCTCCATCTGTGATATCTTAGTCTGGCTGATGCTAATCTTGCAAGTTGCATTACTGCACATTTAAGTTAAAAAAAAAAATAGTCATCACCTTGCAAATTATCTTCTCATTTACAGCCCATGGAGGGGCATCAGGAGATGGACTGCCAGCCTTTGAGTGCTCCCCCAAGGATAAAGATTACCAATTATATTCTAACCCACAGCACTGAGCACAACAGACAATAGAATGCAGAGCACTACCTCTCTGCCAACAGATACCACTCTTTAACAAATCCTGGTACAATTGGCTTTTATGGATAACATTTCCCAAAAGAGCTAGAGTTTAAAATTTCCTAAAGCCAAGCCCACTGTGTATCTACTTCAATATCTGACAGACTTGACTGGGGATCTAAGCAATAAAACCTAAACCAAATGGCATTATATTAGAAGCCATATATCAGATTCATAACTATATAGGTTCATCTCATCCTGAAAATGAATAAATGAAAATCCATGGCTACATGGTTGACTAACAAAACATTACTGCCTTATTCATGCTTATAATTAAATGTTGATAGTTTAGAAAGCTTGAAAAAAATCTCTTTTTTTAAAATTTTTTAATATTTATTTTTCAGTTTTCGGCTGACACAACATCTTTGTTTGTATGTGGTACTGAGGATCCAACCCAGGCCGCACGCATGCCAGGCGAGCGCGCTACCACTTGAGCCACATCCCCAGCCCCAGAAAAAAATCTCTTAATAATCTTGGAAACCATGTCTTTTAAACTGAATATGTGGATGTACTATGGCTTGTCCCAAATTTGTTTCAAAGATCTTCGTGAGTTACTTTGAGGGTTAAACTGTATATTACGTGTCGTCATTCCTGAAAGATCCTTCCTTTATTTTCTTCACTGAATATAATGTCTCATATTCATTACATAAAAGCAACAGAGTTCCAGGTAGAACATTTTACTGAAATGCATAGAAAATTGACATAGCACACATATTTGAGCATGTATTGAAAGAAGAGTTTGTAAGAGCATTGTTTTTAATAAATCAAAGAATGAGAAACTATGAAGAACTATAGCAAGATTTTACCTTTAGAAAACCATACATTATAGAGGCAAGTTGTATGTGTAACTAAAGGAATGGGAAGTTAGGTTGGAACAATAATATAACAGTAACTTCTTTCATAGATTTAGACAAATTGCCTGAGTTAGTGCCCAACAATGTTCTATTTACTTTTAAATTATTGCCTTTGTCATTCCCCCCCAGACTGTGCATTGTGAATGCTTATATGTTCTTACCCATACAATCTACACTTTGGTAAGGGCCTGAACTGCTTTGAGGACTTTATAAGAATATTTATACATCATTACCCTAAGCACATGTATGAAGCCATTAATGGTATAACTCTACTTTGTGTACAATCAGAAGCATGGAAAATTGTGCTCTGTATGTGTACTATGAATCAAAATGCATTCTGCTCCCATGTGTAACAAATTAGAATAAATAAATTAATTAAAAAAAGAATATTTACAAAATAATGAAAAATTCCAGTTGCTAAGTTTTAAAAGGAAACATCAGCATGGCTTAGCAGAAGAATCACAAGAACAGAGGCATCAGGTTTAGATACCACAGGTTATCTTTATACTCTTATACAAGTACTTACCTTTTTTTAGAGCTAAAGCTGATGATCTTTCATATTCAGTTTATATATTACACTTAATGATTCAATTTTGTGTTTTTTATAGCACATCATCTATCTCTGTCTACATATTATTTCTCCATATCCCATTACCCAGGAAATCCAGATTAAAAAGTATTTATTTTATTTTACATTTGGTTCACACTATAGTTCCTCAACTCTAATCATGTTCTTAAGGAATTTGGAAGTGTGGTTAAGACTCCAGATTGATGAAAATATTTCCAAATTATAATATATTATGCAATTTAAAATATGCTAAATTGAGACAGTTGTTTTAATTAAGATAATAAGTTTGATACCAGAAAGAACAACTGTTTATAAATTTAATGGGCTTATCATGGAGCAAAGGCAAAGGATTAACATAGTAGATTCAAGAGTTCAGAGACTGAATAGATTAACTTAAGAAATGATGGCACATTAAGAAAAAAACAATTTTTAGAGCTTAGGGGCTTTATCTGTTTAAAAATAAATCTCCTAGTATCCCTTCTCTTGCCTTTTTTAATGAAGACTTATTGTTCTATGACTTGTGTACATTGATAGGGTAAGAAGAATAGAATATTTTATTTTTTATCTATTGTATTTACTACATTAAACATTCTAATACTCATATTTCTACCTACCAAGTTCTTTTTTTTTTAAAAAAGACTCCAACAAGAAAAATATTGATAGGGCAATAAAATAAACAAGATGCATATGTGATAGCAGCAAAGGGATTATTTTGAGGAGTTTTTTTTTTAAGTTGCCTTGCTTAATTATGTTTTTGAGATAAGCTTTCAAATATGTATCTTCAGATCTTTACAAGCTTTTTTTGATAAATTATAAAAGTGAAGAAAAATGGTAAAGAAAACATCCAATGGGGAAATGGTAGGTCTCTAGATATGAGCAGAAAATCCTACACATACAGCAATATTAACCGCTTCCACGCTGCGGTGGGAGGCCATCGAGACAGTCATTTGAGCCTCGAACTGAAAAGTGGCTGCTGCACTTGTATATGGAACATCCTGTATGCTCTTTGCCTTGTGGAAATAATACCTTTGTTCTCTTTTGGGGAGTCTCTGCTTTTATTTTCACTATCTGCATCCATAGTCATCCTCAAAATTGAAATTATTCTTTAATAAAGCATGGCTAAGAGGGATCATCTTTTTATCCATCTTTGAATAACCTAAAATGAAATCATCTTTGAAGAAATAAAAGAAAGGGACTATTATTGAATTTGCCACTAATGTGACAAAAAACTTACTGCATTAGCTGCCATGAGGAAGACTTTATGTCGACTCTCAAGATATGTTACAGTTGTTAAAAGTGTTAACATGATTTTTTTTTTAAGCCAGGAAACTAGAAGAAACTTTGCAAATATGGTATTAAAATTTCCTTTGTGAATCTCACTTCTTTTTCTTTGGGGATTCTTATTAGTTACTGGTATTTATAAACCAGCAAGAACATGCCAGAATCTTTATATATGTTACTTATTCAAGGTTTGCAGTATGCACTCCATTGTTTGATAAGGAAGTTAAGAATACATAATGTTGAACAATTTGCCTGAGATCACATTGTGGATGACAGATTCTAGGGTGGCTTCCTATGATTGCTACCTCCTAGTATTCAGAGCTTTATGAATCCCTTTACCTTGAGAATGATCAGAAGCTATTACATTTTTCTAACTAATAGAATATGCCAAATATGGCATGCGATCACTTCTTCACTTATGGTTTACTGTGCAAAACTCAGTATTGCCAATGCATTTCTGCTATGGACTCATCTTGCTGGGCTGATGAAATGAGCAGCCATGTTGGAGAAGTCAAAGTATCAGGGTACTGTGGGCAACTCTGGAAACTGTGGACAGACTTTAGCAGTGGCCTCTGCTAAAGTTCTCAATCAAAACACTAAAAGGTAATGATTTCCTTGAATCAGTTTAAGGAGCTTGAAACTGATCATTCTTCGATTGAGCCTCCATATCAGAATCTAGTGATGGTTAATACCTTGTCCTTAGTCCCATACAAACTATGTTCTTAATGATGACTCACACAATCTCTGATAGATGTGCATTTTTTTACATTGCTAGAGTATATTTTCACTTGTGTTATCATGCAAAAATGAATAAAATAAATAAAATACACTTATATTATGGCTTCAAATAAAATGGGAAAAATTGAGTAGGAGATATTTGAGTCATTAGTAGCTTAAGACATTGTGAACAAATCTCGATAGCATTCTTTTAAACATTGGTAATTATTCCTTTTGAAATGTCTATCTTAAATCAAATTTTACCTGTTACACAATAATAAGAATGACTAAGGTTTATGGGCATCACATTGAGAAATTTGTCAGAAATGTTTTGAACTCAACATTAACCCAGACCTGCATAGAATATTGGTGATTACTAGGCAATTCAAGGAGTTACCTCCCTTTCAGAGTCACTTATATAAATTTCATGTATAGATTCAGAGTTGGAATGTCATCTTTCTTTAAAGTTCAATTTAATGTGTTAGACAAAAACATGATGTTCATCTCTAGTGTATGTACTCATAGTTCTGTGCTTGCTTACACAAAGGGAATAGATACATATTTTTCAATGGCCGACTATAAAACAGCAAACTTATCAGTTTACCTTTTTTAAGACATGATTTCTCACGACAGAAATTTTTAACCTGAGTTACAGGTATACTGATACAAAAACAGGGCCAAGTGAGGCTAGAGGACCCACATAAATAGCATTATCTATTGACTTCATTGTGCCTCTTACTACTAATTGTGTGTTTTGTGACCTTATGCAGAATGGGAGAGATTTATTATTAGGGTTTATAAAATGCAAAGGAAAAAAAATTCAACAAACTTTTGCTGAAAGAGTATTATAAAAATTATAAAGCCTAACTGCTTAAATTGTCTTTATTGATTTAATTCCTGAGTGTGGCAGGCCAGTATCCCAGAAATGTTACTAAAATGGTTTTGCAAAACAAGGAGATAAAAATCACCCTCAGTCCAGAAGGTGTTAGTTTAAGAATTAAGAGATTCCCATACTAAGACTATAATATCATAACATGTTAGTCTGTAAAAAAGCTCTTTTATTTTTTTCTTATAAAAGACAAATCTAAGAGAGAGAGAGAGAGAGAGAGACTGACTAATCTTAGCCCAAAAGAGTAAAGAAACATGTTAAATTCAAGAGGCTATTTTATAATCTTCTGATATTCATCTTTAATGCTGACTTTAAGTTTCAAACAAAACAAACCTTAAAGATATTGGAAATTAAAGAATAGACCAGTTGGACTGTGATAGTACTTAGAAAATAATGAAAAATCATTTCCTCATTACAGATAAATTCACAATCTCTCAAGGGAGATACATATATAGACAAATAGAAAACTATAAGCTAAGAGGCTTTAGCATTTCAATGGCTTCTCTATGCAATGTCCTCCATGAAAGTCAAATGCCACTTCAGTGTTTCTGTATGTACAAACATATAAATGGTGGGTTTTTCTCTTTCAACTGTCAAATGTACACACACACACACACACACACACACACTATACCTCTCTAGTGGTGGGGCAATTACTATTCCATTATTATATGCACATAGAAGATTCCACTTCTTGGGTCTTCTTGAAATTAGACCACAAAGTGACATACTTTGAGTAAAAGAGAGAGCAGATACCAGTATATGTGCTTCCTAAAGGACTTCATTCCCTGGGCTTAGATCTTTAACGATCTCTTCTTACATCAATTGACCACAGCAAAAATTGGTGGGAAAATGTTTTTAAGTAAAACAGCCTGGAATGCTGAGCCAACACATGGAGACATTTGACCTGAAGGGAGTAAGAGAGTACAAAATATGCAGAATCATAAATATGATGAATAAGAAATGTATTATGTATTGTTGAATCATTGATAATTTGGGATTATATGTTACTACAGCACAATGATGTCCAATCTGACCAAAATATCTATTAAAAATAAATATTAATCCGTAAAGAGAAATTAATCTTAACTTAGAAGTAAACTGTGAATTTGTCTTATTATTTTCAGTGTTAATTTTGTCTCGAGATTAAAAAAAAAGGTGTGAATTTTATTATATAGGCCTACAATATCATTTATAGTCTGATTATATTCTTTCATTATTTCTGGTCCCCACCCTTCTTGCACTTTCAATTCATATCTCTTGATACACTTTTAGGATAAGGTAATAGAATATTTTAATTTTAACTTGTTCTTTATTTATAAAATCCAACCAACATTTTGAAATTATTCTTGATTAAAATAGACTCACATAGCTCCTAATAGAATGCTGTTCACTAAATTTATATTTTACAATGGTATGGGAAATAATGGTTCATTTTTTTCAAGTCTCATGTATAAATTTGACAGAATTCAACAAAAAACAACTGTAAGTTAAATTGTACAAAATGATAATAAAATGAAAAGAAAGAAATAATTAATTTTGTCTCAGTGGGGTGGGGAAAACTTTCTGTAGTTAACATAGTACTTAAAGTAAAGGTACAATGGAAAATGGATAAGTAAAGAATTATATACATGTTGTTATAACAATTATGTACTGTATGTATATAAACTATTCATGTATAGAGTATGTTTATAGTATCAATGAGTACAAACGCACACATATATACACCATGGACAGCTACACATCAATTAGAAGCAATTGGCCTTTTGTACACTCAGTGGTGAAGATTTCTTAAAAATGTAACACTACTGAAAGGAGTAAGGAACAATACCATCAAAATAATGTGCAATTTGTAAAAATACATACAATCAAAAGTTACATATCAAGCATTAGAATGGTTATCTGTGACAGGGAAATTAAATAATGAATGGAGATTAAAAAGAAGAAAAATAAAGTTGGCAGAAGGAATCTGTAAAGATAAGGGATGATGTTGTATCATCAACTAAATATATTGTTGAACTAACCCCCACCCTGCAACTTGTAGCTAGCTGCCCAAGCCCTATAAAAATGTATAGAAAATGTGTTGCCTTGGTAAATGTTCCCCATTTAAGATCAAAGGTACATGACTAATTATGGAATGAAAGGACTGGTTGCAAGAAAACCTATAGAGAGCATTGAGAATACAGGAAAGATCAAGAAGAGCTTCTCATATGCAGGAGAAAAGAATGAAAAAAGAACTGAGTCTACTGGACAGATTTTGTTGCTAACAGAATTCATCAAAGGGGTAGAAGAAGGAATGCTGAATCATGAAGCATATTATGGCTACTAGATTCTTACATTGGGTTAATCACCACACATACTTATGAAATTCTAAAAGGTAATGATCCTCACATCTCACTATCTGTAGAATGAAAATATAAGAAAGATTACATGATCATCTTTGTGTGTGGAAACAAAAAATGAAATTCTGGACAATTGAAGAAACATTGTGAAAAATAAAGAGGAAAGGGAAGATTTTCTTAAAGCTAAGAAATAAAAAATAAAAATAAAATTCAAATTGATATTTATGTTTGTCTATATAAAACTCTTGAATTTATATATCAATAACATTGATTAAATTATGATTTTATGTTTTTAATACTAAATTGGAAATAGATGATACCTAACCTCCCTGGAACTATGCATCAAATTCTAACATTCTTCAAATTTCTACTCAGTTTCATAAAATCTATTGAAGTATTAAGATACAAAAATGTTGATAGAAAATACTACTAACATAGTATAATACTTTACTAGACCTATAACATAAATAAAATCTAGTTTTTAGTCTTTCTGATAACATTTGTTTTTGTTTTTATTGGCCTCTGAACAGGCATTTACCTCAAGTTTACATTTTCTAAATACTACAAATTTTGTGTTTCAGGAAAGAGAGAACAAAGTGAGAAACAAAAATACATGAATTATATTATTTTCTACACTGACTGTAGGAAATTCCCATTGCTACTTCCTCTGAAGGTTTGCAATTGAAAATAAAACAATATTTCACCAGATTTTATTAGTAATATAAATTGCCTTTAATGTTAACATAAGAAATGGAAACTTGGAATCTGCTTATGTTATATAGGACTGGAGAAAAAGAAATTGTTTATTTTAAGAAGTATATTTTACTTATTTATTGAAATAGTATTTCCTCACAAAAATATGTATCTTTCACTTGTTCACAAATTTTGAGGTCCATTTATTACCTACTTAATACTAACAAGATGATAATATATAGCTTTTACTGAGCTTAAGCACTTACTACATACCAAACACTGCTCTAAGCAATTGGCACATTTTAAATCACTCAATTTTTATTATAACTCTACGAAATATTTACTGTTAGAAAGAAATTGAAGCACTTCAGGGCCCTACTTCTCAGAGTGAGTTAAGGACTGAATTGGGTCCAACATGTGATCTGGTTTCAGAATCTAAACCCTAACCACCTGCCATCTTTCTTCTTCAAGAGTTACAGTGATGGCTCTTCTTATCTGGCATAAGGGAACCTTTCTAGAATTCTTCATACTTATTATTCTGCTATGTTTCCTCAAGTCCTGTGGTTATACTGCCTTTCCTTTTTTAATGCTGGACCCACTTTTAATAGCAAGTCAAAAGTCACTTATGGTTTCTCTTGCTAGTTCTGTTACTCAGAATGGATTCCACCTTCCTCTTTCATCCCACTTTCCTGATACTTAGCTAAAGCCACTCCTAGATCTTTTCCCATGTATTACTTTCTACTTTGTTTTTTGATTGTATGTACACATTTTTATCTCTCTAAATAATCTTACAGTGTTTGAAGTTTTTTTTTTTTCTTTTTAATCAGTATATCTTCTAGTTTCATCCTTGAAAGCATATCTCTTGAATGAATAGATAAGTGATTTTAATAAAAGAGATCAAAAGCACTGAATTGAATCAATCTGATAGAAGTAATTAAGGTATTTACTTTTGGACAGTGCATTATCTGTTTTTTTTTTTTTCAGATCACTGAGAGTATTTTATAGATAAATTTGAATGACAGTTAAAAACTCTTTCCCACATGAGGAAACAATGTATTTTTTTTAATATTGTAAGATTCTGAGTAAAAAAAATATGCAAAAATAAGGTATAAGACATCCAAACTTGATGTTCTAGATATTTTATGTTATGCCTGATTATAGAAGCTTTATGATTTTCTATACAATTACAGTGATTTATAGAACATATCCTTAGAAAGTGATAAAAATATTCCAGCTAAATGTAAAAGTGTATGAACAAAAACTTAATAAGAAGAAAACTTCAATAATTAACTAAAGCATACAAATGTGCTTAACTTTGAACCTAGAAAAATGTATTCCTTAGTTAGAGAAATAAGAAAGTTTACTGTTGCTTGCAGTCTTTCTGTTTATCCAAGATGTTGTTAATGTAAACAGTTGACATTTGTGATATAAAACCAAAAGACTGAACAGGCAGGCTAATATATCAAACAAGGACTTGTTATACTTACCTGATGATTTATGTTTGATTCTGATTCTTTAGGGCATTAACATTCACCATTTTCTCCAATAAATAGTTACTATAGGTAGCTGTCCATTGGAAGGACAAGTTTAAAATGTAATTCCAAAATAAATAAATAAATAAATAAATAACCTGCTCATGGTAAAACATTATCCAAAATTCAAAAATAATAGCCAGCAGAAAAAAAATAATGAACATAATCAGCAGTTTAGAGAGATCAAACATTGGTATTATTAGACACTAAATAAATATAAAATGTGTATTTGAACAAATGTCAAATTGAGACCAAATATATTTAAAAAAGAGAAAAACTATGCAACTAAAGACGAGAATAAGAGTAAAGTAAATGGAATGGAAAGTATGCATAGACACAGTTAAAGAGAGATTAGTAAGCAGGAAAACATCACCAAATAAATATTGAGAGTATAGTATGGAAAATCAAAATATATGCAAAATATGAAAAATGTCAATAAAAGAACTGGAGGATTAAAAGAAGTTATGCTTAGTTTGAATTGACCTGAAAGTAAAACCTCAAGCAATAAGTTAGGTTAAGTTTATTTTTGAGTAATTTGATATTGACATGGCTTTCCAGCTGCCAAACCATGTAACCAGCCAGTTATCTAGACTGAGAAGCTGTGGTGGCTCAGGTGGGCTGGAAGCAGCTTGGACCCCTGTAGTTGAGCCCGCCATACCAGTTTGGCCCTGAGGTGGAGGGCATAAGGCATGATTGGCCAGCATCAAGGCAAACCAGGGCAGGCCAGCCTGTTGTCCTGGGGAGCAAGCCTGGGCCTGTTATGAAAATCTGCTCCATGCAGCATTGAAGCTCTGGACCCCTGACCATGCATTACCTGCTGACCTCAACTTTCTGGGAAGCTGGGATTGCAGATGAGCTACAGGAAAATGGAAGTGGGGCAGACCTGAAAGACCTGAAAGGATTATGGGGCTAACCAAAACCTTTGGTACTTTTCCAAACCCTGATTAGCATAAATATGGACCAACAGCCTTGACCCAAGTGCAATATAAACCCCTACACTAACACCCTCAAGTGGCAACCCCTCTGAGGCCCCTCTTGCCTAGCAGGAGTTCTGTTTCTATTCACACTTGAAAAAATCCTACTCTTACACACACTTATCCTGATCTATGGGATTCCATTCTTTGAATTTACAAAATAAGAACCCAGATCAAAGAAATTGGTAGAGTTCTTTTGGAATCTGATGCAATGATGGAGCGCATAGTTCACCATAAAGAGCTTGTTGGTTACAGAACCCTGTAGCCTATGTAAGTTACTTCTTCAGGAAAGTGGAAAAACTCCAGCAGAAGTAGAAAAACTCCCGTGGTAATATTAAGGAACAGAAATGAAAAAATAGAGTGCAAGAAAAGAGAGAAAAATTGTGATTTACTATTAAATTACTATTATAGACAACAGGGATACAATTTCATTGTGTATCCTCTAGGTACCATGTCACATAAGAAATACTTCAGAACTGAACTTCTGAAGTATGGAAAGTCTGGGAGTTTTTAACAGGTCTTCAATCCCTTTAAGGAAGAACTATTCCTGGAAGTATTAAATTCCCTGACATCACAAATGTGTTATATATAAACAGACCATCATTCCATAGCTAAGGAAATGCTGTGCAATGGAAAGCAAAGAGATACTACTATTATGTGTACTCTGGAGGTAAGGCATTGATTGGCAATGTGCAAGGAAGTCACAAACACTGCTCTGGTGAAGTGAGGTCATACAAAAGGATGTGTGGTGCAATGCAACAAAAATGTATGTCCTAGCTGTCACAACCATAATAAGAGCTACAAAGAGAACATGAGAAGAAAGAAATCAGTATTCAAGATATAAAAAACAAAAGGCACCAGGTATCGAAAAAAAAATTAACAAAACCAACACAAAGATTTGAAAAACAGTAAAAATATATAGGTGGAGAACAAAAATGTACCTTGTACAGAGTAGAAGACACAGAGACAAACCCACACAAATACAATTATCTCATACCAGACAAAGGGGCCCAAAACATACACTGGAGTAAAGATAGCCCCTTCAACAAATGGTGCTGGGAAAACTGGAAATACTTATGCAGCAAAATAAAATTAAATCCCTATCTGTCAAGATGCACAAAAACCAACTCAAAGTGGATCGAGGACTTAGCACTATAACAGAGATCCTGCACCTAATAGAAGAAAAAATAGGCCCAAATCTACATCATGTTGGTTTAGGACCTGATTTCCTTAATAAGACTCTTAAAGCACAAGAAGTGAAATCAAGAATCAATAAATGGAATGGAGTCAAACTAAAAAACTTCTTTACAGTGAAGGAAACAATCAGGAATGTGAATAAATGTAAAGAGAGAGCCTACAAAATGGGAGAAAATCTTTATCATATGCGCCTCAGATATAGCATTAATTTCCAGGATATATTAAGAACTTAAAAAACTTAATAACAAAAAAAAAAAAACAAATAACCCAATCAATAAATGGGCAAAGGAACTGAACAGATGCTTCACATAAGAAGAAATACAATTGATCAACAAGTATATAAAAAAATTTTCAATGTCTCTAGCAATTAGAGAAATGCAAATCAAAACTACACTGAGATAATTACCATCTCACTCTGTCAGAATGTCAATTATAAGAACACAAGCAACAATAAATGTTGGAGAAGATCTGAGAAAAAAGATACACTCATACACTTCCAGTGGGACTTCAAATTGGTGCAATGACTCTGGAAAGCAGTATAGAGATTTCTTAGAAAACTTAAAATGGTACCACCATTTGACCCAGTTATCCCACTCCTTGATTTATACCCAAAGGACTTAAAATCAGCGTACTACAGATGCAGCCACATCAATGTTTAGCTGCTCAATTCACAATAGCTAAAATATGGAGCCAACCTAAGTGCCCTTCAAAAGATGAATGGATAAAGAAAATGTAGTATATATACACAATGAAATATTACTCAGTCTTAAAGAAGAATGAAATTATGGCATTTGCTAATAAATGGGTGGAACTGTAGACTATCATGCTAAGCAAAATAAGCCAATTCCAAAGAACCAAAAGCCAAACGATTTCTCTGATATGTGGATGCTAATTTACAAATTAATGGGGAGTGAATAGAGGTACTTGGGATTAGACAGAGGGAAGTGAAGGGAGGGAAGGAGGTATGGGGATAGGAATTATAGTAGAATAAATCATACATTATTACTTTATATGCATATATGATTACCCAACCTGTGTAACTCTACATTACTTACAACCAGAAGAATGAGAAATTATACTCCATTTATGTATGATGTGCCAAAATGCATTCTACTATCATGTGCACCTAATTTAAACAAATTTTTAAAAATTTAAAAATTACCTTATAAAACTCTAAAGTGATTTATCAATAGCAAGAAGTGAAGTGAGATAAAATTTCAGTGTATTTTAATTTGCATTTTCTAGTTGCTAGAAAAGTTTAACATTTTTTTATTTGTTATTTGTTGATTAAGCATATTTCTTCTGTGAAGTGTCTGTTCAGCTCCTTTGCCCATTTATTGACTGAGTTATTTGTTTTTTGATGTTAAGTTTTTTGAGTTCTTAATATATCCAAGAGATAAATACTCTATCTAAGGTGCAGATGGAAAAGATTTACTCCCATTCTGCAGGCTCTCTCTTCACATTCTTGATTGTTTCCTTTGCTCTGAAGAAGCTTTTCAGTTCGATTCCATCCCATATGTTGATTATTGATTTTACTTCTTGTGCTTTAGGAGTCTTTGTTAAGGAAGTCAGTTTCTAAGCCAACATGATATAGCTTTGGGCTATATCTGTTAGATGCAGGGTCTCTCATCTAATACCTAAGTCCTTGATCCACTTTGAGTCAAGTTTTGTGCAGGGTGAGAGATAGGGGTTTAATTTCATTTTACTATATATGTATTTCCAGTTTTCCCAGCACCATTTTTTAAATAGGCTGCCTTTTCTCCAGGGAATGTTTTGGCACCCTTGTCTAATATGAAATAACAACTGTATTTATGTGGGTTTGTCTCTGTGTTTTCTATTCTGTGCTATTGGTCTACATGTCTGTTTTGGTGCCAATAGCATGGTCTTTTTGTTACTATAACTCTGTAGTATAATTTAAGGCTATTTTAATGCCTCCTGCCACTTTTCTTGCTAATGATTGTTTTGGCTATTCTGGGTCTCTTATTTATTCCAAATGAATTTCATTGAGATTTCATCTCACTCCAGTCAGTTATCAAGAATACAAGTAATAATAAATGTTGGCAAGGATGTAGGAAAAAAGGTACACTCATACAATTCTAGTGAGACTGCAAATCGATACAACCACTGTGAAAAGCAGTATGGATATAAATGGATAAATAAAATGTGGTATATATGCATAATGGAATATTACTCAGCCATAAAGATAACTGAAAGTATAGTTTGTAGCTACTTTTGGTCACTTCAACAACTTTAAGAGTGTTGGAACCACTCTGCTTATTTTGAACTTTGTAACAGTTATTGCTAATTTCTGGGTATCCATCACCTACATGTTTGTCTAAGTGGTGCATCCATGAGGATTTCTCCATTTTACCTATAACCTCCTTTCATGTTGACTCAGTTACACTGAAATTACCAAACAAGAATACTTCCCATATGGCATTAGCTACCCTACCTATAACCTCTTATAAAGGCATGGGCCTATTGATCTTTGCCCTATTTTCTCTCAGGCTGCTAAAAACAAACCTCAGGCTTACAGTTGATTTTTATATTTCTCTGGGTGTGCATGTACTCCCTCCCTAGGACCTGTGAGTGTAATCAATCCTTTAATTTTGAATGCTTCTCAGTGTAATTTACACAGCTGTGTTGGATTATCCTTACAGACCCCATCAGGAGTCATTTACAAAACATGTATTCTCAAAGTAAGTATGTACATGTATTGACTAAAAGGTGACTAGCAGAATTGTCAGAGAAGGAATATTTCTAGCAGCTAAACACTGGAAATTACCAACATGTTTGTGAATGTTGTAATGGTTAATTATGCTATTGTGTACAATCAAATATATAAAACTGTAAATATAAATCAACTGCAACTTTTGTATACTATAGCTTGAATGAATTTTACAAATAAAAAAATATAGGGGAAAAGAGCCTCCAAAAAGGAGGGGGGGGGCATGTCATGTATAATCCAGCTTCACTACAAACAAAACTATAGCACCAGAAATGAGAATATTGCTACTTTTGATTGTAGTAGCATCTAAAGTGAGGCATCTAGGTTTCTGGTGATGCTGTATTTCTTGAACTGAATGCTTGTTATATGGGTATATTCAGTTAGTGAATGTCCATTGAGTTGTACACTAGATATGTACCACTTTATATGGATGCTACTTTTTAAGCTCATAAAGTTATAAAGTCTGTTTTATAATCTAAGAATAAGTTACAATAAATATTTTAAAATTGTTAGAGTAAAGCCAAAACATATTACATGCAGCAGAGCTCTTTTTAAAGCAAACTTTGCAACAGTAGAGATATTCGTTTTAGAAAAAAAAAAAGCACACAATAAAATTTATTCAAATAAGTAGAAAATTAATATGTGAGAATATAGCAACATAATAAATGTAAACAAAGTAAGAAGAAATACAAAAAATACTAAAAATACTAAAATATAGAGTAGGTTTAAAAAAAGAATGAATTTTAAAATCCCCCCTCATTTTTTAAAGATCAAATTTATAAATTTGCAGCAGTCTTCAAAAGATACAAACTTTTTGCAAATAAAATATTAAATAATTTTTGGAATGGAAAGTAATGCATCAAGTGGTAGATATTAAAAATATAATGAAATGCTATAGTCAGAAACTTAATGATAACAAATATGTTATAGTAATTAAAAGCTGACTAATACCTGCAATGGTTATTAAGTCTTCATTCTTAAAAAGAGGTACTTTTATTCATGTAAATATTTGAAGCACAATTCATAGAGTTATTCTTATCTACTTTCTTTCTCTTGTACCTTCCATCTGATTCAGAGCAAATTTCACTATTTCTATAACTTGAAAGTACATTCAAAGCCCAGTTGCTACTGGGAAGCTCCAGAATAACCACTCTACCCAAGACACCACTATCCATCCAAAGAACTATTTAAATAGCACCCCTGGCTTGTCCTCTTGCTTCTATGCCTTTCCAACTACTTCTGAATTACCCGCATGATATCCTGTTTTTTTTTTTTTTTTGTTAAATATAACTACGATCACATGTGCCCAATCAAAGCCCTCCATTATGTACTCATTATATTATAATAAAATCTAATCTTCATGCGACAGCTTATAAGTGCCTGTATATTTTGCCAATGACTACATTTTTAAAAAATTTCACTTTCAAACACTTTCCTAATCTTAAATTTCCATCAGACTGATCTCTTGTTTCTTTTTTTAAATACATTTCACCAGTTTAGAGATAATCTAAAACAAACAAAACACACATGGAAACAAAAAGTTTAAATAAGTTGTGAAAGAGAATGTAAAATTTGATAACATCAAATTAAAAACTTAATTGATATAGAGCAAGGGGTCCATATGTGGATGAGGCAAAGCCCCTTTGTATTTGACAAATAGTATCATTTTTAACAAATATCATTTATGGGAGCAAGCTACTATAATAAAGCAGAAAATAATTTTCATATAAAATTATATAGATTTTCTATTTATGTGTTATATTTGAATATATCTGTATACAGATGAATGGGCAGTAAGATGTCAGCCAGGCCCAGTTAGCATGGCTGCAGATCTTAAAGCTAAGGAGATCAGACTACAGGACATTCCAGCTGACCTATGGGCTTATAATGAACAGTAAATGATTGTTTTAAATCCACTAAACCTTAGGAATATGAGTCATATAATATTAGTTCACTAATATAATGGCTTAAAGATACTTTCAATTAAAAAATCTTAATGGTGGTGAATTAGAAAATTGGTAATAAGGAAAAATGGATATACCTGTATATAACTATTGAAAACAAAAACAAAATACTATAGAGAGTACTAGTAAATAAGGGCTGAATTCATGGGTGAAAGGGTGGGTGAGCATATGAGAGTCAGGATTCTTAGATCAACTTGTTGCTTTTGTACAGTATAATTTCAGTGTCTATAGTGGAATGATGAATTGCTTTTCTTTATTGAATAATGACTAGATAAATGATGCAGTAAAGTATAATTAAGCAATGCTTTTGTTTTGCCTTTTATAACTCTCATATCTTCCTGCCTGCCCCCAGTTGGTCTTCAAGTAACAGGAACATTAATGATGGCAGAATTTACTACAGACTTTTTATTCTATAATGTGCACTCTCAAATTAATTCTGGATCAGTATTTTTTGATTAGACATAGATAAACTGAGTCATATTGGCTTACATGATGGGAAGGAAATGCTTGAAATACCTGAATGCAGCACATAACTAGGTACCATCCAGATGAGCAAGGGAACTGATTTTACCAACCAAATAAAAATGCATTAACAGAAAAGAAATTTAAAGGCATGTTCTGCAGAAATTCAAATATATATATATACACACACACACACACACACAAATGAATAAAATTAGAGCAGAAAAGTCAGGATATGTTTTCTATTCAGAACTGGATAATGCAGAAATAGGTCCCTGGAAACCATCATTGTCAAATTATCTATAGTGAGTTAAAGGTTATACAAATATAAATGATAGCATTTTGAAAAATATCAACAAAACAGGGAAATGCTAGATTTGCATCATAAAAGATGCACACCTTGCTGAGCTTTGAGCAGGACAGAAGAAATGCATTTACATGAAGAACAGGAAGATGCTGTGTCAATATGAGCAAAGTGATGTGGAAAATTGGAATAATTATCTGGATAATTCAGGCCAAATATGCTAATAAAGTTAAAGAGTTCTTTACAACTTGATTTATCTACATTACCTGTCTACATTTATTAAATTAACTAGACAATTATTAAAGTCCCCATTTTTCCAAGCTTGAGTAGACTTTAGTATTGATTTCTTATTTTCAGGCTGAGGCAGAAAAACCTTGGTGCATTATTGATATTTCCATATTGGTTACAGTTAACATTCATTTTTAATCTCACTAGGCACTAAATTATAGTTTAATAGATTGGCATATCATATGTAAATATTCATGCCACTTTAAAAAGTTTATTAAATATCAGTATCTAACTTAGATTCATATTAAATCATTTCCCTAAGCACAGAGCGAGCTGAGCTCCAATTGAATGGCTGAAAGCCACCAGATAGTTTTTCTAAGTGTTGTAAATCCTCGACAAACTCATTTAAGATAGGGTTTTGCAAATAACTGTTTGACTCTAGTGTTTTGATTCAATTAGTCATAGTAGTATCACTTCAATGATTACATTTATCTTTCTAAACAATACAAATGTTGAAAAAAATTTCCTTTGACAATTGTTATTTAGGAATAAATGGAATATAATATGTGGCTTCTACAGATAAGTGGAAGAAAAGAATGAAACAGAAAACTATAATACTATTTGGAAAGAGCCACTTAAGATGCAACAATTTCAAGCATTATATCACAAGTAACAATTAAGCATATATTTTATTTTAAATACTAATGCCCTGAAGATGGAAGATATGTCTTAAACTCAAATTTATAAAGACCTCATGACTTGGTAAGTTCAATCAGACTGCGAAAGATTCCTTCTGAGCCTGTTCATACAATTAAGACAAAAAAAAGAAAATACTTTCCAAGATTTTATGACTTGGCTGATACCACAAAACAAGTACATGTTTTGAAAGATCACCTCTAAAGAGTTCTTATCTCAGGTATGTTCTGCATATCTTATTATAAATGTGAAATTTGGGAAAAAAATCTGTATTATGTTTATGAATATAAATGAACCCCTTGATCAGGGTTTTGCAGCCTTGTTAGTATTGACATTTGGGGTTAGATAGTTCTTTGTTGTAAGGGTCCATCCTTTTCATTGTAGAATATTTAGTAGTAGTGTGCCTGGTTTCCCCCCCACTAAATACAGGTAGTAATCTTCCCACAAAATGTGACAACTAAAGTGTCTCTGGATATTGACAAATGTCCTCTGGGGGTCAAAATCAACCTGACTGATAATCACTGCCACAGGGGTGCACTTGGTAATAATCTCAGCGCCACTAGCCCTGTGTAATTGTCCTAGGAATTCCAGTCAAATTTCAGATTGCAACTTTTCTGCTTTATCTTAGATGGAGGATAGATTTGGAGACTGAAAGGAAAATGTGGCTTAATGATGATTTCACAATAAAGAATCTAGCTTGAACACCCCATAAGCAAAACATAATCAATTAGCCCTTTAATTGTCTTAAGCTCCTGGAGAACTCCCAAGGAAAACAATGAAGCCCACCCTGGGTATTTGGGCTCAAGGCCATTCTCTGTGAAATAAACCCTCCTGCTGGGAGAGCTCTGGTCAAATTGGGAATGTTGCATTAATTAGGTTCTACAAATAGTGTGCCTTCCTGCCCGCACTTGAATTTTCCCATCAAGATCAAAACCTGAACTCTAAAATTCTTAAAAAAGAAATTACCAGAGACCCTTGCTAAGTCCAAATAGGGTCATTAGGGATGCCTGATTTCCTTCAATTCCTGCCATCCCTTGCTAGTGGTGTTGATTTTCTCAATAATAAAAGTTTGTGAAAACCCTAACTGTTTAAGTGTTGCACTTATACCTGGCTCAAAACATTTGTTTCCCTGGATCCACTGAAATAATGTTTCTGTTTGAAAATATCTGATAGTGAAGCAAAGGTTTAGCTTTTAATTATCTATGCTTTTGCTATTAGAATGCTGAGAATTCTTGTTGGTAAAAAACTGTCTTTGTTATTTATATCATCCATATTAAATGATACTAATCAAAACTTTGTTTCTTTTGATTAGTTAGATTAGTGGAAAATGATTTCTAAAGTGTCTGATACATGGGGAGAAAAATGTTCCACATTGAACAGCTTTCTCCACCTGAGTAATGTTGATATTTTGGACCATGTAATTATCATAGGTGGAGGCTATCTCATTCACTGTAAAACATGTAGCATTTACACAGCTTCAACCCACTATATGTTAGTTGCACTGTCAACATTCCTTCTTCTCAATTTCCTTATTAACGTCTTTCAGCACCCTACATAGTGTGGTACATGTGTTACAGTTGATGAATATAAATAAATATGTTTATATACACATGCATATATTTTTAATTATTATTAACTAAAATTCATAGTTCATGCAAGTCTCAATATTTGGGTTGATTCTGTGGATTTTACTAAAAGGATAAATATTACATATTCATCATTATGGTATAGTACAGCATAGTTTCAATACCCTAAAAAATCCGTCTCTCTTCTTATTCATCCACACTACTCCCTCTACATCCATGGAGATCACTGATCTTTTTTTACTGTCTTTATAGTTTTGCCTTTTCTTAAATGTCATGTATTTTGAATCATATAGTGAGTAACCTTTTAAAGTTGGTTTCTTCCACTTAGCAATATGCTTTTTAAGGTACAACCATTTCTTTTTGTGGCTTAATAACATTTATGTTTGCCATGGAATTATATTCCTTTGTATAGGTCATGGTCTGTCCATTCATACCTTGAAGGGCATCATGTTTGCTTTCAAGGTTTAATGATTATAAATAAAACTGCTGATCATATTCATGTGTTAGTCTTTCTGTGGATGTGTGATTCAGTTTTTTGTTGATGTGACCAAAATTCTTGACATAAACAAGTTCAAGAAGGAAAGGTTTATTTTGGGTTGGTTTCAGAGGTTTTAGTCCATAGTTGCCTGACACTGTTGCTTTGTGCCTGAGACAAGGTAAAACATGGTGGAAGGGCATGGTGGAGGAAAAGTTCTCAGCTCATGGTGGGAGGGAGGGAGGGAGGAAGAGAGAGAGAGAGAGAGAGAGAGAGAGAGAGAGAGAGAGAGAGAGAGAGAGATTTTCAGGGGACAATAATTATTTCTTGTCCTTACAGTGCACACTCCCAGTGACACACCCTTCAACCATGTCCTACCATCTACAGTTTCCACTTAATCCATCAAGATTAATCCAGTGATGAGGTCTGACCCACAAAATCCAACCACTTCCTCCAAACCCAATTAGTTCATTGGGGAACAAACCTTCAATACATGGAACTTGGGTTAGATTCCAGATCCAAATTATAAAATATATATATAATTTTTCAAATCATTTGGGTAAATACCAAGGAATGTTTGCTGAATCATATAGTAAGGGTATGTATAATTTTGTAAGAAACCTGTTTTCTAAAGTAGTTGTATTGTTTTCCATTCCAACCTACAATGAATGAAAATTCCTGGTGCTTCATATCCTCCCAGCATTTGGTGTTAGTGTTCCGGACCCAGGCAACTTATTTAGGTATGTAGAGCTATTTCATTGTTTTAACTTTCAATTTTCTATTGATGTATGATCAGAACATATTTTCTTGTACTTAGTTGTAATCTATATATCTTCTTTGGTGAGGTTTGGACTCAAACTTTTGCCCACACTTCGATTTTCTTGTTGTTGAGTTTTAAGAGTTCTTTGCATATTTTGGATACTAGTTCTTTATCAGATCTTATTTTTTTGCCAAAAATATTCTCCCACTCTCATTTTCATCTCTTAATGTTATTATAGAGCAGAAGCTTATAGTTTTAATGAAGTTCAACTTATCAGTTCTTTTCAGTAACAGATTGTGATTGTGCTGTTATATCTAAGATGCAATTGCTAAATTCAGATCACCTGGATTTTCCCCTGTTTTTATCCAAAAGCTTTATAGTTTTATTATAGTTTTGATGATAGTTGCAAAGAACTTAAAAGTAATATGTGAAAAATAAATGCTATTTCTTGTTATTGAAAAATAATAAATTCATTACAAATTTCAAAGTTGTTCTCCATCAGTAGCTTCTAGTTGAATTTATTTTACTTGCTTTCAGTTTTTAATCTTTATTTATAATTGACTACCCTAAATTATAAAATATAACATTGTGTGAATATTTTTTGTCTCACTGCAACTTAAGTTGTCAATGATGATGGACACATTTTTTATGATTGCTATAATCTCCAAAATACCTGCACTAAATATGCACAAGTTACTTTTAATCACACACTCCCAAAATAACAACACCAAAACGTTTTTGTATACTTTGGTAAACTATGAAAGGATATATAGGAATATTTCCATATTTTTATATTTATTATATATTTTGAAAGTTGTCTTCTGTCACAGAAAAGTAATAGAGGACAATATAGCCCATGTTTGTTACCAAAGTTCCACTTACCTAGTTGCCTTTTAAAATGAGGAGATTCATTATGTGATCCCTTCTAGCAGTTAGCTACTCATGACATACATACTTTTGTTGTGGTAAGAAAAATTTCATTCATATATCATATTTAATTTTAGCAGAAAACTTACTTGTGTATCAGCTTGGAAGTATACAGATGAGATGAGGTTGTGGAGGCAAGACTTCATGATATGAAGATGGATTGATGAAAAGATACTTTTGTCTAGAAATGCCTCTGTGTACACAAAACTTCAGAAACATTAGAATGCAAATATCAGCCAATCTCTGAGGAGACCAATTACATAATGGACTGTTTAGGTGTTTAAAGCATGAGCAGATGTGGCAAATCTTTATGAAATAATGCTGAAATACATGTGATTTCATTATTTGCTTTTATTTAAGATATTTTAAATGTCAAGCATGTCTTTGAGGGCATTATTTTTAAAACAACTAGACAAGTAATCCTCTTTTTGAAAACAACATTTTTTTTTTTTTTTTTTTGGTCAGGAGAAGATTTAGCAATAAATCTTTATGATGTTAAGGGACCAAAGTAATGTATTAAATTCTAGAAAACCTAATAATTTTATTAAACCTATGATTACAAAATCAAAAAGTACATTTTATATAAGCCAAAGGTCAAAGAAACATAAACTAGGAGTTTATATCCCATATAGGTAAATTTCTACTAGAGGTAGGGATAGAATATGACCTTGATGCAGAATTATGAAAGATGGAAAGTTGGTAAGTTCATAGTTCCTTTATATAAAGCAGCAGGTTCTATTTCAGTCTTAATTGCTAAATTGCTAAAATGAGTTGAGTAGTATATTGACTTTTATACTCACACTTAGTCTTTTCTTATGTGCTTTCTGAAAATCTACCACCCTTAAATAGCCTTTGAAGAATTGACTACACAAGTATATAGAATGCAAAAGTGTTTGATCTTTCTGGGATCCTTATCACGATGTTTTCTCTGTGAATTCATTTTTGTCTGCAGACTTTAGCATGCCAATTATTGATCTGTGTTGATGATATAGGGGAACATTTTGAACTGGCTTTCTATTTGTAAATCTTGCTATAGATAGAGACCTTAGATGCCTTAGTTTGGCATTTCTTGTATAGGAGAGGAACATCAAATAGGAGTAGCAGCAGTTTGGGTCAAACCATATTCAACATCTCTTCAGCAACATGAGCAAATTGTTCCGACTTAGGCATAACTAGATGGGACTTAGATAATGGGACTAAAATAGGTGGGATTTAAGTAGCTGTGACTAATATGAGGGATTCTGAGGTCTGGGGTCTTATGATTATTGTGGAATTGTATGTGGAAAGAAATTATTAAACATTAGGTTCTAAGAGAAAAGTCACCCTCAGAGAGGTGGTACCCAAATCCTCTGCTTAGACAAGCAACGATTCAGTCAGCGCTCTGGATTAGTCCTCAGTGGCAGTAGTTGGTTGAAACAGCCATAGATGGAGACCACCGAAGATTTAGAGGAGTAGGTATCCACCTTTCAGGCAGTGGTCTGAGTCCCTCAATTTTCTATGTGCTTACTACTGGGTAGGTGCTTAGTGCCAGACACCACACTAGGGATGCAAAATAGAGCTGTGAAAAGGTAGACCTGATAGTTCCCCTCACAGAGCCAATGGTTTAGTAGAGAGATGAAGAAAGATAAATTTACATATGCAATTATATAACTATAATCAGTGCAAGAGTATTTTGAATACATGCCATACTGTGCTCAGAGACCATATGGCAAGAAAATATAACCTAGTCAACAGAATTATGGAAGGTTTCCCTGCGGAGGTGATATTTAAGCAGACTCCAAACTGTAGAAAAGAGGCTGTCAAGAATACGACAGGGACAATTCCACAGAGATTGGGCTACTAGGTCATTGCTAAGACACAGGAATGGGATGGGAAGAAGCCAAGTTTTAAAAAATCGAAGCAGAAGGACGAAGTCAGTACAGCTGTAAGAGTGATTTGATGCCAAATCAGAGCAAGGTTAGTACAATTTAGATTACTTTGTCCTTACTCTCCTGCCTTTATATAGTCACACATCTCTAACCAGCTTAGGCTGAGGATTGATCTCAGGCATTAAAAGAACTAAATGAATTAAATGGCTTCAACTACAGGAAAAGAGAGCAGCAAGGGCCTTGGATCATCTGGGATCTGAGAATAATTTCTTTTTAACGTAAAAGATATTATATTTCCACAATCTATAGAATGAGGAGATATTGAGGATGCCCCATTATTCCAATCAGATTTTTAACTATCAACAAATGTTTATTGGGTGGCCAGTGCATGTGTGACATGGTGCTATTCGTTGGGTCATGGTAGAGAATAGGATCAGTTTTTATATTGAGATGCTCATCGTAAAGTACAGGAAAAAATAATCACAGTTGAAATGGATATGTAACATTTCAAGGTTTGGTTTTAAAAGATTACACAAAAGGACAAATAATCTAAACTCAGAGAGTCCAGAAGAATTTTCTGGAGAAAGCAGTGTTCAAATTGATCTAATTGGTGAATTATAAAACATGCATGATTATGGAAACTACAGGATCACCCAGAAGAATGTATGGCATGAAAAGGAAACAGGAAGAAGGAGAATTAGCAAAAAAAGACAAAAATAAAAAAATGGCTTTTAGGAAATGAGTAGAGTGAAGAAGGCTAAAAGTTGTCTCTGAAGGATCCTCATAGATAAGAGAAAAAATTGGACACACAGTACACAAGCACATTCACATACAGTGTCACAGAACCGAAGGCAAGAAAGATTTCAAGAAGAAAGGAACTATAAACTATTGCAAAGTAGCAAATTCAAATAAATCCCTGAATAATAAATTTTCTTCAGTTTTAGCAGCAAAAGGATTAGTGGTCATTTAGGCTAAAGCTGTTTTGATGACAGGTGTAAGTCAGAAGCCAAACTGTAGTTCACCAAGAATTGTTTAGGATGGAAGAACATAGAGATTTTAAAAATGTGAGGTTTGAGGTTGTGGCTCAGAGGTAGAGTGCTTGCCTAGCATGTGTGAGGTATTGGGTTTGATCCTCAGCACCACATAAAAATAAAATAACAGTATGTGTCCACCTACAATTAAAAACTAAATATTAAAAAAAATTGTGGCTGGTATTGGTGGTGTATGTCTGTACTCCTACCTCCTTGGGAGGCTGGGGCAGGAGCCAGACTCTGTAATTTAGTGAGACTCTGTACCAATAAATAAGTAAATAAATAAACAAAATAATAAATAAATGGGCTTGCAATGTAACTCAGTGGTAAAGCACCCCTGGGTTTACTCTCCAGTTCAGGGAGAGAGAAAAAGGTGAGGGCGGGGAGCAAGCTTCCTGGGTCACTCTGGGTCTCTGCAGAACATTTGGAGAAGGGCTATTTAATTTTCCCCATTGGTCACAGTTAGTGTACTCAGTATCTGAACTACCTTAGCCTTAAGAAAGCAATTGCCAAGCTCAGGTGTTATTGACTTGCAGCCTTGTGACATTTGCTTTCTGTTGTCATCCTCCCTGAAGACAGCACGTGCTCATTCTCTATGGCAATCTTGCCATTCCCAGCCTCTGAAGGGACTCATATAGCCCTTGTGCCTATCACAACTTAGAAAGTAGATTCTCACAACATCTCCCATCTAGTAACTTTGGCTTTCTCTATTCTTATTATTCTGAGACAATTTCATAAAATCCCATAACTCTTAAAAACAAAACCTGGGAGAGGACTTACCTGCTTGAGTCTGGGACTCTTTCTTTGGATCTAACTAATCCAGAGTTCCTGTTTCTATAGCATTGACCATCTTGGAATCTGAAAGGGAAAGTATTTGTAGCACTCCAAGCAAAACCCAAGCTAATGTCTCAGTAGATCACCTACCATAATTGTCATCCTTTGTGCAAATTTGATACCTTCTCTATAGTTTACACTGTTGACCTTTGTTTATTGTTTTGTTTTGTTTCTGCATGTGAGTTTGTGTGTATTTTTCTGGGATTTAGAGACAGTTTATTATTATTATTAAACCACATTAAATATATTAAAGACTATATGACCCTTCTAATCTTATACTTTCAAAGTCCAACCCCTTTGAGTTTACATTACTTTAGTAACATGTGCTTTAGTATGAAAAATCTCCCTAAGTTTTTCTTCTCTTAAACATATATGTACATAGTTTCCATGCACTGAGAGCACTATCTTGTTTAAAGAATCAATGCATAGATTCAGCCCAGTTTTATTTTCACCCAAATTAGTTAACTGTGCCAATATTTTGAATTAAAAGAACCTAGATACTTAGTATTTTTAACTATAATGGAAGAAGCAGCTGCCACTACCTTAGGAAATTCATTTAAATGCAATCTCTGAGGGAGTTAGACCTAGTCATTATCATAAGGAAGCCTTTTCTTTTTTTTTTAAGACTTTTCTTATTGTACTGAGATCCTTAAAGATAGAAATCTCTCATGAACTTTCTGACCCTTTATTTGTTTACACTGCCCTCTCACCTATTGGTAAGTTTATGGAAGATGGTGTTTCTGGCATAAACAACTTGCCTTTTTCTATTGGGGTTCATGAACCTGATAAGAAGTTGTAGAGTTCATGGGATTTCTCTTCACCTAGAATATCCTGTTCAATTTCTTCTAGTTTATAAGAATATAATATTAAGTAAACTCATTCTGTATAATTTCTATTTACTTCAAAAAAGTTTTCAAAAACACACCTTATAATTCAAATTGAACATTTATTTATAGCAATTAAAAGGCAGACATACATTATAGATAGACTTAGTTTGACTTGCATACTTTTAATTATTTAATTTATTGATTGATTGATTGATCCTTTGCAAGTATTACAAATTCAAGATTTCACATGAAAACATATGAAGTTTTAGGCTATTATTGAAAAATGAGATTTGCCACAGTGTTGTGATACATTTGGATCTGAGCATGTCTAGAGTGAATAGCCCCATCCAGTCATCACTTTCACATTGTCTCTTCATAAAGTGGCCTGGCTACCATGGGCCCTTGAACTTACAATAGTCATCTATGTAGTTGATTTCTGGCATAGAGGCTTTTACTTCCAAAGTAAAAGGCATACTAATGTTTCTATTTTCTTAAAAAAATGAAAGCAACAACAAATTTTCACTTTGTCTACAGTGTGAGGTTTGAGTGTGTTTAAGTTCACTTTTCATCTTCCTTTATAACCTTTCCTAAGTCTTTGAGAGTTCCCACATGGTATCTTTATGTGTCATATATATATATATATATATATATATTTGTTCATCACTATCTGTGTATCTGTGTCGGGGGGGCGCTGGAGTTGTGGCTAATTGGTAGCGTGCTCGCCTAGCAAGTGTGAGGCCCTGGGTTCGATCCTTAGCACCACATACAAACAAATAAAGGTATTGTACCCAACTACAACTAAAAAAAAAAAAATATATCTGTGGGGGATTGTTCCAGGACTCCTGTAGTTACTCAAATCTGATGATACTCAAGTCCCTTATAATGTTAATATTCTACCACATGCTCATTCATACTTTAAATTTTATTACTTATGATACCTAAAGCAAAGTAAATGCTACATAGAAACTGCATTGTTTAGGGAACAATGGTAATGAAAAGGGTAATCTGTTCAGTGATCTGTCAGTAATATACATTTAAAAACTATATATTTTCATTTCATAGTTGGTTAAATCCATGGATGCATAACCTGTGGAGTTGGTTGCTAGGTAGATAAAAATAAAATTGCCAGTTTGTATTTCACAATTCATTTGGAAAAACATTCAAGGATACTTGAGGCAAAGTTTTGTGCTGGTTGTATGCAAACTACATTTCTCCTAACATCCTATGTGTCTTAGCACATCAATAACGATATTCTCTTATGCTATAGTAGGAGCTTAAAGCTTTTTTGCTCTTTCTCACTTTATTTGGTTCTATACTTAAACACTTGGAATGTTGACTTTTTAAAAAACATATTGAGCCAAGCTATGTCTAACAAGAAATAAGTATCTTCTTCTTTATTCATTTGTTAGGTAATGTGTCTCCTACCATTGACATGGCTCCCCACTGCCAAGTTGCACAGCTGTCCCCTGCCCAGTAGCAGCAGCAGAGTGGTCAAGCAGTGGAGGCCCAGTTGGCAAGCACAGTCTCTGGAATTGGCCAGACAGCAAAGGTGTTTCTGTGGCCTGTCAGCCAAAGTGCACTTTTAGACCTGTCACCCTTCCATGGCTAGGTCTGGGAAAAGTAAGGATATTGGTTGTAGAACCCCACTCCGGGAAGAATCTGCTAGTATAAACCATCCCATGATCTCAACCTCCAGCTTCCTCACTAGGGATAAGGAAATCAAAGTGTAGCAGAGCTGAATGAAAGTTGGGATTCAAGAGTTGACCAATAGTGGTAGTACTTTCCCAAACCCAAATTGGTAAGTTTGGAACAACAGCAATGACCCGAGAGCTATATAAACTCCTAGACTAGCACACTCAGATGGTGAAAACATCATGGGGTCCCTTCTTTCACTGCAAAAGTTATGTTCCTGTTTCTATTCTTCAATAAACCCTACCCCTACACTTATTCATCCTGGTTTGTGGATTTCATTCTTTGAATTTGTGAGACAAGAACTCAGAAAGAAGAAATTGACATTGAGTTGCTGGGGGCTGGCAACCTTACACAGGCCCCACTCAGCAACAGAAGTGAGCAATGATTTTCATCTCTAAACTTTAGTTTCACCATCACAATCAGACTTGTCTCTTCCAGCTCAATGAGAATATGGTTACATAATTCAAAATATGTGCTGGATCTAGTGTGTGTAAGAGAAATATATCCTATCCAAGGTCACTACCAAGAGTTTACACTGAAAATATGAACACATGAAAAATGGAAACCAACTTGCTGAATCTTTTAATGTCCTATGGTTTTGTCTGTCCATGATTCATGGTAATTTAAATTATATATTGGCATAGCAATGACAAAGCCCTCAAATGCAAAACTTTTATATTTTATCCATTTTTGTCTTTTAAAATTATTTTTCCTTGTTCTAATTGATATAACCTAGGCGAGATTTGCTTTTATGTTTGTATTCTGTTTCGAGAGATGGAGCTATGAAGAATCTAACAAACACATAAATTTAGAACATAAAAATGTGCAGTGACCAGGTTTGGGCCTTTTTGTAAACTCACAATATCTAGAAATCCTTTTCTTCCTGCCTTTGGCCAAGAGAGCAGATGGATAATTATGCTCCTCAAAAGATAAATTAAAGGAAGATTTGGACCAACTGGGCGAATGAAATATATTGCTAATGGAGGGTTGTGACGAAATGGCCAAATAAGAGTTGCAGATGACCTTATTTCCCTCCTGGTGACAGTGCTTTCCAGATTAAAAGCTGTTTTCTTTTATTGAAATAGAATAGTGCCAAACACTGAACCTGCTTTGTAAGACATACATCAAGAGGGAAAATATTTCACCATTATGACATGACCTGACATTTTAAAGCAGATAACAAATGACATCTTGTCAATGGCACCAATTTATTATTCCCTCTCTTGTACCTTGGTGCCACAGCAGGATACACATTCCTTTTAATCATGAGACTGTGTTAAACAAATTTTTACCAGCAGAGACTATAAAATGCCCCTCATCGTTTCCAAGTATCCTGACCTCTTGGCTGTCCCCACTGTAGCATATAAAGACAAAGGCTAAGCTAAATTTTTCATCATTTTATTCAATTTCAGATCCAATTATGTGAGGGTCTTCCATCACTTACATGGGAGTCTATGCTGTAGCATGAAGTGCCCCACATTAATCAGATTCTTTTTATCCTGCAGACACCAGTGCTAAATCACATTACTCCCCAAAAAGGAACATGAAATAGATGCAAATGTATGAGGAGGGTTCTCTCTGCAGTTATAATAGGAAGTGACTCCTGGGGCTGGCCTTCCCATCTCAAAGTGTCTGTTGTTTTTCATGTTTTCTACCACATTCCTCTCCAAAAGGACCCCCTTCTCCCACTTGCTTTAATATCCCTCTGCCAGTTTATATCCTAGAGTCTACTACTTTGAACACTGCCCTGGGCAATGACTTTCTAGTTGAACTGTTGTAACTAATCAGTCTGCAAGCTGAAAAATGACCAGCTCCACACTCACTCATCGTTTTCAGCAATAAAAACTTCCCACTTTATTTCAACAGTCTTTGACAACCGTGCAGGACCAAGATCTTAGATGCTGCATATGTTTAACTGATAACATTAAAACCGTGGGTCTGAGGGAAGCAGAAAAATCTATGTAACTAAGTAATCTTAATGTTATTTGAAACTAGCAGCATATTCTTAATGATATCTTAAAGTATTTTTAGATAATCTTTTCACACCTTATCATGAAGATGGGTTGCTCATAGTTTCAAAAGAAATATAAAATATGTTGTAAAATTAAATAAATGTCATATAAAAACTGATAGAGACTTTTAGAAATGTTTTCTTTGTACAGTATAAGTTTAGTCATTCAGACAGACATAGCCTTAAATACTGCTAAGATAACTTTATAATTATGTGTGTTCTGTAACCTTTTGAAGTCTCAGTTTGTCCCTTTGCAAAACAGGGACAACAGTGCTTGAGAGGGTTAAATGAGATAATATGTCAGTATAGAGGACAGTGCTAAGCACCCAAGAACTATTTAATTTTCAGTATTATTATCATGAAATCCTAAAATAGGCCTAGAAGAAAACAAAATGTACTTGTGAATTTGACCTCAGAGGACTCATTGAAAGGCATAATCCCCCTTGCTCTGAATTTGATTGAAGATGTAAAAGTTTTGTCGCAGAAAATACTTTAATTTTTAAGAAAGCTCTCTATAGAAAAGCTTAATAGCCTAAAAAACATAATAATTCCACAATATTAATGAGTGGAACATTCAATTCATATAGAAAATATTAAAAAGATTTTAGAAATCTACGTGTTTTTAGGAATATTGGTTTTATCTTCTGACTTGAATTCTGAAAACACATAAGAAATGCACAGATCATACCTCGCGCTTACACCTCACACTTCACATCACACCTGTCCTTCAGGGACAATCTGATCTGTGTGTTTCATTTATTTCAGATTTACCTAAAGGTCTGAAATAATTATAATTTTTGACTTTCAGTTAAAATATACTTTCACACATTGAACAGATTTTCAGAGAGGAAATACAGGTAAAGCAAAATAAGCAAAAAGAATCAGTGACTCTCAGGAAATAGTCACTTCCTATATATATCTAGCCCACAAGAAATAAAGGAGGTCAGATTTACACTATGAATGTTTTTTGTGTATGCAACATATACTCTTATCCTCATCCTTTACTCTTCAGAAAAATTAGAATAAGTTATACTCCATGAATGTATAACTTTTGAAAATACACTCTACTGTTACATATATCTAAAAAGAACAAATTTTAAAAGTCCATAAACCAAACAATTGGGTAGCTGTGAACTAAAATAATTTTTTACCCTAAATTGTATAATTTAGATAAATGTGACCAGACATTAGTTAAATGTATGAAACCTTCTGTTTTAATTTGTGTCTTAGAATGTCTATTAACATACTGGAAAATTTTAAGTCTAAGTTATGCAAGGCATTCATAACATGTTATGAACTCAACTGATTCTTTCACTAGAAATATTTATAGCTATGTATGTATGTGGGACATTTCAGGGTGTTTTTACTCATTTCTATCAACTGTTCCTTTGGGTTTGTGAGCATCAGTTAACAGGACTGGTAACAGTATATACACAATAAGGAATTTAGACAAATGTTTAAGGAATAAGCATACTGTAGAATTTAAATTAAGATGGAATTTTGTGCATTGTATCATCTTGCATTTCACTCAGAATAAAGAAGAAAATGGAATTACATTTTCTTAATGTATTTCCTATAATAATTATGGATATCCTTTATCTACTTCAGTAGTATGGTCCTAATTGCTTGTTAACAATACTTTATAACATAGATTTATGAATTTACTCATCTCTATTCCTTATTTACCTAATGTAGTTCTGTCTTTTTTATTTCTTCCTCTTCATTTTAATTCATTCTGCAACAAAGAGAGTTCAGTTCCTTAAATTCTTACCTTTTAGTTATTGCAATAACATCCTAGCTCCCTTTTCTTATTTGCCTTTTCAATTTGGACCAATATAACTTACTCTGCTCTCTTAGATTTGCCTTCTTTCATACTGTTTAATTAGACTTAGATCCTATTTAATAAAAAGCTGACAAATAGGTTATTAAAATAACCATCAATGACAAATGCACATTATAGTTTATTACAACAGCCTTTTCAATGAGGAGGAGAGTGAGAAAATCCTTCTAAAATGAGGTGGCTCTAAAATAAAACTAGAGACTTTGGTTTGCTGATTAGGGTGGAGCTAGGAGTCATTCTGGGGAAGGTGCTGAGAAAAAGGCATGAGAAAAATAAGGGAGGAACTGCACATTGTGTAGCAGGAGTGTTGTGAGCTGATTTTACTGCCTGGCACAGTGAATTTAGAGTGGTTGACAGTGGAGCAGGTATAGCCCTGGATCCTAAACTAAGGAGAACTGGACTTTATTCTATATGCAGCTGAAATAAAAATTCATACAAAACTTCTTTTTGTTGAATAGAAGACACATTAGGAAAAAGAAGTAGTATTTACTCAGCATCTTCTGTAGTTTCATATATTTCATCAACTATTCTTGAGTTAGGGAATGAGGGTACAAATGTTAACACACAATGGTCTTTCATCTCTAGAAAGTCACAGGTCAGTGGGACATTAGGTACATTATTTTAATGTACAACCACTCCTGTCATCATTTCCTATATATGTTCCTGAAAAATCCTATGTGTTTCAAAATTACACATTACAAAACCAGGGCTTAATGGAAAAATGGGATTGCATAGACCATTCCCAGCTTATGTAACTTTGAAGCCAGAGCACTAACAAAAGTAATAACAGTCTTAATGAAAACAGAAGCAAAGCTATAACTTCACTGTTTATTTCATGCACTCCACATTTGTACCAATAATATAGTCAGTTGATCCTTTGCTGACTTAATTCCTGAGCTCATGATTCCCTCTAATATCTTTGAGAAGATTCACTTAAAATAGAGAACAAGTACATTACAATTAAAATTTCCTATCCAGTGTATTTAACTCAAGAGATACATCTTCACAGCTACTTCATCTGTATTTTCAAATTCTCTGGATTGTTTAATATTGTGGAAAGTATAACAGCTCTTGAAGCAACTAATTCTACAACTAATGTAAGATACAGTTCTTACATTTTCAGCTTTTCTTCCCCCCTAAAGGTTTCAACATATTACTTACAGGTTTCCAGGGATACTGAGAAAGTTTGCCCTTGATCTTTTCAAACTATTAATAGCCTTAGAAAATTTATGAGTGAACCAGCATTACTTTGACTTCTACATTACATTGAATTGACACACCTATTTAGTTATCACAAGTGAGCTAATTTGCATTAAAGAAACACACATTGTAGGATAGCTATAACATAAATATATTAGGATAGCTGCAACAATGGTTATCAAGGTATCACAGAAAATATTGATTTAACTTGTTGTGTTTGAGAAGGGCTTCCTGAAAAAACATGAAATCTCAATCAAACCTTGGAGAATAAGCAATAATTGACCAAGTAAAGATGATGATAAGTGCATTCTTCCTGATGGAGAGGAAACTGAAGCACAGAGAACTTGCATAAATTGCTTATGATTGTACAGCCAATGAGTTATTGGGGTTCATATTTAAACATAAGCAATATTATTCCAGTGTACCCTCTTTACCACTATACTATATTACCTTTTCTTAGGATTGCTATTTGAAACATTATTCCATAGTCCAGGTGAGAAATGTTGAGTATCTAAATAATACCATTGATGCCAGAAATGAAGATAATATGAATAGGAAAAAAATTTAGCAAGTTAGTTATGCAAATTTCAGTCATTGATTCAACATTCTCCTTTGTAAAACATTCCCCTTTATCAAAAGAGGAAAATTAGTTTCTAACAAGGAGAAATGGTTATTGCAATGACAACATCAGTAACTGAAATTTGGAATAAAAGAGGAACAGTTTTTGAGAAAGGATTCTAAGTTATTGTTTGAACAATTTGAAATGCATGGACTTGAGAAGGAGTTAAATGATGAGGTATAGCTGAGACTGAGTCAAGGATTGCTTATGGAGGAAAACCTCTGAGAAGAATTCAAGTTTAAAAATGTAATTATATAACTGGTAACAATTTGCATACAAATGATGTTTTAAGGATGAGAAAACATAAGATTTTACTCTAGACCAACACAGGTCAAGCCTTGAGCAGAGAAGACTGAGCTTGAAAAAAAGAACATACAGTGATAGTTCTGTTAAGTAGAAATGAGTACAGTCACAAATACCAGAGAAAAAGAGAATTCAGGAATGGATAAAAACTATCTCTGTCCATTCAGAATGTTATAACAGGAAAGTGTAAGTTGGATGGTTTATAAACAATGGGAATTTATTTCTTACAGTCTGAAGGCGGGGAAGTCCAAATTTGGTGTCTGGTGAGGACCCATTTCCTGGATTATAGATTTATAGATAGCTAATTTTTTTTTTTTTTTACTATAACCAACATGGCAGAAGGGGCAATGAACCTCCCTAGAGTTTTCTTTTTTTAAATGAGGGCACTAATTCCATTCATGAGGGCTCCACCATTTTGACTTCATCACCTCCCAAAGAACTCATCTCTAAATAGTATTACCTTTGGGGTTAGATGTCAAAATATGGATTTGGGGGAACATAAACATTTGTTCCATTTTAAGTGGTTCATGGAGGTTTTGTAGAGAGGCCTATTTTAAAATAGGTCACTCACAGTCTAGATATGGCCTAGGTGAGAGAGTGGATAGAGAAGCAAGACTGATTCCAGTAGGCTAAGAAATGAAGGACGTGGAGTTGTGTCAGAGAATTTCAATATATCTTTTTATGAAATTTTTCCTGAGAAGGCAAAAGGGCTAGAATTGTCAAATTTAGATATTAGAATCCAGGGAAGAATATTTTAGGATGAGAAGACCCAAATGTACTTAAAGGTTAAGGCAAAGAGTTAAGTAGTCATGGATGTTTAGGTTGTGGCAGAGGTACGGCATGATTAAGGGAATGAATTCCTGAATTAGATAATAGAGATGAAGGGTGGACTTTGAGGAAAGAAAGAAATTTCTGTTTCTGAGACTGGAAGCAAATGAATAAGAAAGTGGACTGAGGTCAGCTTATTGCTGTGAAGGTAGGAAAATGAGATGCATTGGTTTTGACAGCCTTGATTGCATAGATCAAATAAAAGGCAAAAATCATACCTGAGAGCAAATGCTTGAGAACAGGTAAAACAGCTTACAGAGAATAGTGAAGAGTGACAACTGCTCCTAAGGAAAAAGAGTTTTAAGATTAATGAATTATTATGGAGAACATTATAGAATTGTGCAATATTCCTAAATAATTCTCGGCAGCCTGAGGTAGAAGAAAGGAAAATCAAATTTTGGAAATAATTGAAATGACAGGCTTTCCTGAATGGTATTAGACTGAATGGTATGTGTTAGATCTTCAGATAAGTTATATCTGTTCATCCTCACAGGAAACCTGTAAAGTCTTTTTTTTACAGATGAGGAAACTATAAGTTTAGATAAGTTGATGAAGGTCACACAGGGAGTTTAACTCAGGTTCATTTGAACACCAAAATCTATGTTCTGTACAACACAGCTAGACATAGAAATGGAGAGACCTGATTTAATCTTTTCTTTGGATATGACAGTGTAAACAGAGTGGATGTGAAGTTAATAAAAAGGTTTTGACTCAATTTATATGGGAGAAAAGTAAAAAATAAATGACATGTATTTTGATTGGGGCCTGAGAGTATGGTGAGGATTGGACATTAAGAAGATGTGTAACATAGGAGTATGGATTTGGGGAAAATTCCATTTTAAAATGTTGTGTGGACAGTATCATGATATGGAAGGAATGTCAAGAAAACCATTTAAGGTTTAGAGCAAGAATTTGAGAAAGATAGAGTTGGGCATAAAATTCATGTCTCATTTTTGCTGAGATAGAATAAAATCTCCATTAGAGAAAATAGGAAAAGGAGAAAGTTACTGGTCAGAAAAATTTGAGTGGCACATATTCAAGCTTATGACTGAGAAAATATAGGAATGGAATGTTTAAAATAATAGAAGGAAATCTAAGGCAGACCAGTGCCTTATAATCTAAAAAATATTGGGTGTTCAGGAATTGCTCCTAGAAGCCTAAGAATATAAGAATAACGATTTAGATATGGCATTATTTCATTACTGGACTAAAAAAACAATAACTAATGGAGACATCATAGGTAGACAATGGAGATTACAGGTTTATATGTACACTTACATGTAAGCATCATTCATTTACTTGACAGACACATATGTCAGTTGCTATCTGCAAAAATATAACTCCTTTAATTTTCTCACATTAAGGGGTTAACTGATTTAATGAGAGGCATATTGCCCTAGTTCTTTATGGACTTTGTAATCACAAGACTTTTTCATTCATGTTCAGTTTAAGGTAGTCTCATTCCCATTTCCTGTTCTCAGGATCCTCTTGGCTCTCATACTTATTCCACTTCTTTTTTATTTCTTTTTATTTCTTTTAGCTATACAGAACATTGGATTAATTTGACATAATTATAAAGGCATGGAATATAATTTGTTTTAATTCAGTTCCCAGTACTTCCCCTTTCAATTCCTTCCTCCCTCCCCCTGTCCCTTCTCTCTATTCTACTGATTGTTAGGCTACTTATAGTTATTTTTGTTTTAAATTAGTGTCTTATGGAGGTACATGATGGTGAGATCCACTGTGCTGTATTCATATATGCACGTAGGAAAGTTAGGTCAGATTCATTCCCCTGTTTTCCCTATTCCAGTCTTCTACCCTTCATGTCCTTTGTCTACTCCCCTGATATTTCTTAGAAAAACTATTCAACCTTTGATTTTGGAACTGGCTTATTTCAATTAGAATGACAGTTTCTAGTTCCATTCATTTGCTGGCAAATGCCATAAAGTCATTTTTCTTTATGGTTGAGTAATACTCCTTTGTGCATATATACTACCTTTTCTTTATCCATTCATATGTTGAAAGGCACCTAGATTGGCTCCATAACTTGGCAATTGTGAATTGTACTGCTATAAACATTGATGTAGCTACATCACTGTAAAATGCTAATTTTACATATTTTGATATGGATAGCCAGGTCATAGGGTAGTTCTACTCCTACTCTTTTGAGGAATCTCCATAGTGTTTTCCACATTGGTGGCACTAATTTGCATTCCCACCAACAATGTATGAGAATATTTTTCCCCAGATCCTAGCCAACATTTATAGTTACTTGTATTCTTGAAAATTGCCATTCTGACAGCAGAGAGAAGAAATCTCAGTGTAGTTTTAATTTAAATTTCTCTAATTGCTAGAGATGTTGAACATTTATTAATTTGTTGATCGCTTGTATTTCTTCTTTTGAGAAGTGTCTATTTCATTCCTTTGGCCATTTATTGATTGGGCTATTTGCTTTTTATGGTGTTAATTTTTTGGAATACTTTTTATAACCTGGATATTAATGTCCTGAAAAGAAATTGGTAATTTTTTTCCCATTGTAAGCTCTCTCATCACACTCTTGTTTCCCTTGCTGTAGGTAACTATGTAACTTGATGTTATCCTGCTTATTATATTATTTATTTATTTATTTATGGTACTGAGGATTGAACCCAGGGTCATTTAAATACTGAGTCACATCCCCAGACCTTTTTTATATTTTTATTTTGAGACAGGGTTTAGTTAACATGCTTAGAACCTTGCTAAGTTGATGAGGCTGGCTTTGAACTTGTGATCCTCCTGCCTCAGCCTCATGAGCCAATGAGATTACAGGCCACTTATTAATTTTTGATTTTGCTTCTTGTGCTTTGTAGTTTTGTTATGGAAATCAGTTCCTGAGCTGACACATTGGAGTGTTGGGCCTACATTTTCTTCTATCAGTTGCAGGGGTTCCTGGTCTAATTCTTAGGTGTCTACTTTGAGTTCATTTTAGGGGTTGAATTTTATTATACTACATACGGATTTCCAATTTTACCAGCACCATGTGTTAAAAAGGCTATCTCTTCTCCAGTGCATGTTTTTTTTTTTTTTGGCAACTTTGTACTGTATCAGACAACTGTATTTATATGGGTTGTCTCTGAGTCTTCTATTCTATTCCATTGGTTTTCATTCCTGTTTTGGTGCAAGTAAAATGATGTTTTGTTACTAGAGGTCTGTAGTATAATTTGAGGTCCATTATGAGGAGTCACCTGCTTTGCTTTTCTTGCTAGGGATTGCTTTGGTTATTCTGTGTCTCTTGTATTACCAAATGAATTTTATATTTTTTTCTATTTCTGTGAAGAATGTCATTAGAATTTTGATGGAAATTGGATTGAATCTGCATAGCACTTTTGATAGTAAAGTCATTTTGACAATATTAATTCCACCTATCTAAGAACATTGAAGCCCTTTCCATTTTCTAAAGTCTTCTTCAATTTCTTTTCTTAGTGTTCTGTAGTTTTCATTTTAGAGATTCTTAAATTTTTTTTAAGATTAATTCCCAAGTATCTTATTTTTTTCTTTTGAGCTATTGTGCATGGGATAGTTTTCTTAGTTTCCTTTTCAACCAATTATTATTAGATTATAGAAATGTGATGGATTTATGAGTGTTGATCTTGTATCTTGCTACTATTCTGAATTCATTTATGAGCTATGGAAGCCTTCTGATGGAGGTTTTGGGGTCTTCTAAATATAGGACCATGTCATCAGCAGAGATAATTTGAGCTCTTCTTTCCCTCTTTTCCTATTTATATCACTTTAGTTTTTCTCCTTTTGCCTGATTGCTCTGTTTAGTTTCAAGGACTATGTTGAATAGGAGTGGTAAAAGTGGGCATCCTTGTCTTGTTCCTGTATTTAGAGAAAATGTTTTCAGCTTTTCTCTGTTAAGTATAATGTTGGCCTTGGGTTTGACATATATAGCCTTTACAATGTTGCAGTAAATTCTTTCTAATCCTGCTTTTTCTAGAGTTTGAAACAAAAGTAAGTGCTGGACTTTGTCAAATGCTTTTTCTGCATCTGTTGAGATAATAATGTGATTCTTCTTCTTCAGTCTATTTATTAGGTGAATTGCACTTATTGATTTTCATATGTTGAACCAATCTTGCATCCCTGGGATTAAACCTACTTAATCATGATTAAACCTACCTTTTTGACATGTTTTTGTATGCAGATTTGCCAGTATTTTATTAAGAATATTTTGCATCAATGTTAACCAGGGGTACTGGATTGAAGTATTCTTTTTTTCATGTATCTTTGGTTTTGGTATCACGGTGATACTGTCTTCATAAAATGAGTTTGGCAATGTCCTCTCCTACTTTTGTATTTCATGGAAATGTTGGAGGAAGATTGGTATTAGTTCTGTGTTGAAGGTATTATAGAACTTGGCTGAGAATACATCTGGTCTTGGACATTTTTTTTTGTTGAAAAGGTTTTGATAGTTTCTTCAATTTCATTACTGTATATTGATCAGCTTAAGTTTTCTATATCTTTAGAGTTCAACTTGTGTAGGTCATAAATCTCTAGGAATTGTCAACATCTTCAATATTTTCTAGCTTTTGAAGTATAAATTTTCAAAATAGTTTCCCATGATCCTTTGTATTTCCATAATGTCTGTGCAAATATTTTCTCTTTCAGTTCAAATTTTCTTAATTTGTTTTTCCCTTTTTATTTTGGTTAGTTTGGCAAAGGATTTATCAATTTTGTCTTTCAAAATATCAACTCATAAGGCTCACTGCACTGTTTCACTAATGTAATCCAGAGGCTCCAGCGGCTGAGGCAGGAGAATGATAAGTTCAAAGTCAGCTTCAGTAACTTAGTGAGGTCCTAAGCAACTCAGTGAGACCCTTTCTCTAAATTAAATATAAAAAGGAGCTGGGGATGAGACTCAATGTTTCAGCACCTCTGGGGTCAATTCCCCCTGACCCTCATCCCCACACACATAAAGCCAAACAAATGAGAAAAACAACTCTATTTTGTTGATATTTTGTATTTTCCCCCCTCAAATTCATTTATTTGGGCTCTAATTTTAATTGTTTCCTGTCTTCTGCTGAGTTTGGTGTTAGTTTGTTCTTTTTCTAGGGCCTTGAGATGTAATGTTGGAATATTTATTTATTATTTCTCATCCTTTTAATGTATGAGCTCAATGATATAATCATTTTTCTTAGAACTGCCTTTATACTGTCCCAGAGATTTTGGGATCATTGTTTTGATTTACTTCAAAGAAATTTTTCTATTTCTCCCTTGATACCTTCTGCTATCCATTCATCATTCAAAAGTGTATTATTTAATTTCCAGATGTTAGAGTGTTTTCTATTTCTTATCATTTCATTTCATTATATTCTGATAGAATGCAAGGTATTATCTCTACTTTTTGTATTTTAGAAGATTTTCTTTGTGACCTAAAATATGGTCTATTTTATAAAATATTCCATGTACTGCTCAGAAAGTGAATTCAGTCACTAATGGATGAACTATTTTCTAGATATCAGTTAAGTCCATATTATGAATTCTATTTTTTAAGTTCTGTAGAATCTCTACTTAGTTTGTTTGGATAATCTATCTAGTGGTAAGGTACTGATGTTAAAGTCTCCCAGTATTATTGTAGTGTGGTCTATTTGATTCTAAATATTGGGAAGAGTTTGTTTAATGTATGTAGATCTCTTGTTTTGGGGGGCATAAATATTTATGATCTTGTTGATGTGATTCCTTTAAGCAGTAATAAGTGACTTTCTTTGTCTCTTCTGTTTAATTTTGGTTTAGTTCACTTTATCTGATATGAGAATAGCTATCCCTGCCTGTTTATGAGACCCATATGAATGGTATTTTTTCCCCATCCTTTCACCTCGGTCTTTGGATGTCTTTGTCTGTGAGTGAGTCTCTTGCAAGTAGTATATTGTTGGGTCTTGTTTTTTTTTAATCCAATCTTTCAACCTATGTCTTTCAGTTTAAAAGTTTAGACCATTTACATTCAATGTTATTATTATAAATGCTTTTTATTTCGTGATGTTTTGATTATTTCTGATGTTTAAATCAGACTTGATTCTCCTTTAAGTGACTCTTCTACTAGTGTAATTTCTCCTTAATCTACTAGTGATGCTTTCCATCAAATCTTTAATTTGGTTTATTGAGTCTTTCATTTCCAGGTTTTCCATTTCATTGTTTTTCAGAATGTTTCTTTATTGAAGTGATCTTTCACTTTCTGCATTTTATCTTTGATTTCACTCATTACATATTTTAGCTCCTAGAAGAGTTTAACTATGAACTTTCTAAATTCTTCTCTGACATTTCTTCTACTGTGCTGTGACTTAAGTCAGTTGTTGAAGCATTATGGGCTGTTTGGGATGATATGCTCCCTAGCTTTTTCAAATTTGTTGTGTATCTACCTATCTATTGGTAAGTTCTCCCTTGTTCTTTTAGTGAAGGACTACTTTGTGAGCTTTTTTCTCTTAAGAACCCTGAGCTGGGTGAATACTCAGATAATGATAGCTTAAGCCAATGTGCGAACACTACTGATCACAATATCAGCACTGCTTTAAGATATGCCGCTGAACTCTGTTCACTATAATCACTTCAAAGCCAAGCCTTGTTATATTTAAACCTACAAGAAATAAAAATTGTTATTGTTTTTCATGGTACTCAAATCCAGGTATGAACTTTTAATAAAGTTATGGAATAAGCAAAAATACAAGATGCTAAATTTAGTAAACTTACTAGAACCGTAAATGAGTGCTAAAAAGGGGGAGAAAGAAAGATTGGGCCAAAAGGAGAGGAAAAAATAGACACACACAAAGAGAGGGAGAGGGGAGAGAGAGAGAAAGAGAGAGGGAGAGGGAGAAGAAGAGAATAAAAAATAATAATTTACACAGAGGCAGAAAGAAGAAATAGATGAGGCACTAGCTGGTAGTACAAGAGGATAAATGGGGGATAAGTAAAGCAACTATAAAATAGAGCTAGGAAAATAAAGTCGGGAAGATTGATTCCAATTAGTACTTTAAACCATTAGATGAAGTATATTCAAGTGGATTGAAAGTACAATGTTGACTATTGGGTTAACAATTATCTTCAAGTAAAATAATTGTTTATATGATTAAAGCTGACATTAGAAATATTTATAATAAACCATGCCAAGGTAAAGAAAATTATTGGTGAATCTTGCATTGGATTTCATCAGGGTTTAGACATTTAGCAGATGTCCATCAGTTTTAGCTGTTGATTTTTCCAGAGTTGCAGGGACACAGCAGCCAACTACCTAGTTGCTATGAACCTTCTATGAGCAGCTTCTGGTTTGTTTGTAGGAGCCTGCAGCTGATTGCTGGGAGGGTACAATGTTGTTGCTTGGCCATTTCTTTTGTGTGCAGGAGTTCAGGATGCAGGTCCCTGTGATTGCTCGTAGGTTATCATCTGCTGCTACCATCTTTAGGATCCTTTTCACAGAGTGAAGATTCTTGTGGCTATCTATGAGCTCAGGTACTTTGGTTATGGGTTTTCCACTGGTATTCTATGGCATACATGTATTCCTCCAGCTGACTCTGCTCTCTGGGGAACTGTAGTAAAGGGACTCAGTTGGTTCACCTGAACTAGTTTCCACTGCCTCAGTTTGTGAATGATGGGCATCGATTCCCTCTGTTTTCTAAGTCTTATGCAAGGTCCTGCAAATATCCAAACAATGCCCTTTCATTTGCCAATTGTGATGACAGGTCAGCTGGGCACTAGTTAAGACTGGGAGCAGCCACTTCCTATTACCTGGTAATTTTCCACCTTAACTGGCTAACTTCATGGGTGCTTTCAGCTTAAGTTTTCTGGGAGTATTCCGGCAACTTGTTCCAGTAGCCTTCTCTCTGTGGCTGCCCCCAGTTTTAGGAACTGGTTCTCTATGTCACTGAATATTCGGGCGGCTTTCCTCTAATATGGCCCCACAATTCTGGGGACCATCCCTAGACATTCCATGGTGCCTACTTCCAGTGTCAGTGGTCATGGACTGATAAATCCACTTTCTTCTGCTCAGGACTAAAGCTATCTGGTGCTGTCTGTGTCTGAGTTAAGCAGATGCTGTACAGAGCTTTCTGCCCTTGCCTGAGTTGCAGAGGCTGAACAGGGTTAACTTCAGTTCCCAGTAGAGATCCCCACCACCCAACTCCCCTTGTTCATGGTGAGGGAGAGGTAGTTGGGGTTTCAGTGATTTGGGGTTAGTAGTGCTCTTTCTAGAAATTCTTTTTGGCTGGATTCTTAAAAGATCCCGCTGCAGGTAACTTTCTTCAGGGTTAATTTGCTGCTGTCTGGGTATGGGAAGACACCATGTTGATCGAAGGGGGTAACTAGTTGGTTGATGTCTCCACAAAATGGCTGCAGACTCTCAGATCAATTTTCTTTGCAGTATTCAATTTTAAACTCTTTGCTGTTTTAAGGAACCTGCTGTTTCCATCACACTTCAAATTTTGTCTCTCCACAGATTTTTAAGTGGGTGAGCTTAAGAAATTTTCTTCTCCCATCCTTTCTTTCTCTGTTGCCCCTCCCCCTTTCCCATACCCAAGTTTAGGTTTGGGGTTAGGGAACTCTTCATTTATTTTCTACTCTAGTAACCTATCTCCCAGTCTCCCAGGTCTCAGAATTGTTAATATTAAGTCTTAGAGCATTTATTTTGTTACACATCTCTCAATTCTTCTTTTCAATGGCTACCTGCTTTCTGTGTTGTGAGTTGATCAGGACTCACTGCCTAGTTCACTTCTACCATCCTCCTCTGTGGGCATCTTAAACCTGCTTTCACTTCTAAATCCCGGCAACCTGACCATTGCCAGTTTCTACTTCACATTCCCTAAAGGCCCATGTTTCCTTTTAATGTAGTTTGCCCCACTACAGTTATTCATGTTGACATTTCTGTGGCATTTGTCTGTTTAGTTGTGTTATAACCCAAGCCCTGCCATTTTCCCTTGATGTCAATTTCTATAGTCTTAGCCATGTTTTCCTGAGCTGGCTACGGGGAGATCTGATCATGGTCCCCTTCTGAGAATTTTAGGACCTCAGCCATCAATATTTACACTTTTACAGGAACCCTCTCTACCGGCTTCAACCAGGGCAGAAAAGTTTAGTAGTTTAGTCCCTGTGAGATGTGACATGCAAAAGGGACAGATCCCTACACTATGTCTAAGTATCTTATTTTTCCCTTCCCTTCCTCTTCCTTTCTCCTCTCCTCTATCTTCTCCTCCCTCACTTTCCCTTTTCTTTTTCTGTTTCTGTTTTTTTTAATGTGGTCCTAGGACTAGAATTGAAGCATCATCTTGATGTTCATTTTGAAATCTTTTTATTATTTTTTTGGCTTATTTCCTTTTGTTTTTGTTTTGTTTTTTGTTTTTATTTTGGCTCCCATTTTCTGGTACTTCCCAATGAATTCTTTTACAATTAAAAGCTAGGAGGTTTTTTTAAAATCTATTTTTATTTTATTGGTCTATTGATGATAACTGTACACAGGGCAAATGCTGATGCATTGACTCAGCTATTAAGGAGGGATCATGTGGGAAAATGGAAAATGTGCTGCTTATTGTCTGTCATTATTAATCTTCTTTATTTATCACATTTTATTCCTGAAAAGGATTTATGATGGCAGCTTTTTTATATAGAGAAATTGAAGCAAAAACTAATCGGATGGGGACAGAGAGGGTAGCATAGAAAGGCAAAAAAGGAAAGAGGAGATGAATTCCTGAGTACCATGATGTCATCTGAAATTTGCTTGAGATAGGCCACATACTTGACTGTGGAGTTTTGAGGTTGCCTAAGAAGAGGACAATATTACAAGAAACAAGATGCATAGTGTCCATAAAAACAGAAGCTCACCTGTTGCTTAGAAGAAGTATAATTATTCCTGGCACTGAGTCAAGAGCAAAATTTCTCCTTTGAGTCCTCATAAAAAGGACACCACAACCTGGTGAAGAATGTTCTCCAGAAATTGTTATAGTTACTACCTCAATGAGTTTTATGGTTCTGTTTGTACAGAGTCCTTCAGTGCAGGACCAAGGCACCGTGCCAAGGAGAAAGCACGATTTATTAGAAGTGTTTCTGTAGGGACAACATTTTGCAGTCCATGTGTGCATTTTTCTCTTCATGAGGCTTAGTCCATGGGTATGCTTTAGTGGTTCCTCTATGAGGATTGAATTATGCTTCAGGAAATCTTTCACAGACGTTATTCTCTTAACTAAAGTTTGGATAAGTACTGAGTGGCAGTAAATTTGTCGTTGGGCTCCCTAACAAGTACTTGGGGTGCAACTATTTTGTGTTATTGATGGAGAACAGAGTTGCATGCTCTGTTGTTTTGTGTGCTGGGAGAGGATCAGCATCTAATAAAGAAGAAGTGGTGTTTGAATGAGCTGGGATAATAGCTAACCCATTTCAACCCAGAAAATGGCTGCTAGGAAAAGGTGGTAAAAATAATCCCCTCATGAGACAGTTTGGTATGTACTTTAACTCACTGTTAAAAAAAAAAAAAAGCCCCTTGAATCTGGTTGTAATAATTTCAGCCTGAAGGGAGAAAAAAAGTACAATGTGTGTATTTAAATACTCAGAGCAATTATGAAACTCAGCATGGTCTCCACTGGCCATTTAACCTTGAGCATTGTAATTTCCGATGAGTCTCACAAAATAAATTGGCTTTGAATCCTATACAGAAGTAAATAAATGAGTCAAATGTGTCTAAAATTAAATTATGATAAAAAGTTTTGTCTTCTATTTATCAAAAGTAATGTTTGTTTTTAGTGGAGTCAATAAGTAGCACTTCTTTATTGGCAGTAATTAAATAGTTGATAAACTGAAGTTTAGAATCATAAATGTGAAACTCTTCTATTTTTAGGTAGGTATCAATTTTGTTTTTTAAAAAAATATTTGAAATAGAATTAAATATGTCAATTATGTTATTTCTTAGCATGACAGAATCAGCTATGGAAAAGAATCATTCTTCCCCAACACTGTGAACAGGTTGTCTTATATTAATAGTTAGGTTATAAGCTTCAGTAGAGCATAAACCCTTTTTCCTTGTTTGTTTTATCCCTGCCTCTCAGCAGAGTGCTTGGTACATAGTAGAAATTAATAGCTGAATTAGCTACTGTTATTACATTGAATATTGCTCTTTGGTATGATAAAAAATATAAACATCATCAAGAGATGTTATTGTTTTTATGTAAATATTATGTATTTAAAAGTAACAAGACATACATTTCTATAAAAATACACATCTAATTTTAATCAGTGACTTTTGATTCCTTTATTTAAGTAAGAGTTTGTAGCATTTTAATCAATGGTCTGATTTATGAGGAGGTATGCTATACCAACACATTTTGCTCCTTTGAAATCATATACTTTCACAAATATGATCTGAACAAAATATATAGTCCAATTATTATACAACTTAGAATTTTTAAAAAATGCAGAAAATTTTATTATAATATATTAGAAAGCTTAATATGATGAAGCAAAAGCAGCTGCTAAAGTGTCAGAGACAGTGGCTCTACATTTGCAGATCATTATGTTAATTGAAATATGGCAAATGCCAGATGTTTTTTATGCTTTCAAATTATCTGTTCATGCTACCATGATGTTTTCTGTGAAGTTGATTATGTGCAGAATATTAGACAAAGGTCTTCCAGGCTTGAAGACCAAAATTACAACCTTGAATTTAAGTTTGAATAAATCTACATTGCCACTTACATATTTGCTGCATGACAATGGTCCACACACAATGGTGCAAATAATAGAAATTTTTACCTTTGAATGATATTTCTGCCAGCACCACCAACTGTTGAATGTTAAATATGAGATTTGGCAGGTGCAGAGATTTTCAGTCACCTTCAAAAAACAGTATAATACACACTAACAAAATCTGCATCTGAACCATCCGGCAATGGAACAAACATGTCAATCATCTTTCCATCTTTAATTGGCAGTGTTTCTTGTAATGCACAATTTAAAAATTATTCTGATCTTCAAAGGAGAGAAAGAGAGTGAGAGAGAGACAAGAGAGAGAGAGAGAAAGAGAGAGAGTAGAGGACAAGATTTTTTTGTTGATGTTTACTTGACAATTGATCTGGTTCTGGGCAAAATAATGAAGTTGAAGAATGTTGCTGGCTTCTTGCCCCTACTCTTTCATTCCTGCTCCACATTACTACTTTATAACCTACACACTCATCCTAGCACCCTTAATTAATTATTAATTTGTGGTTGCTGCCATACCACATTGACCAGAAAGAGTTAACGCTTGCAAATGATTTATCCTTTTTCAGCCAACACATTTTTTTAAATTAAAAAATGAACTTTACCTCTAAGTTATTATATGTAATAATTTAATTATATGTAAATAATTTAATTACATATAAAGCAATTATATGTAATAATTAATTAGGTCAACTAAATCCTGATGGTTATCTATCTAGCAAATTATAATTTTGAGGTTAAAATGATCAGATATATAAAACATAATTTTTTTCTTCTGAAAGTTTTAAAAAGTAAGCATAATTTTAAAAAAAATTCTCATTTCTCTCCAGTATGCTTAGGAAATGTTTGGGAAATTGTTAGCTTCACAATCCCTGATATTACATATAATTTCTACTGAGGTACCCTGCTAACTAACCCTGTTTAGAAAATTCCTTTGACAAATGACTGGTAGAATTTGGTGGTAATAGCAGAAGGTCAGAGTCTTTGGGTCTCTCAGATTTCTTGAGGACCTCATTTCTCACTACTGAAATTTCTTATTAACTCAAAGAAATGCTTAACTGAATTAACCATAGCAACAACAAAAATTGAAGTTTTTATCTGTATATTTCAATTAGGAACTTTTGAATCAGAGATAAAACAAAATAGATATTCATTTCAATCACTTTATATTTTATTTTCTACTTTTATGAAAGCTTATACAATTTATTTTTACTTTTTAAGAGACAGGAATTAGGTATAGAGAATTCTGTAATATTTATCCTGTCTTTCTTTCAGCATAGAGTATCCAATTATGTCTTTTGCATAATGCAAAATAATCATCACAGAGAACATATTTTAAATTTATGGCTCAGAGGGATCTCAATCATCTTTGGCATTCAACACTCAAAGCATTTCAGATATTTATTCAGAGCAGTATAACAGAAAGTACACAACAGATTGAAACTTTTTGGCAACATACATTTGCAATGAAAGCTTGAGAAACGTGTACAAATAAGAATGCATTATGGATTTTGCATGTTTTGACTATACACTGTGATAAGGGAATGATCATATGCTTTGTTTAACTGAGATTTTCTCAGTAGCTTTATGTTAAGGGCATAGAAGGACACCGTCCTCATATTCTGTTCTTATGGCAGTGTGCATGTCCACTTTAGGGTATGTTCACCTACATGTGGAGAACATTGCTCTATGTGATAGAGCTGAAAGAAGCTCTATGGCCTCTGTAAACACACAAAAGTGTTAAAGGAAAGAAAAGAGAACTATTGGAAACAAAAGCAAGTAAATAAGGAGCCTCACACAAAAGAATTTAATGGTTGACAATAGAAACAAAAGCTTAAGATCTCAAAGGGTTAGAAAACAAAATCATTAGACCTGGAAATTAGAATATCCTGTAATTTCTCAATTTTTAAAACCATTCTCAATTTTATTAGAATGGTGGTGATAGAAATAAAAGTGTAGGGCTGGGGACATAGCTCAGTTGGTAGAGTACTTGCTTTGCATGCACAAGGCCCTGGGCTCAATCCCTAGCACCACACACACACACACACACACACACACACACACACACAAAGGTGTAATTGACATAGGTTATAAGGAATTAGGGAAATTGGGCCAACAAGTATGACCAATTTATTTTGCATAATTTTATGCCTAAGATCTAGGAAAAGGTGGAGCTAGAATACCTAGAAAAAAATGAGAGGATTTTAGTGAAGTAATTCAAGAAGGGACAAAAAGCAGAGTCAAAGTATGAATCTTTGGAGGAGGAAAGGTGATACTGTGAGGTGTAGACAAGAACTGGGGAAAGAGGTCACCTGGATTCCATTTTATTTGTGAAGTAACAAGGAATGTGCTGACAGCACGACAAGAGTACATTGTTCAGCAATCTTGAGGAAAGAGAAAGCCAGAATTGGAACACCAGACACACTGGATGCAGCAAACACCTGATTAAGGATAAATACCCCTGTCACTAAGGCACCTCTGAGAACAGTGGCTATTTTCATACTATTCTCACTGGTGCTTATCATCATACTCTTTATGAGTCTCACAAATATTTATTGAGCTCAGCCTAGGTGCCTGGAACTATATTAAAGTCTAGAAGGTTTCATAATACTAGGAAAAGAAATGACTCTTCAAGGAGCTTGAGTTTCTGTACTGTCAGGGAGCATTTGGTCAAGGAAAATAGTTTATTTCAGCCCATTCTTTTCTTGTCTTGAATAGCATGTCATTGTCACATTATTCCATTTGTGCTTACATGTGACAGCTTCCTGATTTCTTTGCACTTTCCTGGGCATGTTATCTGTATTTTGTGAAAGGATAAAGGATTCATAATGTTAGCATTTATTTTTTCTCCTTATGCTTTCAAATATTGCTAGGCTGCATGATTATCAGTGCTGCCTGCTGTGAGCATCTTTGTCCCAATATAGCATCATCAGTAATGATTATATTAAGGTGATGTCCCTTCACAAGATCTGTAACCAGGGTACTAGCTGCAAAGCTCATTCCGCTAATTATGTGAACAATATTCATTTATTTTTAGCACATCAAATAATCTTCAAATTGCTTTTCCAGGCATGCATTCTCAAAACATTTCCTATATCTGTAATGTTTCAACTCTTCTTTTTATACCACTAATTTAGAATGTCTCCCTCAGGTTTTATGAAGTGAAACTGCAACCATTAAACTTTTGCCATTACACTGATTTTTTGGTTAATTTTATTCATATATTTATGACAAATAAATACTTACACATCATTAGAATAGAGTTATCAAATTAAGAATAATATATACAAGCTGCAACAAAAATTATCAGACAGAAAAATTTTTAAATAATCAATTTTTCTTTATTAATCCCACATTTATGAAAAATTTGGTGTGAAGATTTTTGATTTCTCTTTTTCCCCTAGTTGTGTCACTTTCTTTATTTGCCACTGGGAAGCAATGATTTAGTTCTGATAAACTGATTGAACTTTCAACAATAAAAGAGACTTTGGATGGCTTTAACTATTAAACAGTACTCTCCATTTCACCTTAATGACTGTTCAGGGCACTTGGAATAAGTTGGTCCAATCAAAATTAAATGCAGAGCTCTTGTTCTCTGACTGAAAGGATTTATGTTTTCCTCCTGATGGTGTGGTGCCCAGAAGTGAGATTTGGACCTATTGCGGGCGGTTTGAGAATGGAAGCAATATGCAAGACTGACTTACAAAACAGCAGAACTCAATCATCCATCAAATAAACCAAATCTGCCCTATCACTGATAATTTCCAGCATGTGAATTATATAACCCCTATACAGTTTGTGATTGTTAATTTCATGTATCAACTTGAGTAGACTGCAGAGTGCCCAGTTTAAAAATTGTCTGGGTGTGCCTCTAAGGTGTTTCATAAAATTAACATTGAATTCTGGGACTTACTTTGTAGGTTATCCTCCCCAATGTGGGTGGAAATAATTCAATCCACTGATGATGTAAATAGAATAAAAGGTGGCAGACAGAGGGATTTGACACCTTTTCCTGCCTCAATGCACTATAGTTGGGGTACCTCATCTCATTATATCATGACATTTAGCTGGGGTTTATATTACTGACTCTTTGGTTTCTCTCCTTTGGACTTGGACTGAGTTAATAAAACCTTCCTGGTTCTTTCTTGTCAACAGCAAATTGAGAAATTCTCCCTTTCATAAATGTGTGATCCAATTCCTCCTTATATATAAACATACGTCTCTTATTGGTTCATATTGAAAAGTCTAATATCCACTCAGCCAAAAAGCAAATTTCTGCAGATAAGGAGGGGGCATACTTGTTGTGTGTTACTCATCAACTAGAACTGGTTTTATAATCTTGACTACTTTGTGTAATAGTAAGAGTTCTAGAAGTTTCTGTGCCTACTGAGTGAAAGCCCTCCTCCTGCCTTCCATCGCAATGTATTTTACTAGCTTCACTGGATACTTTCCAATGTATTTCATTAGCTTCACCTGTATAAAAATTCTCATTGTATCTCAAATTTTCTAAAAAAAAAGAGTACTTGCTGCCACTTCAGATTTTTATTTGCCATATAAACTTTGACCTACCTATAGTTACTAGTTATTATTCTATTAGTTTAGAATCTTGTCTTCTAAACTCTCACCTAAAGCTCAGGGTCATCTACAAATTAGAGAGTTTACCTGTGACCACTTTTCCACCACTTCTGTGAGCCCTAGAACTCCTGTAGCTATGTAACTTCTCTGCCATCAGAGTCCAGGCACTGCCTCAGGACAAATTTGAATTTGTCATTCTCCTTTCTACACTGCAGTTGAACCTGAGATCACTTCCCTATTCCATCCTTAGAAACTATTCTCATTTAGGGTCAAATTTTCACGGCTGAAAACCCAATGAACCAAAGGCCAAATGTTTTCTCTGATATGTGGATACTAATTCAAAATAAGGGTCCAGGGCTAGGGAAGAACAGAGGTGGGAAGGACGGTGGAATGAATTGGTCATTATTACCTTCTGTGCATGTATGACTACATTACTGGTATAATTTTACATCATGTACAACCAGAAGAATAAGAAGTCATACTCCATTTATATAGGACATGTCAAAATGCATTCTACTGTCATGTATAACCAATTAAAACAAATAAAAAAATTTCAGGGCTGAGTAATACCTACTTTTTTGCATCTTCTTTCCCTTAGAAATACTATTTGGAAAGCTTGGTGGGCTTTATGACTGTATTCTTTAAATTCAGAATAAAAAGTTGAATTATCAGCAGTTTAAATGTGTTAGTTTCTTAAATTGATTGAAATACATTTCAATCATTTCCTTAATTTTAAATAATTTTAGCTCAAACTTCTTGAACTATATGCTGTGATAGTTTGTGGAACATTTCACCCCTGCCTCCAATAAAAAAAACCTTGAAGACCTCTGTTGTTTTTCCTAGATTGAATTAGTTGGAAGGTTAGATTTCACCAACATAATATGACCAAATTGAAAAGTAGAATATATTAATAAGGAAAAAGCAAAGGAATTTTTTTCAATTTCTCCCTATTGTTTAGGTGGTCAAAATCAAAACAGAAATAAAAGTTAGTGACCTAAATCTAAGAGACAGAGTATCTTTGCACTGTGAGAAATTTGGAAATAGAAAATCTTATGAAGAAGCCACTGTGTTAATCAGTTTTTACACTGTAACCAAAATACCTGACAAGAATAACTTAGAGAAGAAAAAGTTTATTTTGTGCTCATGGTTTCAGAGACTCATTCTATGGTCAGTTGTCTCCATTGCTCCCTGAGGTGAGGTAGAACAACATGGCAGAAGGGCATGGTGGAAGAAGGCTGCTAAGCTCATGGCAGTCAGGAAGCAGAGAGAGAAAAAGAACATGGAACCACCGACAAGATGTAATTCCCAAGGGAACTCTACTACTTCCTCCAGCCACATGCCACCTGCCTACAGTTACCACCTAGTAGTTCATTCAAAGTATTAATCCATCAAATGGATTCATCCTCTGATGAGGTTAAATATTTCATTTATTCATGTCACCTCTGAATATTCTTGCCTTGTCTGACACATGAACTGGGTGATGTCTCGTATACAAAGCATAAGAGTCATTCCCCACAATTTTAAATATAGTAATATATAAGTTTCTCACACTGAATATATTTTAACTTAGAAACTTGAGCAAAATTACCTTGTGTTATATATACTGAATTGAATAAATTAAGCAAAAAATTTCTTTCCTCTTGAGTTGCAAATCATAGATTATTTTTTGTCCAGTAATCAGCAAATTCCAGCTGCAGGTATAAAACTGATGGTTGCCTTTCAGTTTTTGTAGCATTTTTATTTCTACATTTTCCTTGAGTGACTAAAGGATGTTAACTTTGTAGTATATCATTTGGAATGATTCTGATGATGCAATAAGATTTATGACTTAGGGTTTCTCTTTCCAGTTGCTCTAGCAATTAAACAGAAACAATCTTCTATGTGCATAATTCTTTCTTTTTAAGCCTTTAATATGGACAAAACTTAGATTTAGGAACTTTGAGAAGTAGAATCCAGTGAGAATTATTTGAGTAATAATGTAAGCTTCCATAAGTTTTTGCGCAGAGAAGACCAAGAAAATTCTATCTCCTGATCTGTGTACTCATGAGATGTTCTGAAGATTAATGTGTCTCTTTCAGGGCACTAAAGTACATTTAGAGCACTAAAGAAGTCATTTACTAAATGGTGCTCTTGGGATTTGAAAGAGTTAATGTGCCTCTCAGAAGGTGAGCAATGTACTCTCAAATGTATGCAAGGATCAGCACCAAAGCTTATAAAGAATTGTGAGAATGCTGGTTAAAAGCAGCTGGAGGTCCACAGCTTTATTACTTCTAACTATAATCCTAAGTTAATATATTTGCTGGTGTTAGGCAGTACATTCAGACAAATGAGAACATTCTCAAGTTTAAAAATGAAAACAAGAGGTACTATGATTGTTGGAAAATATTGTATATGTAATGCTTGGATTTCAAAGAGATATATTGTCTAAATCTAGACCTTCACTCCAAAAAGTGCTTTTTACTCAAATTAAAATTATAATGGTATTGAATCTTTTGATATTTTGCAGGTTTTCTCCTAAAATGGCAATGACAACAAAACATGTATTATTTGAAGATGATACTGAGAAATTTCACAATATGTAATAAAATACAATACCCAAAAGGAAGGAACAACAAAATATTAATAATCTTTTACCTTAAGTAATGACATTGTAAGTTTGGGGGTATATTTTTCTTCTTAAAATTATTGTCTTTTCTAAATTTTCTGCCATGAACAAATCTTATAAGGCTCTTTTTGATAAGAAATATGTTAAGAAAACATGAACACAGATTAGTAGCATCTATGACTTGCTGAAAGGAGAGTGTTGCTATTTCACTTTAGTTTGTCTGGTGAAAGATGTTTGAATATTACTGTTTTCATGATCCTTGTCAGAGGGAAAATTATGCTCTTCTCAGTGATTCTCATGGATAACTTAGTCATCAGAGCCTGGTCTATATTTCTCAATATTGAAGTTTTTCATAAGTAAGATAGGAAAATCTGTGTGGTGTGGGCCTCCAAAATTTTTCACTACCTTTTATCTCATCATTCTTACTCTCACTGATTGATGCAATCAACATTCATGGCTTCAGTTCCCATCCACATGCTATAAACTTTCAAATTTTTACATTTGGAATAGATTTCTCTTTAGAATACTCTGTTCATATATACCAATACCTGGTACATGTGGATGATCCTCCTAGTCACTGCAGCATGTATACATCTTTAGCTGAACTCAATGCTTCTTCAAAGATCTTTCTTTCCTTTTTTCCTTACTGAGAACATAATATCACTATCTTCTCATTTTCCTAAAGCAGAAATGATACAACCATACTTAATTTCCAACTTCTCCAATCACTCATTTTATAAATGTTATCCCCATATAATTCACAAATCTCTTTATTTCTCTAGAATGCACTTTTGCAGTCCTTATCAGTGTCCTTGATTTATCTTACATGAATTACTGCAATAACCTCTGTAATTGTCTCCCTTCACCTGGCCCCCTCTTTCTATATATGTCATTTATATTGTACATATAGTCACTTGAAGTTAGATTTCAGGCCCATATTTATATCTATTTCCAAAGTCAGAGCTCTTCCCTGCATGATTTTTACTTTCTATAAGGAATTTGAGGAAAGCTTTAATGATCTGTTTGGCAAAAATATAACAGACTTTGAGTTAAAGATCGTGGGTTGAACTCACGCGTTGGCTTTCATTCCTTTCTCAAACTCCGCAAAAACCATATAACATCAAATTTGTTTGTTTTGGCACAAAATCAAAAGGTCAACTAAAACTTAAGATTAGACATCAGTTTGAATTTAGAAGTGCTTTCTTCAGAAAATGAGCTTAAAAAGAAAAAAAAAAGGTAATACCAGGTGTTCTTCTAAAGGAGTGGCGCAAGGTTAAGAACATCATCCAGGATCACACACACAGAGCTTCTACTCAATATCGGGCTGCCCTAATCTTGGGTGTGAATAGGTAGCTAATGTTTACCACACTGTAGGAAACTTCCTAATATCAAGGATAGAGACTAAAGTAAGTAGAAAAAAAAAGAGAATATATCAGAAAAAATACTGAACACAAAGAAAATAAAATTTTAAAATTTATTAGCAGAAGAGAGGTGGGAAACTACCAAGAAAAAAATTAAAAAAAATAATGGGAAAGAAATTAAAGGGTGGTAAAACTTCTCTACGATTGTAGTGGTGAATAAATACATGACTGTATATATATATATATATATATATATATATATATATATATATATATATAATACAGCAGGAAATTAATCAAAGAGAAAAACAGAAGGGAGAGGCTAAGAAAACTAGAAGAGAAGCTCAATATATATATATATATATATATATATATATATATCTCAGGATATGATATACTGAGAAGGGCACATTACCTTGGCATTCTTCTCCAAAAACTACAACCTCAATTTAATCATGGGAAAACATCATACAGACCCAAATTAAGTCATACATTACAAAACAATCGATCAATACCCTTCAAGAATAAGGTCATGAAAGACAAGAAGACTGAGGAATTGCAGAAGACTTGAACAGACTAAAGAGACACAATGATTAAATGTAGTATGAGGTGCTGGAAGAGATAAAGGACAACAGGAGTGGTAGCAGGAGGAAGAGGTAAAATCTGAATGAAGTCTGAAATTTAGTGGATGTATTGTGTCAATGGTAATTTCTCAGTTTTGATCATTGTGTCACAGCTATACATGATGCTAGGATTAGGGGAAAATGAATATAGCTACAGGAGAAATTTCTATGTATTTTTCTACAAATTCAAAATTATTTCAAAATAAAAATTCCAAGAAGAAGAAAGATGCTAATGATGTCCTTAAGGAGATAAGAAAATATGTTGATCCAATAAACAAATAATATAAGACTAAAAAAATGCATTTTTGGAACACAAAACATCCCATAAACATTGAAATGTGGAGAGTAGAAACAAGACTCAGTAAAGGTGCCTATAGCTAAAGATGAGGAAATCTCCTGGACAGCAGGAAATTAATCAAAGAGAAAAACAGAAGGGAGAGGCTAAGAAAACTAGAAGAGAAGCTCAAAATATATAGTATCCAATGGAGAATAGAAAATATCAAATTATTGTCAACATAATTTGAGAATCTATCCTAATTAGAAGACTCTCAATATGCCTTTGTTAATATCAACAAGGATTCATTGATGTTTATTTCATCTTGAGAGGTTATAATCCAATATTGCTATATTAGATGAAAGTAGATTCCATATAGGTATATTTGTGTGAAATTTCAGATCCCTGAAGGCAAAGGAAAGAAATGCTTTTGAGAGAAAAACTGAGAACATAAAGGCCAAAGATGTAAAAATTACATTGGGTTATTTTAGCAGCTGCATTTAAAGCCAAAAAATTAGAGAAATTTTAGCATAACTTTCAAATTAGATCCAAACAAGCTTAACTTAATGTCTCAGAAGTTTATGCCTAATGCATTTATTTTAGGAAATCATGAAGAGAAGTACTTCAAAACCAAGAAATTAAATGCAGTGGAAGTCATCGGTTTCAACAAAAAGGAGAAGCAAAAGAAAATATTAGGGTGCTAGAAAGGTATTCCTGTCCCATTCCCCTAAAATGGGAGGCTCTGGAAGTGATTTTAAAGATCAAAATTGATAGAATACTAAATGTATTTAGTATATCAATAGGATAATTACTCAAGAGAAAGGAGGACATATCAGTGGTAATTATGTAGACTATCAAGCAGACACTAGAGGTAATCATTAAGTTCAAGGAAGCCAAAAATTGTAGAATAAGTAAAAGTTATTCACGTATTACTGTATGGCTCAGCTGTGAACAGCATTAGGACCTACAAAACTGGATACTGAATTGTCCCAATATTGGTATGTTTTTATAGTGGGATAGCAGGAAAATTGGAAACATGAATATGTGATTAAAGAATAGCTGTATGAAAAAGAGCTCAATCTTAATCTTCCATTGTGAGAATTCAATGACAATTCCACCATCCTGAAATATGTAAATAAGAATAAAGGGCAAGATATTTTAGGTATGGAAGAAAATACCAAGAGAATCCATTTAATAAGTCAGTATCAATAGTCTTTAGGGTCTAAAATGTACGAGGACAAAATGTAGAGTTCTTGGAATCTTAAAACCATGTTCATTTAAATTGAAAAAAAAATCACTATATAAAGAAAAAAGAAATAACTAATCAGTTCTCAAATTTAAACGTAAATAAAATTAGATTAAAGAACATTCAAAAATCATGTCCCAGATAATGTTATGAGAACTTTTAGTGACAGGTGCCTCACAATTATTAACTCAATCCTCTTAACGTGATCTATGCTAAAAAAAAAAAAAAATATGCTCCAAAGTCACACAAAATGAAATGGCCATGACAGTCTGAACAATCAGTTTGTGTTCAGAACATAAATTCTTAATAACAATGCCCTGTGAGCTTTCACATGATGTAAATCACCAGGGGAATAACATGATCGTATGCATAGACCCCTGGAGATAGAACAAGAACACCTGAGTCTGTATTTTGATTCTGACATTTACCAACAACGAAGTTTTCTAGTCATTAATCTCTATGTATTTTGATTGTCTCAGCTATATCTACAGTACTAACTACTTCCTGGGGTTTGATGTTAGAATGCAATAAGCTGGCAGAAAGTTAAGCACAGGGCACAAACTGATGTAAAAGCCTAACAGAGAATGGCACATATCACACACTCAATATATGTTTGTTGATTTGCATTAGATATATTATGGAAATGAATACAAAGTTCAACTGTTGGTGTGTCTGAAATTTTTATTCCTATCTGTTGCTTCTTCTGGGTGTCTAAAAAGAATAGTCATAGATTCTGTAGGGAAAGCTAAACCATGCATGTTTTTGCACCACCACTCTCTCTTTGCTACTGAGCTATATCCCCAGTTGTTTTTACTTTTTAGTCTTAGGCAGTGTCATTAAGTTGTGAAGGCTGGCCTCAGCCATCTGAGTAGTTGGAATCATACATATCATTTGATGATTTAAAATAGATGGTCTATATTTTCTTATGTATCTATTAGTTTTCCAAGAATCAATCTAGAATGATTATTAGTTCAGCTATTATGATATATTTGACATTTTTTTCAAATGTTCCTTTTCCAAAAATAGTTTGTTGTTTGAAATTAATTCATGCCTCTGACTTAATTGCACATGTTAAAATTATTCCCTTGGGTTGCTTTGCATGAATAATAAACTCAGTCAGTACTTTTATTCTCCATGGATAAAAATTTGACAACTCTAAAATAAATGTGCTCCAAATAATCAGAATCTACAAAACTGCAGTATAGAAGAGCTATTTATAAGTACTCAGGATATTAAGACATTTTTATTGTATCTGAGCATTTCCCAAGTGGCCAGAGAAACAGTTGTGCCTTAGGATATTAATAGCTGCTGTGAGAAAAAGGTGTTTCGTGATGATAAAATATTTGAAAAATGTTGAATTAAAGTAGAGTTTCTTTTCTGCAATGTTTTCCAGAGTTTCTAATGTGGTAGCTTATGCTTATATCTCTAATGGAACAATAATAAGCAGTTTCTCAAAATTGATTTGACCATTGAATCTTGTTTGTTTGAGTTTGTTTTCTATTTGTTATTTGTTTTTGAAGTTTCCTTGAGTAAAATTATTTCTCAGAAAACACTCCAGAAACTGAAAACCTAACTAATATAAGCAGGAAAGTTGGTCAGTGACACAATGCTGATTAACACAAGGGCACATCCCCTTGACTTAACTTTCTTTCACTAGGCCCCCCTTTCTAAATGTTCTACCACTTCTCAAATGGGACCATGCCATTGACACATAGGCCTTTGCTCTCATTCAAGATCCAAACTTATAGTAGCAATTTTCCTTTGTTTCAGTGACATTACAGGTTTTCTCCTTTTTCTCTGCTGAGTGCAGTAGTAATAAACTTGACCATCAGAATTTATGGAGAAGCCACATCGTTCTCACAGCAAGAGTAGCCACAGAGGTATCCTCTCCTGTATCAAAGCTAGAGCAGAAATCCCTCTTGAAGGAGTTAGGTTTCAAAGATATGAAAGATATTTTTGTTGTGAGGACACCACGATAAATGTAACAACAACATTTATAATTCACATTTTTTTTCATATAGGTTCCCTTTTGCAACAAAAAAAGGACATTTTATAAATTTTATTTCTTTCCAGTGTGTAACATTCATGGAAGTAAAATTATTTTGTGCATACAGATATCCCCAAAATTTTTTCTCTATGGAGCAAATACATCCTTCAAGAAGTGTCACGTGCACATCTCATTTCTTCACAGTTAAAGTTTAACTAAAAGCAAAACGCCACTAATGCGAGGCAAATTTTACAAGGCAAGCAGATGTTGTCATTAGAAGACCATCTTCCAATATTAGCCTCTGGCTCCAGCCACTGCCATCCAAAGAACGGGGTGGAAGAAACAATTTGGCAAGCAAGAGATGCTACTTGCTGGGGGCACAGAACATGATAACTAGTTGGAAGTCATTAAATTAGAAGTGCCTATAAGTGTGATGCATAATCTATTTTTAAATGATTTCAGCTCTAGACTACCTTTTATAAATTTCTCTTTTCATCATTAAATTACTTTAAATATTTCTTAATTCAAAAAAATGTGATAACCTTTTGTATGTGATAATTTAAATGTGATAACGTGCATTCATAGTTTTGCTTAATTAAATCCTTTGGTTTGAATTCTTTCCATTTAACTAGAAAGAATCAAGTAGTATATAGGTTCTTAAATGTAAAGTAAGGAGTAACAGTTTCAGAATTTGTTTCAGTTTTGTCATGGAAACTGAGCCACTAACAAAGCAGGAGTTCTGATCAATAAGAAATGGTTTTGAGTAATGATCCCAGATACTGATTCCTTCAGACTTGTCATCTCTTGCTGATGTTTGCAGTTTGTCAAGTCCAACAAAAAGCTGTGAGACAAGCCTGTTCAGGGCATAGCACAGAATAGGAAAGGACAGAATGGATCTGGAAGAACAAAGACTAACCATCACAGCTGGGGTAGAATGGCTACAATGCTGTTGTTGTATTCTGGCATGTCTCTCCTTGTCACTAAAATACCCTGGAGAACAAGATATCCTCTCTATGTACCAAATGTGGAGTATGAGCAGAGTATTTAACTGTACTGTACACATGCAATAAATATATCAGAACAAAGGCTTTTATAAACACTTGTTAGCGTATGACTTTCTATAACTAGAGAGAGATATGGAGATTAAGCACAGACTATAAATAGTCATTTTTTCTTTTAATCCTGAACTCTCTACTTTTTGGCTGTATAACCTAGAGTAAATAATCTTATGGTTCTTGTTTTGTTTCTTACCTATAGAAGGTAGATAATAATATCTACTGTATAAAATTACTGCAAATATAAAATATAAAGATGATTGTGAAAAAAATGCCCTGAATTTAGTGAAATCTAAATAAGTTTGAGCTATTGTTTTCATAGAAACATGATTAGAGCTGATTACCTTGATTATGGATACTTTCTTAAGAAAATAATTGTCCCTGAAATTGAGTCTCTGGGCTCCAGCAACTTTCTTTCAAAATCTATGGATTCGTGTTTAAAAACCAAAAAATAATTGATAATACACTTAATAACAATTAAACAAATAAAATTAGTTCTAATTTATATTTCATTTTTAATAATAAGATGGACTATCAGGAGTATCTCCCTTTTGATACAAAAAGTTGATGACTTGCATCTGAGGCCAAAGTGGATTAAATTGAAGAACTCATGAGAGTTATTCAGTGTGTTTTATTTGAAATTCTTATTGTTGAGTCCATAAGTTGAAGTGATTGAAGCAATGAACATCTTATTTGGAAGATATTTATGGCAAGTAGAAATACTACTAAGAAATTCATCAAAGCATTTATTGCCTTGAGAATTTTTATATTTGATATTTTAATAAAATAAACTCATATTTGTATAGACAGCATTATTACAATCACAACTTAAATTGGATTTTGTTTTGTTTTTACTTTTGAAGATTTCAGGATAAAACGGTTATGAAGTTCCCTGTCATACCACCAGGCTCTACACTGTGATAAGTTCTCCTGGCTGTTCCTCCATGATGAATAAATGGTACAGGGTACAAAAATTAGATGAGTCAGAGATTAGAACAAAAGAAGTGATGCTCCAAAATATTATATGTTTCGAGAAATCACTGGAGTGTTAAGTGAAGACTTATAAATACGGTCAAACTTTCAACCTCTAAGAAAATCTGGGAAACATTTATCAAAACCAATAAATAGTAATTTCTTCAGGGTACTTTTCAAATGGCATTTCATCACTAGTTTTATTTTGATCTATTTTTTAAAACTTCAATTCCTCATGAAAACAAGTTGTATAGCTATGGTATTACTCTAGCAAAATGATTTCCATAAATAAAGCAAGAAGCAATGGAAAGGAACATATATAAAGATTAATGCATCAGACTTTTAGGTTTATGGTGACTAACTATAATTCCTGAGCCTGAAGTTATTGGAAAGAAAATCTCTCTTATGGAAACAGGCAACAAATCCCAAACTATCTGAGCAACACAAGCAATTTACCTTCTCTTGACTTAAAGAATTGTGGTTTTATAGCCATTTTCCTCAAGTTTATTGATTTCATATGCAGTTTTGTACAATGACATAATGCATCTGGGCTTCACACACGGAGACAGAAAGGATAACTAACATTCGCGTCATTTGTCAACTGAAAGCAATCAATGGAACCTGGTCTCGACTTAGATGGGCAAAGCAACAAGGGGCAAATTCTCTTCAATCAAAGTACCTCTGGGATGAGAATGTTTGGAACATTTAAAGAAGACACAAAAATCCGAAAAAAAAATCCTAAGGTTAATGCTTCTTAGAAAATAAAATTATGTGTGATGTTTTAGCATCTTTTGATCAGTTTTGCCATATTAGTGGCATTGTAAATGGTTAGTCATTTGTATGTTTGTGAATGCCTGTTCTATCTACCCAGAAAAAGGGTGAGTTCTATTACCCCAGAAAAGCTTACGAATGTATCTTCTCAAAGAATGTAGATTTATTCTAATAGAAAATAATTAGAAAGGCAAATGTGCTGCCATATCAAAGCCCTACAATACTTTGTAAATACAAAAGTTTCAGCATGATTTTATTTTAATTACCCCCATCAGTGTACCTAGTGAAAAATTTAAAGTTGGCAAAATCTTTCCTCTTTTTTCTGATTTTTCTTTGCCTTGGGATTCCTTCCACAACTCCAGCCACTCTTCCCAGTACCCAGTACACAGGTGTTTCTCCATTGCTACCCTTTCAGAGGTGACCTGGCCAATTTCTCTATCTGCTCTATCTTTATCTCTTCTCAAGCAACTTGCCCCACCTCCTAGGTGCCACATCCTGACCACATGCTTCTAGTCACAAATAACAGAAACTACTGAAGAACACTGAGGAGCTCTTACTTAAGCATGGTTAAGAGACACACTGACTGGTAACTACTGATTTATGTGATTTTCTTCATCATCAATCAGATCTCCATCTAGGAATTTGAAACAATAGATGAGGGGGAAGCCTTGTTGAGTGTGCATGAATTAAAAAAGAAAAGAAAGATGGGGCTGGGGTTATGGCTCAATGGCAGAACTGTTGCCTAGCATGTGTGAGGCACTGGGCTCAATTCTTAGCATCACATACAAATAAATGAACAAAATAAAGGTCCATCAACATCTAAAATTTTTTTTTAAAAGAGAAGAAAGTACAGTGAGAACTTCACTAGCAAGTGTGAATATTGTGCATGAGAGGTTAGGAGTCACAAAGCCTCAGAGGAAAGTAGTTGAAAGAGAGATAAATGAGATAGATTCCCAGGTAACTGAAGTATAAGAGAAAACATCTGAGCCCAAAGAAGTGAGAGAATAGCTTCAATCCTTAATGTTTCCATGTCGAGATCCTATTTGAATGAGAGATCTGGCTCAGATGATCTCTTGGCCTTTGAGATCTGTGAACTTGGTGCATTCAGAAAATGCCACCTAATTCTTATGCTAGACTGATTAGGTCTTTGTTCTTTGTTACCAAACTATTCAATAAATTATTTAGCAGATTAATTTGGAAAATAGTAATTCTGAAATTTCTAACAGTACATAATACAAACACTTCTGTAAGTATTATCCTGTTTCATTCTTGCAATGAATTTGTCCTTGTGAGGTAGGACAGGACAAGTATTGATGGTCTTCAATTGAGGACAATGGAATCTTGGAAAGCTGCAGTAATTAATGGACTTCCAAGATGAATAGGACCCAGAGCCTAGATTTTTCTATACAGTTGAAGCTACTGAATTCATCCAAGCGAGCACACACACACACACACACACGCTACAGGATTTCTAGACCATTTGATTCTTATTTTTAAAGTATAAAGTTGGTCATAATGATAAACATAAAACTCTTTTCTTGTTCTTCTCTTACCTTCTCTGAGAAAACACAAATTCCTTTATAAATCCTCTGGTAATTGCCACAAACCAGACTTCCTATCTTCCACATAACTTGTATTAAATCTTTCCCACTTCTGGCTGGCCTTATGTGTGATTCTGTTTAAGATGCTAATTAAAGCAGAAATTGCATTCTCAATGGTTTTTGAAGGTGCTCCTAAGACATGGAGACTTGGAACATGGAACTTAGCGTTCTCCTGCACCAAGTGCATGTTCAGTCTGTAGATACTTTCCTGGTGGCTGTGTAGGCCTGAATTTGAAGAAACAAATGCAGGCATGTTGAAGCACTAACTCATAGCCAGTATCAAAAGCTTTGAAGGTACCACTGACAGTGCCTGCTACAAGTGCTATTATGAGGGCCCATTTGAGATTCTGGAGGTATTCAAAACAAGGCTGCAGTTTCTTCTTCAAATGTTTTTTACAGAAATATTCAGTGCAACAACTCATGAAGAATACATCCCAGGATCAAAGAACACGGTGACCCAAAGACCCAAAGTGACCTCCTTCATTTCTGAAGAAAGTTTCTCTGTGTACAATAGCAATTCCAGCACTCCATAGGTTATTGTCATTTGTTCATTCAACAAAGACTGATGACGTAACTATTTATGTATTGTTCTTGCTTTGGTGAATCTATGAACACGGCAGATATACTCCTTGAGTCTGTAAGTTTAAATTCTAGAAAATCAAATTCTGATAGGCTGCTATGCATTTTGTTGGTACATAAATGTCTGCATCAAACATTATAACCCTTTATTCAGGGAAAGTCAGCAATATATAGAAATATCTATGGATTTAGTAGATCCTGAAGGAAGAAGGGTTTTCTCTTTTTCTTTCTTGGATTCTGAAAAGAAAATATGGAAGTTTCTCATACAAATTCTGTGAACAAACAAATCTATTTTACAATTAGCTTACTGGACAGAAGGAGGGTCCAAATTAAATAAATTCTGTATGAAGTAGACAAAAACTCAAAAGATTTCTGAGTATATTAAGGAAGTTAATGAATAATGTGATTGGATGCCTTGACTATGGATTTTGGAAAAGGCAAAATGGACTGAAGCTGAGGGTCAGGTGGCAGACAGCTTGAGTCAGATACACCTGGGGATCACAGACAGATCTCAGGTGGTTCCTAGCCCCAGGAGTATCATAGCCCAGGACCTCGTCATCCTGCCATACCAACAAGATCTAGAGTCAGTGTCTGAGATATACATCCTAGAAATTCTACCAGAAAATCTTTTTAGAACACCAAAGGACAGAGAAATGGAGCTTGAACTACCATTGGCCTTATTTTTAGTCCACACCAATCACATTTAATTGGAAATCAGTGCAGATCCTGAAACCTGGGCTGGATTGGAACCTCTCTGTCTGCTTCCTTCTCATGATATAAGAAGCTTGTTTCTGTCAGTTTTTTGTTTCTATGACCAAAACACCCACCAAGAACAACTTGGAGGAGGGAAAAGTTATCTGTGGTTAATGGTTTCAGAAGTCTCAGTCCACAGATGGATGACTACATTGCTCTGTCCTCAACGTGAGGCAGCACAACACGGGGTAGGAACTCAGCAGAGGAAAACTGTTCAGCTCATGGTGAAGTCAGGAGGAAGAAAGGGCAGGGGAGTGTGGGGGGTGTCCAGTAAACAACACTTCTAGGACATGTCCTAGTGACCCACCTCTTCCAGCCATGCCACACCTGCTTATAGTTACCACCCTGGCAGTCCATTCAAACTATGATGGACTCATTTAGGTCACAGCTCTCATGATCATTTCACCTCTAAATATTCCTGTATGATAGGAGCTTTTGAGGGACAACTAATATCCAAGTTATAATAGACCTATTTCAACAAATGAGTATTTAATACACTGTTTTATTTCACCTTTTCTATATTATATACAGAGTTTTTTTATAATCCCAAGTTATAGATATATTTATGGTCAGATTAAGCTCTAACATATTACTTAAAATTGCCCTTTGGTTGGGGGTTGTCCAATGGTTCTACCTGTAATCAACTAGCTGGGCCACTTTGATGACCCCATCTCAGATAATGGATCTCCCAGCAGAATCTGAGAACTAGAATTTTCTTGGTGCTTTTATTTTAAATATAGATTTGTGGCTGAGCTCTTGGTTTGCCAGAGTTGAACTAGGTGAGTTACAGACTTTCAAGCCTTAGAATATGTAGGGATAGAGCTTGTGCCATAGAAATAGACTGGGAAAAACAGTGGTGCCAGATGACTATCTCCCCCGTGTCCTCAAGAAATAAAATTCACAGGATTAAGAGAAGAAACAGAGTGAGAAATAGGCTATCAGAAGAGATAAAGGTGTGAGAGAGGAATACAAGCACTAAAGTCCATACTGAGAACTATATGTTCTCTACCCAAGTCACAATTATCTGTTGCAAGATTCCAGGGAGCCAAAAGGGAGAGAAGCCCAGTGTCCCAGCCCAACACAGGAGCATATGCTTATATCACCAGTACTCAGGAGCTGTGTTTCAATTTCCTCTCAACATTCCAGAAGGATTTCCCTTTCAGAGCAGTTGTAATATCACTCATAAGTCACATGGTAGCACTGATTCTGTACCATTGAACTGATAGGGCTGCTTGTTCTTGAAGGGTAATTCACATAGGATTTGTTACCCTTCAAGAACAAGCAGCCCTATCAGTTCAATGGTACAGAATCCTCTTAAACTCTAAGAAGGGAATGGCACACCACACACTTCAAGACTTCCCTTGAGCATAAAGACATTCATCTCTATAAAATGAAAAGCCTTTGAAAATAGAACTTGACAGCTTGAGAAGGTATTTCAAGAAGAACCAATGTCATAAATCTAACATACATATAAATATAAATAAATACATATAAATATATAAATGTGTGTATGTACATGTACATGTGCATATACACACATACCTTTATACATATGTATGTCTTTGTGTGTGTATGTATATACATATTATATATATATATATATATATATATATATATATATATATATATATATATACTAAAAAGGACTTTGTAAGTAATGTAATAGATAAAATTACATTGGGAAAAAAGACATTATACAGCTGTGACATTTACTGCTAAGTGGACTCTCCATTTTTAAATACAGTTTTCATGTACACAGTTGTCTCTTTTGTGCAGCTCTCCCTTCCTTTAAGGTTTCCCATATGTATTATAGAGGACATAGGTGTCCACCATTTTTTCACCCACCTCCAAAGTCCTTGTCACACAGATTCTTCTCACACTTACAGCTTTTTGCTTGTCCTGCATTGGGCCAGTGTTTGACCCTGGGACTGTACTTGGCCACTAGTTAATGCCATCAGGAGAGTCTCTTGATCAATGAATAGCAAAAGTTAATGACTCTACAGATGTTTTTTTTTCCCCTTCTATTGTGAAGTAATTCTGTGGAACCTCTTAGAAGGTCCAGATCAGGAGTAAGCTCCCATTTCCCATAGCAATAACCCACTCATCAATAAAAGTTTTATTGACTTTTTTCCTTTGTATTTTTTCACTGTTCACTTCTTAGCTGTGTTTCTTAATATCACCACATAATATTCTCTTATGTCCAAATCCTTGCTTTAGTTATCAAAGAACCCCAACCAAGAAAAACATATTGTATAATCAATATATCCATTTATCACAATCCCACATAACTTCAGTTGTAAGTAGGAAATGTGACATGCTGATATCAATTATCCCTAAAATGAGAAATTCATCTCATTATTCATCTTTATTGATATAATTTATTCAGAGAAAATATTTTTTAACCTTGTAAGGAAATATTAATGCATGTCAATAGGAGAAACTGAAAAGCATGAAGCTCCAACAAATAAGAGGAAACCATTTGCCTGATTATCTCAATCTTTAGAATTGTATTGTCCATACTGCTTCCTCTAAACACATTCCTTTTAGGTTCAAGTTTATGTCTAAGCTGGGTGCCTATCATTTTCTAAAAATAGCTATCAGAATTGTCCTCTAAATCCATTTATAGCAGTCCAAAGTTATGAAGTTCTCATCAGGGGAAAGCACAAAGGAATGCAAGTTTGATTTTGTTGGGTTAGAGAGATCTGTCCTTGGGAAATGTTTGTTATGTTTAATTATGTACCTGTGTGTCTTCAAGAAACACTCTCTCTGTTAAAGCAATATTGATTTACTTCCCTTTCTATCTAGGCATTCTATTTCACAGATCACTGTAGACATGACAGGCATTCAAAGAAATTAAGTCCAAAGAAAAATACATAGGGCCAAAAGATTTTTTTTAAAAGCACTATTTCTTGTTTGTATATGTTTGAATTAGTTTGCTGATAAAATATGAAAGAGTGAAAATAATTTTTTACATTATACATTCTAGAGCTCTTCAAGCTATGAAATTAAATGAAAAAAATCCGATGAAATCAGGAAGTGCATTTTTGGATCAATTTGCATAGCTTTACACTTGGGCCCAATTTACCCAGGGTTATGATGGACAGGTGTCTGTTGGTACCTTCTTGAATTCACCTTCATTTATGGAGCTGAGAAGGCATTTCTCATTCCAACCACATCTAATGCCATTTAGAGACTATAACAGAAAATAAAGAAAGAACAAATACTGAAATTGGGAGGCAGCTGGCATAATTCAAGGTGAATCTTACACTTGAGGATAGTCTGTCTTTATAAGAAAGAAATGTAAACAATAGCTCTAATTTATGTCACAGCACATTCTTGAGTGCTCTCAAATTGTCTAATGGTAAAAATGGGAATGCTGCTAATAAAAAAGATTAAAGAGAAAAAAAAAAACTGAGAGTAACTGGCTGGCTAAGACATTTAATAATGGAACATGACACTCTGCTTCTAGGTCACTGGTTCCAATTCAGCCTAAGTCAGAAGCAGCTGAAAGCTGTGACTGCAGTGTGATGATCTTCGTTTGGGGAAGAGAAGTCTATTGCAGCTGTAAATATTCCAGAGTATCATAATTTTTCATCATTTCTAATTGTTTGGTGATACTAAACAAAGGCTTACTTCTGTTTGATCTCCTTATCAAAATTTCAGCATTTCTTGAAGGGAACCCTCAAAACTTGAGTAACGATCTTTTCCTCAGAGATTTTGCAAAATTTCTCGTAACTTTGGTTTGTTCCAGGTGGTAACTACTAGTTTCACAGAGTTTTTATATCAAAGTTTTAAAAAAGGATTCTGTCATTTAAGTTGATATTTGAAAAGAACTGCATTGGTTAAGCATGTTCTTTTTTTTTCATTTTCTTACTTTTTTAAAGGTTCTTTACAAGCATAGCTGGGGCTTCTGGATAATTTTAGAAATGTGACCAAAAATAACTTGCTAAAAATGCCATCTAGATTCCCGCTGTACTTAGCCCAAGATTCAGTTTCTCTAGAGACTCATCAAGCTTGAAAGGTGCTTACTGATAGGCACATAAATGGATGGTAATATCACAGGAAATGGCACATATGTAATATGTACACACAACATCAATGCAGTGGTTACAAACCCTGGGGAAGCAATATTTTTTTAAGTAAATAGTTATTTAGTCCAGCCTAAAGGGAATAGGTTAAACTTTAAAGACAGCAAATAGCTATGAAGAGATTTATCTTTAAGTTACCAATAAAAGGCTTTCAAAAAGTTATCAGTCCTAAATATATTATCCCTGCATATGACATTCCAAATGAAATTTGTATTTTGAAGGCTTGGGTAGTTTTTGTCATCATGAGATGTTAAGTAGTAGTAATAATAGATCAAGTAAAGTCTGTGCTAACAGAATTATATTGAAAAGTGCTTTGGTGTCTGAATAGACTAGAATCTTGTCTTCATAATTTACTACTAGTAATGCTCTTAAACAAAAAAGTAATCTCTTTAGCCTCAATTGCCAGTTCTTAATTTCAAATCCTTAATCTATGAAACTGAGCATAATAGTATCAGATTTATTTGATCCTTGTGTTTATATAGAGAATGTAGAAATGATTAATATTTGTTAACTAGATTTTAATATCTATTTCCTTTACCATTTATAAAATATATAAAATAAAAGATTATACATGTATATGTGCCACAAATCATCTTCAGAATGTAAAACTTGAATTCAAGATCCTCATTAATATCCTTTGTCCATTATGAATGGCATATAGCTATTTAATAGCACAACATGAATGAGATAAACAAGCACTATCTAAAGTAAAACCAAACAACAATAACAACAACAACAACAAAAACCAATAAGCCAAGAGGGAAAAGCAAGACTAATTGTTTAGTTAGATTTTTCAGTGATGTGACTAAAAGATCTGACCAGAAAATTTTTAGAGGAGGAAATGTTTACGTGAGGGCTCATGGTTTCAGGTCTTAGTCCATAGAAGTCCATTCCTCAGGACTCCAGGTGAGGCAGAACATAATGGTAGAAGAGTGTGGAAGAGGGAAATGTCTCAAATGATGATCCCGAAGCAGTGAGAGAAAGAGATCTCCACTCACCAGATACAAATATACACCCCAAAGCCATGCCCAGTGCCCTACCTCCTCCAGTCATACCCACCTGCCTTTAGCCACCACCAGTTAATCCTATCAGGTGATTGATCATTTATTGAGTTAAGACTCCCACAACCCAATCATTTCTGCTATGAACCTTCTTGCATTATCTTACACATGAGCTTTTGGGGTACATCTCACATCCAAACCATAATAGCAGCAGAACCCAGTTTTTACCACAATAACAGCTGATCAGTTATCAATGCCCAAAGTACATTGTTTATGTTACTTATAATTTTCTCTATGTGTTGTTGTTGTTGTGGTGGTGGTGGTGGTGTGGTGTGTGTGTTTGTTTAAGTCTAATTAAAGTGTTTCTACATCTTAGCATGAGTTCAATATTCTCATCCAATCTGTTGGTAGCTGTATGATGCAATTAAACACTCCTGTCCCACCCCTGGACAATATCATAAGCAAAGGGACAGATGCAAGGTAGCAAATGACTGTTTTAATTTTGGTCAAAAGTCCCAGCAATGCTACATTGTTACTGTAATCTAAGGCCAAGATGGGAGTCTCTTCTGGATATAGTTGTCACTGCAAAGAAGTTTACAAGTGCATTTATCAACATGCTTTCTGGAGGGTCAGGACATTTTACCAAGCTCTTCGTAAGTGGAGAAGCTATTGCCATCAGGTAAGAAGGATGGTGTCCCTCATCCAGGTAGAGTCTCCACGTTCACTATTATTTACAGCACTGTATGAAAAATCTTAACATCTCTATGACTCAATTGCCTCTTCCTTTAAATTGAGATAATTTGAGATGTATTATGAAGGATTGTTGGAAAAATTAAGTGAGGTCAGAGTAATTGTCTTCTCCCCTACATGAAAAACTGGCCTATGGAAAGCAGTGACAGAGAATTGGAAAGCAGTGACTGAAACTGGGGGTCTCTGATGAGCTCATGGCTGTGGCACTCCTAGTGCCTGGGAAAGTCTCTGTACAAGGGTATAAGATGGCTAGCTGCTATGGTAAAGCCTGGCCTGAGGAAGCTCTGTGTTTATCAACTTCAACCTTGATCTCAGGCATATAGCTCCCAGGGATAGAGGAATTCTCATGCTACACACAAAAAAATATTTCACCAGCTTTCCTACTCCTGAGTCTGCCTGCTTAACTGTAGCTAAACAATGGATCTCCTTGAGTGCTACACAGTGCTTCTAACATTGTACATTGCAACTGTGGATTGCAACTGTGGAAAAGCTGCATAAATGTTTCTAGTTCTGTAACTTTTCCAAGTAAAAGAATAATGCTTGCCATAGTCTTTAACCTCATAATGAGACATATATACATAAAGATTGCTGTTGTAACTCTTTAGATCTGCTTCTCTAAAAGAGAGCAGAACTCTACCTGATCCCAGATTTATCTTTACAACCTGTGTGAGTCTTTATTTTCTAACCCCCCATACCCCCTCATCAGAACCACAGGTTTGTCCATGCAAGATGATGCAGTCTGGCCATATATGAAAAGTGTGGGGATGGGACATATTCCTGTATTTGAGGTCCAAGACACTATGAAAAATCAATATTTCTATGATTCAATTACCTTTTCTATGAAATTGAGATAATTTTAGATATATTATGCTCTGGTACATATTGATAATCTGAACTACACTGTTAAAGATAAAATAAAGATCAGAGAGAGAAGCTGAGACTATTCTCTTCCTTAACTGTCATTCCCCCTATTGAAAGATGAGGAGGGACAGACTGCCCTCCTACTTCAGATTATCATTTTATTAGCTTTCCAAAGTTCCAAGGTAAAAGTTTTTCTTTAGGTTTGTGAAATAGACCAATTTATATGTATATGTCATATTTATCTCTTTATATTAGAAACAATGCTAAGAATGCACTTTAAGGAATAGAGAAAAAAACATTTCTACCTGGCTCTTTCACTTTTTGCTGAAAAAAAAAAAGATATATAAAAGTACTTCCATGTAACTTATAGGTGGAGAGTTATACTTATTTTCCAGAATAGGAAATTTTTCAAATATTAAAATCCACAGACTCAGTAAATAACTGAATTTACTTACATTGATTTGTGGTGTTATTTTAAAATGCCTCAGTTTAGTATTTAGTACAAGATTAAATTGATTGAAACAATCAGGGTTTGAGTCATTTCTTCTAAGGAGAATGGGGGAAAATAAGATTCAAATAATTTCCTATAGGAAAGGAAGAATTCTTCTGGTAGTAAAAGTTAACATAGTAACTGAATTTTCAGTGTTTTTATTTTTATTTTTTTTTTGTATGTATTGTTTTATGTGATCATTCCAACTGCTTGGGAGTTAGGACATTTGTTAGCATTTTCTGTGTTGGGCGTGAGAAAATTTCGCCTCAGATTGTTGTGATGGCTCCTGGTCACATAGCTACAAAATGGAATAGACAGGAATCAAACTACAGGGTTCCACATCTCCTTCTGCCTCACCACGCTAGCACTAAACACTGGCACTTATGATTTCACTTTTATTTTATTAGACATTGGGCTAGATAGTTATTCTATAAATATCTCTCAGAAATTACAATGGAAATTAACAGGGGGTCATTCAATACATATTTATGGTATACCTATTATGCTCTCTGATAATGCACTTTCTTTTTTAGTTCTCAGGTACACAAAATGAGATCACTTTACACTATATATTCGCCTCTTGGAAGAAATGTTTATTTAGCATTTCAACTACTGCTGTTCTTGTAGCAGAGATCTAAGGCTAAATATATTCTAAATGGAAAATTGAATGTACAGGCTATATGCTAAAACAAACAAACCAGTGGGCCAAGTAGTAGATTGGTAACATAACTACAAATTATTACAATAGTATCTAAGACACTTGGAGTCTAGAAAGACAGGTTATATCATTTTCAAGGTTATTTCTATTTTACGTGCAGATATGAGAGATTGAATAGTTGATTCACATAGTGGAGGACCTCAGCACAGATGACAGACTGACTGATGTGATGTTGAAGGATGCCCTTGAGGAAAATCCATGGCTTCCTGTATCCTGCTTTGAGCTCCTAACAAAACAGAAGTAGCCTGTATTTTTTTTGGTGGGGGGGTGGTACCAGGGATTGAACTCAGGGGCACTTGACCACTGAACCACATCCCAGCCCCATTTTGTATTATTTATTTATTTATTCTAGAGATGGGGTCTTACTAAGTTGCTTAGTGTCTTGTTTTTGCTGAAATCGGCTTTGAACTTGCAATCCTCCTGCCTCAGCTCCCATGCAACTGGAATTATATGCATGTGGCACCACACCCAGCTGTAGCTTGTTTTTTTTTGACCATATTTGTGATGAGCTGCTCAAGATTCATTAATAAAGGAAAAAATGCTTTATAAATATCTTTATTTTAGAAGGAAGCCTACATATTTTTAATTGCTCAGGTAATAAGTGAATCAGATAATAGAAAAAATTTATAATGAAAATACAAATATTGGAGATTAGTATATCCATAAGTCTTCCATTCAAAAATACATATTGCTTGTTAAATCTTGCATGACCATTTCTTACAACATTGCATCAGCCTTCTCACAGATCAATCTCTTCCACTTTTGTACTTCTCTAGCCTGTTCTCTTTGTAGTCCAAAATTATTAGCTCTCTCTCTCTCTCTCTCTCTCTCTCTCTCTCTCTCTCTCTTCTCTTCTCTTCTCTTCTCTTGTATAAAACACCTCAATGGTTGTAAATCAACATGAGGATAAAACAATGAAAACTAATAGAGGTCATTCAACTACTCCATAATACTTGAACTGACACATATTAATAATCTCAAGTTTTCCTATGGTCCGGCATGCCAGTCTCATTGCAAGCCACTCATTCTTTGTCTTTTTAACCATCAGCCCAACAAATCTACCAAGAATTCTCCCACATCAGGGCCTTCATATAGGCTGACCCCTCATGTACATTCTATGTTGCTGGTTCATTAATATTTTAGGGGGTTTCTTCCCCATTGGAAAGCCACTTCTAAGCAAGAGTAGATCCGTGTCCCTCCTTTCACCACCACCTTTGACTCCACATGAACAAAATATTTTTTTTCAACTTCACATTGTAGACTTATGGTCTATAATGCTTTATCTGAGTCACACTCTTTATACCTTACTTTAAAAAAATTTTATGTTTAAGATATTCTAATGAAAATATTTGCATTTACTTTTTAAAGAAAATATATGGGAAAAGCATGGTATTCAGTTAAGCTTTTCACTTAAGTGTAAAATTAATAGAGACAGACACACATAAAGACTGAATAAATTGATCAACTTTTGTAAATGGAATACACTTTTACAATTGGTACCCGGAACAAGAAATAACTTTACAAGCACCCTGGATGTCCCCTCCAGATTCCTTTCAAGAGCCACTCACCCCAAGTTTCACAGTATCTCAGTTTTTAACTAGATGGTTTCATTTTACATGATTTGGAAACTTTTATAACTAGACACATGGTTTTTTGTGTGTGTCTTTTCTTTCCCTCAATATTATGTTGGTTAGATTATTTTACATCTTTGCTTATGTCTGTACTTTATTCATTTTCATTCTGTGCTGTATTCCATTGTATACTATAATTTATTCATTTTTGGAGTGTAGTTTTCAGCTTTGTTACAAAAAGCGTGGCTATGAACATAATTCTACAGGTCTTTCAGTGAACATGTATATATGTAAGAGTAAAATGTCTGGTTATAGGGCATTCACATGCTAAGTTTTATTATTTTCTAAAGCAGTAGCATCCATTTATATTTCCATTAGCAGTGTAGAAAGTTCTCATTGCAATGTGTCCTTGTCTGACTTTGATTTTTCTTTTTCTTTTTTATTCTAGCGGCTGTGTCATGGTGATACACTATTCTTTCAGTTTGTATTTTCCTAATTACTAGTGAAACTAAACATCCTTTTATAAGTTTATTGGTCATTTAAATATTTTTTTTCCTGTGGCATGCCTATTTGAGTCTCTCAGCTATTCTTTTCAATTGATTTCCCTTAATTTTTCTCTTCATAGAAAATTACATTGTGTGTTCTCCCTCTTTGTGATTTCCATTTTTGAAAAATATTTTCTCTTGAGAGACAGATACTCAAGGTTATCATTGTCTAATCTACTACTTTTCTTTAGTGATATTTGTTTTTTTTTATAAAAGATCTTTGAATACCTTATGAAGATTTATGAAGAGCTTTATTGTTTCAATTTTTCCCTTTGGATCTACAATCCATTTGCAATTTTCTTTTGCACATTTTATGAGCTAAAGGCCAAGATTTTTTTATTTGTATGAATATATTAGTCACCCAGCACCATTAACTAAAAATGTTACCACTCTCCCACTGTTCTGACTACAATGTTATCTTGTCAGAAATAAAATAATAATGCATTTGTGGATTTGATTCTAAATTCTATATTCTGTTTTAATTTTCTATTGTCTATCTTTCTGCCAGTCAGACTCTTGTGTTACGTGCGATAGCTTTATAATAGGTCTTTATATCTGGTAGTCTAAGTTTTCCAACTCTGTTTACCAGGTTTGGTCTTAGTTCTATGGCTTTTGGTATAAATTTTACCACAAGTTTGTCAACTTAAAAAAAAAAAAGAATGAAGAATAAGTTTTAGGATTTTAAACATGGATCATGTTAAATACATCAGATCAGTTGGTTATTATGATTTGTTTATATAGTGAATCTTTTGGTTCATATTTTTTTTCACTAGCAGTGTGACATTTACTTTGAAAATAATCAGCTTATTAAATCTCCATTAGCTCTTATATAAGTCATAAAAAACAAACTTATAGTCCCCAAATGCTCCTTATGTATTTTTAACTATCCTAAATTTCCCCAAATTCCTCTAGTATTTTTTAAAAAATGCTTATCTATTTTTTATTTTTTTCAGTTGTAGATGGACACAATATCTTTATTTATTTATTTCTATGTGGTGCTGAGAATCGAACCCAGTGCCTCCCACATGCAAGGCAGGCGTTGTACCACTAACTATAGCCCCAGCCCATAAAAATGCTCATATTACCATTCATGTCCAAATCTGTTTCCCTTGCCACACAGGCTCACAAAGAAGACCTGAAGCTGCTCTTAAGGTGTTTTGCTCTTGACATCAGGCTACACAAGATATGTCTTGCCCCTCTTTTGTTTCTACCAATTAAATTCACATTTGTCTGTACCAGGCTATTTTTCCCCTTCCCTTTCTCAACCTGCCAACCAGGCCTCCATTGGACATTTTTTCACATGATGCCTGGAGATGCTTTTCATTGCTGGTGTGACCACTTTTTTTTCCACTTGCAAAACTACTTCCTGCCCCTGCCAAACTATGACATGTCCAAGTTATATCTGGGAAGATTCTAAGTGTGATTCCAATGAGTAGATGTCTCAAGCACACAGGAATAAGGGCTACTCACTTATTTGATTCTCAAAGAAAGAAAGACCTCTTTCCTTTTGTGTTCTGCTTAGAGTGGTTTAAACTTGCAACAGGAGGTAAGAGAATATTATGATTCATTCTCAGCCATAACTCTTCTCTCTCATTCCATAACTCATTCTCCCTCAGAAACAAAATGTTTCAGGATGACTTGAATGAAATTAGTTCTAAGAGTACTCAGGCATTAAAATACTCAAAAGGACTACTTGCCTAATATTCAGTAGGCCATTCAGATGAATATGCTTAACTCATTCTTCCGTTGGGTTGTTTTCTCTCTCCATGGCTCAATGTCTCACTAATTTGGCTTTTATCATCTTTATATGTGCCTCTACCCAGGCCTCTATATTTGCTCCCAGATTACTTGTCTACATCTAGCATAAAATAGTGGGTGTACTTAGAAACCCTTCATTAACCTTTTTAAAATTATAATATGTGAAATATAGTGTGGCTGTGTATTTTTTCTCTATTATGAATAGAGCTGATATAATCAACAAGTCTTTGTGTATGTGAACACGCATAAATGAGTATGTTTTTTGTTCATCTTGAATAAATTCCAAGAAGTACAATGTGGTGTGGTTTTTGGTAAAAATTTCACATTTTAAGAGACTACTAAAAGGCTTTACAAAGTGGTTTTTCCATTTTTACATGTTCAAGACTATAATGTGAGATTTCAATTGATTCATATCCATGTCAACACTTGGTACTGTCAATTTTTTTATCTCTTCTAATACAATATTATATAAGTTATATTTGCATTTCCCTTATGAAATTATGGCATCTTTAAATAAACTTATCTCTTATTCAAATATTTTCTTTTGTGATGTGTCTGTTCAAATCTGTTTTTCAAAAATACATGTATGTGGGCTGGGGATATAGCTCAGTTGGTAGAGTGCTTGTCTCACAAGCACAAGACCCTGGGTTTAATCCCCAGCACCACCACCACAACAAAATACATGTATGCATTTTTAGAAATTAGTATGTTTAAATCATATCTTTCTTCCTCAAATATTTATTATTCCTATAGGGTAAAAACATTAGCATTTCTTTCTTCTAGAGTTTTGAAATATATAGTATGTTATCATCCAAATAGTCTTGTCCATTTTAATTGGCTTACTGTTTTAATATTATCACCAATGTTGTGTCCAAAGGCATGGACCCATGGGGATGCCAACCCTTCAGGACCTACCACCCCAAGGAATTATTCAAATGGAAAAGGCATTGGTGACATAGGAAATAAGTCTTTATTCTTAGTGTAAACACACCAGGAATACAGATTTAAAGGCTGTCTTCAAAGTATCAATAATAGCTTTGGGATAGTGCAGGGAAAATATGAAGGCAAGAGTCAAGGGAATTGGCCTAGCTAGTTATCTGGGTCAGATCCTTTTTATTATTATTATTAGTTGTTCAAAACATTACATAGCTCTTGACATATCATATTTCATATATTTGATTCAAGTGGGTTATGAACCCACTTGGGTCAGATCTTGATGTGGATGAGCATTATCCTGAGACTGATTATGCATGTCTTCTAATGGCTAGAATGTCTAGTATAAGAATGAGTTGGGGCTGGTGTTGTAGCTCAGGGGTAGAGTGCTGGGCTTGCATATGTGAGGCACTGGGTATGATCCTCAGAACCACATTAAAATAAATAAAATAAAGGTGTTGTGTCTATCTACAACTAAAAATATATTTAAAAGAAAAAGTATGAGTCATAGTAGTGAAGGCAGACAACATGGTTTTATTGTAATCCTAGGGGAAATATGTTAAACATTTACCATTAATTTTATAGTTATAAATTTCTCATAAGTGTATCTTCTTAGTTTGGAAAATCTACCTGTATGTAGTTAAAAGTTTTAAAAGTTGCCTAATTTTGAATTTTGTCAAATGTACTTCTGTATCTATTAATATTTCATGTTTTTTTCTTTATATTGTGAATATAGCAATTTGCATTGATTGAATTCTTAATGTAAAACCAATCTTACATTACTGAGATAAATATAACTTGATTATGATATACTGACCCCTTTTTGTACTGCTAGATTTGATTTATTGACACAGCCACATCAATATTTATAGCAGCACAATTCACAATAGCTAAACTGTGGAACTAAGCTAGATATCCTTTAGTAGATGAATGGATAAAGAACATGTGGTATATATACACAATGGAATATTACTCTTTTATTAAAAGAGAATAAAATCATGGCATTTACAGGTAAATGAATGGAACTGGAAACTATAATGGTAAGTGAAGTCAGCCAATCCCAAAAAACCAAATGCCAAATGTTTTCTCTGATATAAGGAGACTGATTCATAGTGGGGCTGGGAGGGGCATCATGGGAGGATGAACTCTAGATAGGCAAAGGGGTGGGAGGGGCAGGAAGGTGGCATGGGGATAAAAAAGATGGTGAAATGAGATGGACATCATTATCCTAAGTACATGTATGAAGACACTAATGGTGTAAATATACTTTGTATACAACCAGAGATATGAAAATTGTTCATTATATGTGCAATATGAATTTTAATGCATTCTTCTGTCATATATAACAAATTAGAATAAAAATATCTTGTTGAGGATCTTTGTTTGCATATTCATGAAAGATAGTGGTCTTTTGTTTTTATTCAAATGGTTATCTGAATTTGGTATTAGGCAAACACTGACTTCATCAAGTGAGTTGAGAATTATATCTTCCTTATTCTGAAAGAGTTTATTAGAACTGATATTTATTACCTTAAATGTTTGATAGAATTCACTGGGGTAGCCAACTGAGTCTGGTCTATTCTTATTTAGAACATTTAAAAACATTTTATGTTCTTAAAACTAATGGAATTGCAAGATTGTCTCCTTCATGCTAAAAGATTTTTTTTTAATAAAGGAAAAACTTTGTTTAATCTTATTTATGAACAATGTTTTCTTTTTATATTTAAATTTGTAATAGTATTTCAATAGAAGCATTTTCTGTTTGAATTTGTTTTTTCCTTCTAAAAATATATAAAGTCCTTGAAGGCAGGGATAATGCCTATTTGTATTTGTTCTCTACTCCTTAATATAGGGCCTTGTGCAACAGTATTTAGTACTATAAGTGTTCATTTAAATGAGAAAACAAATAAATGTATGAAATGTTCAATGATAAAATCCATATTTTCTTCCCCCAAGTTACAGCTTTCTCATCCATAATATGAAAGAATGCATATGCATAATATTCTAGCCTCAGTCAGCTTTGAAATCCTTTGAAAAATACTTATGTCCCACTAGTTTGGATGTGAGGAAAGGAGAATTCAACACCAATGATTCTTTCAGGTGTACCTCAAAGTCTTTCCCGTTACAGGCTCTTCTCCCTTTTTATCCTTTTCAGACAAGTTTTAAAATTATTAATATTTGCAAATGTGCCTGTAAGACATTTTGGATCTGTGGTAATTTTTAATTATTTTCTTTAATCATGAAGATTAGTCATAAAGGGGACTAAGAGGCAATCTAATCAAGCCCCATCAGTGTGCAAAATAATTAATTGAGTCTCAGGAAAATAAAGAGACCTCTTGCCAAATGCCAAAGTCCTTTAGCAACAAAGCAGAAGGGCTACTAAATGTGAAAAGAGAACTAAGGTAATTGAAGTTTTTCTCTTCCTCCCTCACTCTCACTTATCTTCCAAAGCAGAAATATTAAGATTATTAAGACCAAAAGAGATTTATAAAATCACTATATGGCATCCCGAAGAGTATAAAGATACCAATCAATGTAAATCTTTTAAAGCCAGGCCAAGGATCCCCATCTGTCTGTGCTGTTTCCTACACTTTAAGATTAAAAACAAGTATTTTCTAATAATTTCTTCTTTAAAATGTTACTTATTCCGATGCCAATCTCAAGGCTTCAAGGAGCCCCTATTTCTTATAACTAAGTTCCACAGTAAAATTGAAATTACCTCATGTTGTGATTTTTTAGGTATGTGTATATACACTCACACATATATGTAACTTTATTCAAAAGAAAAGCTGTTTTAGGGAGCACATTTTCAAGATTGCTTGAATCAGTGTTTTTCTAGATTAAAATACTAATTGGCTTCAAATAAATGTAACTTATTTTGTTGTTAGAAAAATTTGTTTTACATCCCCAGAGTAAAAATAATCTTCCTTCTTTGAAACATTTTTTTTTTTTACAATTAGTACATCTATTCACCTGTTTCTTTCATTTCTGTAACAGAAGGCAAAGAGGTATAGCTAACCTACCTGTACCTTTTTGAATAGACTCATTTTCTAAAACAAATTTATTTTATTTAAATCCTTCCATGATTAATTGAATAATCTTTTTATGGTTTACTTCATAAAGAAAACTTAAAAATTCTGTCCCTCAGTTATCCAGTAACTATTATTATTATGAAACTAGGTCTTTAGTTTTCAGAAATGGGTAAGAATAATTGAAGAGGCAGCTGTTCACTGTGAAGTAGAGGAGCAAAACAGTGGTACACTGATAATATTGGTGGGAGACAATTAAATTGTTCAATTTGTGTCCACTTACAATCTTCCCTATCCTTAATATCATCTGACAATGCTTTTAGTTGTGTCACCTGCTAATTGAGAGTACTTGAAGAAAAATAAAAACTGACAAAACATCTTTGTAGTTTAATAGAGTTATTATGTGCCTGAGAAATAGAAATAGACAGAGAAGGCAGAAGAAAATGGAAGGGAAAGAATCCATTAGGTCCTAAACTATATGTATATTACATATAAATAATTATATTATATATAATTTTATATATATATATATATATATATATATATATATAATTCTAATGTGTCTGATTTTTCTAGAAAAAAAATCAAAAACTGTAGGACTGGATTTTGATAATTGAAATATTTTTCTTAATCTTCAGCTTAAAATAGTTATTGGGTAATATTCACAGGACTTAGACTGTCTTTGGGAAATGTTCTCCTCATACTTATGTCTAACTGTTCTGTCTGTGTCAAATTATAGTTAAAAGGGAAAAGGAAGGAATGAAAAAGAAGTAGCTAAATTATGAATAATATAAATATATTTTTTACTATGTAAATTTCTAGAGACTTCTAATAATGTTAAAAATAAAAATTATTTAATCATTCTTTGGAATATTTAACCATGCTTTATTATTTGAACTCAGTTTTCATTAGGCTTAAGTTGAAATCTAATCAATAAAATAGGTCCCTTTAGAAGGTACATTAATGCTTTAAGTCATCAGTATATTAATTGTAAGTAAGTTTCATACTGATATAGGAATACTTAGAAGAATGCAGATGAGATGTTAAGAGGTGAGCCCAGGGTTTATTCAGTTTTGCTCCCTGCATTTACCTCTCACCAAGAGTATGCTGCCTCTGCTACTGTAGAAATAGTCAACATTACAAGTCTTGAAATGCATTGACAATAATTCCCTTCATAAGACTTATTATCTTTGGTTCTGCATGTGTTTGTGGATCTGAAGTTGTCATTCCTATGGCTCAAAATCTACCATTTGGAATGTAAAAGAAAAAACCAAACAATTCAGATGTTCATCCATTTTATTGTTTCTTAGTCATCTACAGTAGGGGAGAAGGCAATTGCTGAAAATAAACTATAATCAATTTATTCTATCTTAATAATTACCAAATTTAAAAATTGCATCTTAAAACTAATATTTGAGACATATTTTCCATATTAGTTAGATGTATCCTCAATTTGTAAAATTAACCCTGAGTGAAATATGTATACTAAATCAATACTACATCAACACAAATATGTTGCTATAAATATGGGAGCCCAGGAGATAGTAATTAATTAGGAAATTAATGCAATTACTTTTAGTGACTTAGGCAAATGTTAAAAAGTATATTTCTATACTGAGGAAAAATTCTGTTTAGAACTTCAATAGTAAAGTGTAGTAGAGAAATTTTAATATAATTTAGAAAGATATACCATTGAAAAATAAATCCACTGATGATCTATGTCAGAAAAAAATAACATACAAATCAGTATTTAAAGAGGGTAGCGAGTACTAATCACCAAAGAAATAACACCAAGAGAATATGTGTTTGGAAGCTTTCTGGAACAGATCAAATTGTCTCTTGGGAATTCTTGCTGAAAAAAAAATGATTTACAAAATAAAATAATGAAGGAAAGGCTTAAATGAGTAAATGACAATGTGTAGGAAGATATTCATAAATAGTTTGCTTCATAAATAGTTTGCTTCTCCTTTTATACCTGAGATAATGTGTAAATTGTTTAACAGTAGTTGGAACTCAAATGAATTAGTTTTTATAGTTGTTCCATCATTTTCAGAGCCCTCTACTGTTTTTATTTAAAATAACAAGTAACTATAGCTTTTTTGTCCTCTGCATATCAGTTAATTATAAGATGCTCAATTACTGGTTTATTCTGGTTATTAGAAGATCACTGAGACATTTTTACAATATTGTTATAGAAACAGTATACTCTGTCCACACATCAAGATATTTATTTTCTAGCAATTTCTGAAAGCACATCATAAACAACTGTTTGCATTATTTTGAAAAATTATATGCTACTGTTAATACATAATTTGTTATATTTTTAAATATAACTTGTGACTCTGTTATTATTCTGCTGCATTATTTAATCGTAACATTTCTTTTTATTTTTTTCAATTGCTAGGCCAATCTTATTAACTCTGTAAATAAGTTCATAGGGATGTGAATTTGAGTAGTAGCCAAATTTTAGGCATAAGTTACAGAGATAAAACAATTAGGTCCCCCTTCTCTCTTATCCATTTCATTCACTATAAAGGTATGGGTCTTCTTTCGGTTATGATCCATCCACTTGATAATATGTGCTACTGTAATTTACTAGGCCATTACTCATCTTCATTTTATTTGTTAGCACAATGTGTGGGATGGTGATAGGGGAGGGATTCTACTTAAGAGCAGCAGGGGTTCCTGGGGAGATGGTAGGGCTTCTTTCCCACCTACTCTCTCTCTCTGATTTTTTAATTTTTAAATCTTTTTAAGTTGAATTCTGTGCTAGCAGCTGCATGTTTGAGCATGAATTCCTTGGTTCGCAGTGAAATAGCACATCCCTTAGGATAATGCTTTGAAGAGGAGATGACAGAAGTCCTGTTGGTTTGGCTTTGATGCAAATTACAGTCCCTGAATCCTTCAGTTCATGTCACACTTGTGAGTTGTCTTGCCTACATTTTCCTAGGATGAAGAAGAAAACTTATTTTAACCCCAAAGGAAAAATAAAAATACTAAGGTCAGTAAACACTGCTTTTTTCTTCTCCAAAGGAGTATATAGAAGCTCTTAAATTGAACTCCATATGTCTTTTCAGGAAATACTCTTTTCTGCTGCCCTAGTGAATTCTTTAAAACCTAAAACTTAATTCTGGGTGCCATTACAATGACTTAGAAAAATGTAAATAAAGCTTGGATTTAGTCATAAGGCTAATCATGAATATTAATATTGGTTTGATATCACTTTTATGGTATTTAACAGAGAGCTTCTAGCAAAGTAACTGGCAGACATTTTAAATGTTTAAATAAAGCGAGTGGCAAAGGCCTTCTTGGCTGGAATGCTGCATCCATTTCTCATTCATTCTTTTTCTTTTGTTTTTCTCTTGTAGAAAATGGAGATTCTAAGCACTTAGCTTCCTAGCACCTAACTAGGAAGTTTAAAGTCTTAAACTTTCTGTTAAGTGAGGCATAAGTGAAAAATCACTCAATAGGATCTAGGAAGGCTTGATTTTCTTATAAAAGGAATAGACTGAAGGTCTGTGTGACCTTCAAATTTACATGTTGAAATCCTGGCCCCCAATGTAATACTATTAAGCAGTAGAAACATGAAGGCGGGGCAGGTTATAAGACTGAAACCCTCATGATTGGAATTAACGTCCTTATAAAGAAGATCCCAGAAAGCTAGTTACCTGCTTCCTTCATGTAAGGACAGAGAAAAGGTAATAATTATAAGGAAATAGACCCTCAGCAAATACCAAATATGCTGGTGCATTGATTTCGAACTTCCCAGCCTCTAGCACTATGTTTGTTGATTATAAGTCACCCAATTTATGTTATAGTAACCTAAATGGACTAAGGCGACTCTATTCTTTGTTACAGGAGCTGGGTGACAGGGTGATGGCAACTGCACTGAAAATTCATAGAGACAAAGAGAAACAGTTAAGAGTTTATTAGAGGGAGATATGCTGCAAAGGCTCAGCAGGGACATGACAAAGATGTCTGCCCAAAGACTGAGGAAAGGTCTGCACTTACATGAGCTTCTTAGTTCTTTGTTTGCCTTTGGTGGGATTTTTGCTAAGAGTGGTTAATGCTAAATGAGGGATGATTGACAGATTCCTGTGCCTTACTCATAATGACTATTGCATATGCACCAAATGTTCATTCCTGGGTTTGACATTAGTTGCATGAAATGCAAGTACTACCCATGGGGTCTTCAAGACAGATTTTCCCTTCTTAGATTAATAGAGTGAAAACTTGCACCTCTAGATGGTTAGGCAATCTTCTGAAAAACAGGATCTTGTTTACTTTTCAAGGATATTTACTCTTTTAATAACTGCAAGGGGCAGGACAAAAGGGAGGTCCTTAGGCTCCCATGTGGGCTCTGCTAATCAAGGTGGTATGGGACCCTGGGACAGGGTCCCTGATTTATCCTGTCTCATCTCATTTTTCTTCTGTCCTTTTAAGTTTTTCTTTTTATTTTTTGGCGTGGCGTTACTGGGGATTAAACTCAGGGACACTCAACAACTGAACCACATCCCCAGCACTCTTCTGTATTTTATTTAGAGACAGGATCTCGCTGAATTGCTTAGCGCCTTGCCTTTGCTGAGGCTGGCTTTGAACTCATGATCCTTCTGTCTCAGCCTTTCAAGCTGCTGGGATTACAGATGTGCACCACAGTGCCTGGCCCTTTTATGCTTTGGATGGCATGCAGTAGTTGAAATTTCAGTATCCATTGTCTAATCAAGAAAGAAAGGCCAAAAGAATAACAGAAAACTTGTGTTGACATGTGTTCATACACCTTCAAAGAGGAAATGGCTGACAGCTATGGAGAGAAGAGCAAGCAGACCACCTTCAACTAGCCCTTCAGGGTCTAACTCAGCTGCCTAAGGCTGCCTGATGCAAGGCTACCCTCTTTCAGGCACAGTTTATATCCTATAGTGGACAAGGCCATTTCAGGTCAATACAGGTCACTCTGATGGGCATTTTTCACCTTAGAGTGCACTGCCAGTAGGGCCAATATTTTGATTTTTGAGTGTTGTAGTTTTTTTTTTTTTTTTGGCCAATCCTCCTTATTCCCACTTTTCCTCACAGATGTAAATCCCTACTAAGCATCTTAAACCCCAAACTGTGTCTCAGCATCTCTTTGAGAAAATCTAACTTGCAATAAGTGAAAAAAAAAAAAAAGATAAGCAGCTACTTTCAAATACTTTGGTAGATGAACAAACAATTGATTCAACCACAGTTACTTAAAAAGTATGTGTTGCCAAATCATTCCTGTACTAGTGGGATAATTCCAGAATTTCTTTCTTTTTTAAAATTTTTACATGGAAGTAGTAGTATTTATATTATCCTAAGAGTTTTAGAAAGAATAGCAAATACCATTTGCTGCAAATTCCTTAATATACTAATAAGAAATCTAAGGCCCAGAAACAGATGAACCTTTAAGTAGGTCCCAGTGAAGAGGAAAATAAAGAGACCCTAGCAAACAATTTATTTACTGATATAGTCATTTTTATTATATTGTTACTTCATTAATGTTTTTCCAGATTTTAAACTATGGTCTAGAGAACTTTTTCTCAAGTGTGATTTTAAACTAAAGCATAAGCATCACCTGAGAACTTGTTAGAAATTCAATTCAAATGTTCATGTCCTATCATAGACATATTGAGTCAGAAATTCTATCATGGAGAAATTAAATCCTAATAATCTGTATGTTTTAAGAGCTCCCAGTTATTCTGATGATGGTGAAATTAAGGTCCAATGGCTTAGAAAATGATCTACTGCTGAATGGAGAAGCCAAGAGAATTTGCTTCTAGTCCTAGATCACCTACAGAATGTTGAGATGAGACTGACATTTCCCTGCACCCTAGTTTACTTACTGGTTAAAAGAAAGGTTTGAAGCTAGCTGTGCTAGTACCCACCTGTTATTCTATTGACTCTGAAGATTGAGGCAGGAGGATTGAAGTTTGAAGCCATTCTCAGCATCTTAGCTAGTCCCTAGCAACTTAGTGAGACACTGTCTCTAAATAAATAAAATAAAAAGGGCTAGCTTCAGTGGGTGAGCCTAGGTTCAATCCCTGGTACAAAAAAAAATCAAGCCAAATTAATGTTTTCAAAACCTTTTCATGGCAATAAAGTGGCATTAATAAGGGTTCATCAGAGAAACAGAATTATTGTGTGTGTGTGTGTGTGTGTGTGTGTGTGTGTGTATAGGGAATACATAGTGGGTAGGCAGGAGTGGTTGATGTTGCATCTCAAGACCTAAGGCATTCTTAAAGAAGGTATCTCTCTTCCTCAGGGGGACCTCAGTCTGCATTCTCTTAAGGTTTTCCACTGGTAAAATTGGGTCCACCCACATTATAGAGAATAATCTACATTACTCAAAGTTTATTAATTTAAATATTAATTTCACTTTAAAAATAACTTCACAGCAACATCCAGACCAAGGTTTGGACAAATTGACACATCATAACTAATAATTCGAGGACCCTTTGTTCCAATGAATGAAACATCACACCAAAGTCCAATATAGAAAACAAGTAAAGTCTCCATGGTTAAGGCAGAACAGTTCTCTGAAATCTTGTACAATCTACATCTCCTTACTCCCACACCTCTGCTTTCTATTAATGGGTAAGTGACCCAACAAAACCTATGTAGATTTATCAATGCTGTATTTAAAAACCACATCTATACCTAGATGTGGTTCTTTCCATCTCTCAGGAACAAATTGATAAAGAAGGATATTCCAGGAAAGAACCTGAACACATTTCCTTTAGTCTAATTTTTTTAAAAAAAATAATTTTAAATTATTTTTGGTGTTTTGGTGTTAAGTTTTTTGAGTTCTAAGGAACTGAACATACATTTCACAGAATACAATTGATCAACAAAAAAACGTGTTCAGTAACTCTAACAATTAGAGAAATGTATATCAAAACTACTCTAAGATCTCATCTCATTCCTGTCAGAATGACAATCATCAAGAATACAGGCAACAATAAATGTTGGTGAGGATGTGGTGAAAAAGGTACACTCATACACTTCTGGTGGGACTGCAATTGGTGTAACCACTGTGGAAAGCAGTATGGAGATTCCCCAGAATATTGGGAATGGAAGCACCATTTGACCCAGCTATCCCACTCCTTGGTTTATACCTAAAGGACTTAAAATCAGCATTACTATAGTGATGCAGCCACATCAAAGTTTATAGCAGCTCAGTTCACAATATCTAGACTATGAAACTAGCCTAGGTGTCCCTCAATAGATGAATGGATAAAGAAAATGTGGTATATATACTCAATGGAATATTACTCAGCTTTAAAGAAGAGTGAAATTATGGCATTTTACCAGTAAATGCTTGGAGTTGGAAATTACCATGTTAAGTGAAATAGGCCAATCCTACAAAACCAAAGGCCAAATGTTTTCTCTAATATGCAGATGCTAATTCATAATTAGGTGGGGGGGGGGGGCACTAGGGGAGAATAGCATTACTCTAGATTAGGTAGATGAAAGTGATGGGAGAGTAGGAGAGGAAATGTGGAGATAGGAAAGATAGTAGAATGAAATAGACATTATTACTATATGTATTTATGTGACAGCATGACAAATATGATTCTACAACATATACACTCAGAAAAATTAGAAATTACATCCTATATATGTATGATATATCAAAGTGCATAAATGCATTCTACTGTCATGCAAAACTAATTAAAATAATTGAATTATTTTTTACTTGACCAAAAGTATAACAAACCCATGCTTATTGGTGCTCCTCCCACCTAGTAGCATGTTTATTAAACAAAACCATTATTGATTGCCTCACCTACTTTATTCACAGTTCTTTTGCTCTGATAAATATTTCAAAAACTCATTTTATAAAATTATAACAAAGGCAAATTTTCATTCAGTTTGTGAATGAGTTTTTACAGATTTCAAACAAATGGGGTAAGAGTCAGCAAAATTTCGATGTGATAATATGACATTTCTTCACAGTATGGAAAATGCCAATGTTACAAATCCTTAAGGTAAAGCAAGTGTTCCAGATACAGGAATCGGTCACTGTGGGATTAAACAGGAATGATTTCAGAAATAAAACCCGTTAGTAATTTCATTTTAAAATCACTTTGTCTGTTTTATCTAAACTAATGCAAAAGGAACTTCAAAACATCTGAGAACCCATATGTAGAGAAAATTCTTCTGTCTAGGCATCAAATCTTCACTGCCTCTTACATGAGACTCTAAAGTACTATCGAGGTTAATCAAGAATCAGAAAAAATTCAAATGAATTACATTCTTGTTGAAACATTTTTTAGTGTAATAATTATTGCTTTGTGTGTACATGATTTTTTTAAATTAAAGCTTGTTAGTTGATGAAGTTAATATTCTGCCACAAACTTTCCTGTGAGAGAACCTGTGTTCTCTGAGTGATGGTATGTATGTGCATTTAATATGTTGCCTTTAGCCATGTTATATACTCTTTCCCTTTATTATATGTAAATAACAGAAATACAAAGATCATGTGATGTTATGTCTCATGATTAGAAGTTACAACTAGTGATCTAGAAACTGAGATTTGAACCTAAGTTCTCCTACAGAGTTTCTGGGCCTGATTCTGTAAAATAACAGTGATGTGAGTGAAAGAAAAATCATACCTAGGAAACACACCTGAGGCCTTGAAGGAAGAGATGAAGTCTTAAAATGAAATGAAAGAGATTAGGTTAGATCAAGATGGCAAATTGAACGTGCTTGTCTTTCATATCTTACCTCAAGTTTCCTTTAAATAACTGAAAATAAAACTTTAAAAGAATAAGCTTATGAGGGTTTTATATCCAGGATGCTGGTATGGGTAGCTTTGTGGACCATTTCTCAATGATAGAAGCAAAACTGTTGAAATTATAAAACTAATTTGGCCTAAGGGTATCTAGCAATTGGACAAAAATTTATTTGAGAAAAAAAGAAACCGAAGTTTTTTATTTGTCACAGTAAGAACAGGGAGAGACCCTGGCATTGGACTTATGACCCTATCCTGTCTACTCACAAATCCCTGCATGATGAAATTTCTACCTTATTAGATATGGTAGAGAGGAAGTTTCACATTTTCTCCTTAGCCCCCAATCAAGTTTTATAAAACATTTCCAACAACCTTAGGTCATCAATATTTCTCATCTACTCCAAATGCAAGTTGAAGGTTAAATTCCTGAGGGGGCCAGATTAAGAGGTATGAGGCTTCTTTTCCCACTCTACCCTATCCAGAAGATAGAGGCTCTACCCACATACATCAAGCTGAGAATATTGACATTTCTATTGTTCTGATCTCAGCTTACTTCTAAAGAAGAGGTCCCATGCTGAGAGAGGAAAGCTAAGAAGATCAGAGGCTACTGGGTTACCCAGAGGTTACTGTGCCACCCACAGCCCATAGTAGTGGCTCAGGAAGTTTTCCCAGGGAGAAAGATAGTTGTATTTTAAAAAAGAGTACTCTGAAGCTGTACTGAAAAAAAAAAAATGTATTTAAAAAGGAGTTTGGGGAAGTCCAAGTGTGAGGATGGCCTTAGGCCTGAGCCTAACCAACTGTATTTTAAAAACTCCAGTTTGAAACTTGCAGTCTCATGAGGCACACCCACAGAGCCCTCCAGTATTGGTCTCAAACAAGTTACTTCCCCCCACCCTGATAAACAGAGTGAAGCCTCTGCCAGGCTGTCCTCGCCTGGTAAGAGGGAAAGGCAAGAAGATCAGGGTGGAGACTACCAGACCACTTGTTTCTGACCCCAGGGTAAATGATGTCAGGGAGAAATCTGGTGGTAGCTGGTAAGGATTGAAAGGGGGGTCAAAAGCCCCCAAATTTAGTATAAATAATAGAGCAAATGAACAGGGATTCAGCCAGCTGAAACAAGGATGCACTGAGCTGGAGAGCCTGATGAGGACCTGACATTCCATCACTTGTCAATGTTCCTGATCCTCTGGGTGATCCTCACTGCTCTCAAACTCTACCGCCTTGTCTGGACCCTGTTGAGAGCTGCAACTTCTTCCTAGAACCTTCTTCTCAACCAGTTGTCCACTCCACACCAGGAAAAGCCTGGTTCTGGACCTGATCACTGCGGTCTGAGTGTGCATCTGCTGGACATAAAGCCTAAGGCTAAAGACATTTGAACTTAGCATGCAGAAGGAATGTCTGTCATTAGCCTGTCATGATTAAGTGTGTTTTGCAGTGCTTAGAATTAATCTAGAATTGTTTGCTGTGAATTAATTAATCTAGAATTGTTTGCTGTGAATTGATTATGTCTATTGCAGTGCCTAGCATTAAGAATTGTTGTTTTCTTGATCAAGAACCTATAGAGTAAAATTGTATTGAGTAATTTGAGTGAATAAAGCATTGAAAGGGGCAGAAGCACGTGAACATTCTTTCATTTCTCCCCTCGACTGCATACCTCAAAATTTTGCCCCCTTGGGACACCAAGCCAAAAAGATGCTCTCAAAAACAAAAGTTCCTCTAAATCAACAACAACAAGCTAAACCATTGGCCATCTAATTTACCATAGATAATTACAGAAAAACACAACACAAAACTAGGGCTGGGTGTGTTGGCATATGCCTGTAATCCCAGCAGCTTGGAACACTGAGACAACAGGATCTTGAATACAATGCCAACCTCAGCAATGAGAGGCCCTTAGCAACTCATTGAGACCCTGTCTCTAAATAAAAGACAAAATAGGGGCTTTTTGGTCAAGTGCCCCTGAGCTCAATCCCAGATACAAAAAAAAAAAAAAACCAAACAAACAAACAAAAAACTACTAGAGATGAAAAAACCCAAAGACTGGCCTCAGAAACTCTTAATGTCTGAATTTGATGAGAAAGCTAAACAATTGATGCCCCATGGCACCTCTGAGAACAATAGAGCAATCAGCCAGTATTCCTGGAGTCTACTGGGCAGGCTGTAATACAAATGAAGCAGATGGTTTAATAAGAAATCAGAAAGAGACAATCAAAGAGAGTCCTATTAAACCATTGAGATCCCAGAGTGAATGCACATATGCCCAAGGCTGCATTCTCAGAGGAGAGACACCAAATACTTCATACTGTGAGAAAAATAGACTTTGCTAAAGTAGCCTTGTTAAGTCAAAACAAATACACCATTACAAAAACAAGCTTCACCAAGGAGGGGAATCCATATCCAAAACTCCTAAAATATACTATGTAAAATGTCCTATATTTAACAAAAGAAATTAGGAGACAGGCAGTATGTACATATACACATAAAAAATGCAGACAATGGAAGCAGCTTATGAGAGGGCCTAGATACTAGATTTAACAGATAAAGACTTGAAAGTTTCTATTGTAAAGTGCTCAAGGATCCAAGGGAAGCCATGCTTAAGTAATAAAGAAAAGGTGCATAAATACCACCTAGTCAAACAATACAGAAAATATTTAAAAATCCAAATGGAAATTCTGTATGTGAAAACTTCAGCAACTAGAATTAAACAAAACCTCAATAGTGAATTTGAGTTGGCAGAGGAAAAAATAAGTAAACTTGAGGATAGAATGATAGAGATTATACAATCCAAATAATAGAGAAAATAAAATGAAGAAAAATGAATAGATTCTCCTATAAATATGAGGCACCTTTAGATGCATCAAGTGTATAATTGGGATCTCCGAAAAGGGAGAAGAAAGAGAAATCAACTGAAGAAACATATGAGAAACAACTTCCAAAGTCCACAAAGGCTTGCCAAGAGACATGAACTTACACATTCAGGAAGTTCAACAAACTCCAAATAGAAGAAATGAAAGAGATGTACACACAGAGACATTGTGGTTAAACAAATGGTGGAAATTAAAAACAAAGAGAAAAATCTTAAAAGCATCAAGAAAAATTATTTATCATATACTAAGTATCCCTGACAGAACTTACTGTAAACTTCTCATCAGAAGTAATGGAACAAAACTATCTTGCAGAAATGAAGAGAAAGTAAAGGTATTACCAGATAAACAAAACCTGAGAGAATCTGTTGCTAGTAGACTAACTTTATTAGGTGCACACAAAAAATTCTTCAGGCTGAAAGCAAGTAAGCAGAAATATAAGTTGTAATCCTCAAGAAAACTGGAAATCTCTGGTGAGTCAAGAATATAAATACATATTTATCTTTTTTCACTCTTAATTGATTTAAGAAGAAAATGTGTGAAACAATGGAAGTAGATGATGATTGACAGGTAGATAGAGATAGGGATATATTTTATTATTGGTCCAATAGAAAAAAGGTGTCTTGGAGTAGAATTATATTGAAGTTAAGGAAATTATACCAGATGGAAATGACAAATAAGAAGTTAAATATAACAAACTCTAAAATATATACTGACTTTTCTTTCCTCAATGACTTTCACTGACATAACATTTTAGACAGCAATAATTATAATAATTTATTTATGGATCTGATATGTATGTGTATGTATATATTTGTATGCATAAATATGGGGAAGAAGTAGTAGAGTTATATAAAAATAACACTTTTAGATCTCATTATATCTGTACCTATGGAATTAAGTTGGTATAAAGGAAGGTGGATTTTGATGAGTTTAGATGTAAGTAAACCCTTGGGCAGCTACTAAGAAACAAGTAAAAAATTAAAAGGAAAATTCCTAAAGGAATTGATGTGCTATATAGTTTGGACCTGAAATGTCCCCCAAAGTCCACGTGGTAAGGCCTTAGTTCCCACATAGTCACTATTATGCCACAGTCTGGCTGGGCACAAAATCACGAGCCACCACACAGCTTGTAGATTCAAACAGCAACTCTTTATTCCCGAACTCACACCAGCCATCTACAAACACGTTCTGGGGAAATCCACGTTCTCTGCCCAAATCCCCCTCCACTGGGCTTCTATCTCCAAAATATACTGTCTGAATCCCGTGAGAACTCAAGGGGAACTCAGGCAGCAGGATACGCCCTATTCCCAGCAGGAATAATCTTAAACCTTAAACCTGGAACCTAAACCGGGAACGCCCTAATCCGCCTTGGTCCTTGAACAAGGTCACCTACATTCAATGTCACTGCAACATGGGGTACGCTGGCAAGGAAATTGTCATACCTACTTGGCTAATGGCTCCCAGCACTATTACAAGATGGTAGAACTTTTAAGAGGTAGTCCTAATAGGAGATCTTTGGGTCATTGGGGACATGTCTGTAAAGGGGATAGTTTGAAACTAGCCCCTTACTCTTCCTCTTTTTCATTTCCCAGTAAGAGGTGAACAGTTTTGCTTTGTCACAAAGGTCATGATAGGTCACCCCAGTCACAAAGCAATAGGACCATCTAGTCATGGACTGAAACCTCTAAAAACATGAGCCAAATAAACCTTTCCTCTTCATAAGTTGATTATCTCAAGTCCTGTTATAGTGACATCAAACTGGCTAACAGAAAATATTATACTTAATTCAAAAGTAAGCAGCAAAAAAGAAATTTAAAAATGACATGAGACAAAACAAATGTACAGATGGCAGCTGTAAATCAACTTTATTAACAATAACATTAAATATGAATGAATTAACCAGTCCAAACAAAAAGCAGAGGTTCTGGATAAAATATAAAACAAGATTTAAATATAATGTTCTCTATAGGATATTATATTATATTATATTATATTCAATGGTACCAATAGGTGTAAGGCAAAGGGTGAAAACAATATTCATCATGCAAACAAATCCCATAAAAAGTTGTGCCACAGTCCAGCTGCAGCAAAATAACCGGGGGGTTACGAAGAACTTGTGTAGATTGATACAGCAGGAGTGGAAGCCGTTTATTGCAGGACAGGAGCAGTATTTATACATTCCACACAGCTTATCTAATTAGCATAAACTAGATACATCAGTCAACCAATAAGGTATCTCCACACTTAATAGCTCGCTTTTGTTACTTCTCAAACCACTCCCTCTGGCATTTTGCCAGGCACCATCCAGACTTGTTTATGAACTCTAACATTCCCCTGGCAAAATGCCAGGTGTTATTTTGACTTGTTTACAGACTCTAACAAAGTTGGAGTGAATATACTAATACTAAATAATATAGACCTTAAAACAAGTTGATTAGTTTTATTTTATTGATTTGGTTGATTTGATTAAGTTAGGCTTAACATTTTCTTTTTTAAAATGTGATATAGTAGGGGCAGGATAACTGATGAGAATTCCTGACCTTCATATATTATAGAGTGGTGAAAAGAATCAAAGTGAGTATAGTGTTAACATATAAAAAACCAAACTATAAAGTACTGAAGAAATATATTAATAGTATTGGTAATATATACAGCTTAAAACCCTTAATTAAGCTGAAAAAAATAATAACAAAACATTTATTTTAATACTCCACTCTGATGCAGCAAGTCTTACTTACATTTCCTGTGTCTGGAGAAATGTGACAAAACGCATTCCTATTTACATCACTTTAGAATGACTTAAGGGGCTGGGGATGTGGCTCAGTGGTAGAGTGCTTGCCTAGCACATGCGCCGAGTTCCATCCTCAGCACCACATAAAAATAAATAAATAAAATAAATGTATTGTGTCCAACTACAACTAAAAAAAAAAAAGAATGACTTAAGCTGAGTATGATGTGTACTGGTGCATGCTTGTAATCCCAGAGGTTTGGGAGACTGAGGCAGGTGGATTGCAAATTCAAGGCCAGCCTTAGTAACTTAGCAAGGCCCTAAGCAACTTGGCAAGACCCTTTTTCAAAATAAATTAAAAAGACCCTGGATGTGGTTCAGTGGTTAAGTAACACTAGGTTCAATCCCTGGTACTAAAAAATAAAAATGAAAGAAAAAAACAAAGAATGTTTAAAAATGTTTGGTGATAATGAAGAGACTTCATGTCTCAAAACCAGTTCCTCTCGGATTTGTTGGTATTATTAAACTACTTTAAGACTCAATAATACCAAAATTTCCTATTTTGTGTATTATTATAGATAAGAATTTTGTAGTCAACCAGTTAACTTACAAATAAAGCTACATAAGAGTTTCTAAGTGTAGAATGACAAAGAAAGGAGACAGAGATGGGAGGGGGAGGGAGGGAGAGGGAGAGAGAGATTGCCTTGCTGCCATTGGCACAGACACTGTTTGTAGTATGAAGAGCAAGGGCTTCTGAAGACTCTCACAATTAGCATTTTTAGCAATTGCAGAACCTGCCTTCACCTGACTATTGGCACCAAACTCCAAACCTTCCAAACCAGAGAATAAAATTAGATACAGAATTACAATCCTATTTCTGCTTAATAGTATGCATGGTCAAAACTCTGAATCTTAATTGGGTGCTTGAATTTACTCTTTCCACTAGAAAACAGATGATTTTCTTGTGCATTGGAGATTAAGAAGCCTCTGGCCATATATTTTGCTTGTCTTCTCCCTTGATAATCAAGAGGAGTCTCCCCATTCTCCTATCCACACTCCTTCTCCTAGGGTCTTTGTGGATTCTCTTCTCTGGAAAGTTTTGCATTAAAAAATGTCATGCCCTCATTCATCTGTATAATTCTAAGATAGTCATCTTATTTGAAAACTTTAAAATATTGGCATCATCATACATTTGTGCTGTGTATTAAGTCTGAGGAAATACAAAAAGTCTATCTGATGACCTGTCATAAAATTTTATAAGATTTAGCACTATAAAAGGAAAACAGGTTTTTTAATCGTTGACTGATGTCAGACTTTAGGCAGCTTAATTATAGGTGAATTATTAAAAAATAAATGTAGCTGAACTGAATTCAAATCAGTTATAAAATGTATTTAAGACTTCTTCGTGTTTGAATTTTTAAAATAATTCTTGAAATTAATTATTAAATTATTTGAAATTGCAAACTCCAGACGTTCAGGATTTCACATTTTTTTGATCATTCGTACATGAATTCATTCAAATGCTGATTGAAATCTTAAGTGCTGTGGAAGATACAAAGCTACATTAGGTAGAGTTGCTGTTTTACAGGAACTCTGAAATGAGGGACACATGGGAACCATGCCGTGTCACAGTTGTATTGTGTGTATTAGTAGGAATATTTTTGTTTGAGTTGAACAGAGTAGCAAACAGCATGTCATATAAGGTATGAAGTTATCTCTCAAAATCATGAAAGCATTTTTTTCAAAAACTTACAAGTATGTTCAGTTGCTTTATTATTTTTCTTCACAATTCCATTGATGTTATTCGGGCATATCAATATTTTAATTAACTGTGAATGTCCTTTTCTCATATTTTGATGTTCTCTTTTGCAGAGTGTTGACTATAATCAAGTATAGTTTTGTAGGTAGGCCATAGAAAAAAGAAACAAAGGGCTAGGGAGGAAGTTCAGTGGAAGACCATTTGGCTAGCATGTGTGGGGTCCTAGGTTCAATCCCCACTACTGAAAAAAAAATAAATAAAATATATATATATATATATACACATATATATGTGTGTGTGTGTGTGTGTGTGTGTATGTGTGTTGTGTGTATACATATATACATGAAACAAATACATGTATGTGTATTCACTGAAATGTATATTTACACATATATGTATATATATATATATATTATATATATTCATACATATTTATTATATATATAGAGATAGACAGATATGAAACAAAGACATTTTCTTTTGCCACACCAAATTTAGGAACTACATAACTATAAGAATCCTAGTGTGTGAGACAATTATCTGCAAAAGCAATTAATTTGTGGGATAACTTGGATAATTTGTGGGATAATTTGTGGGATAACTGACTTTGTCCCAATGAAACTAGGCTAAATATTCAAAAACAATGCTGAGTCTTTCGTCTTGATTTTTCTTTACATATGCCACCTATGAAAGATTTTTCTTCACCACCTTCATATATTCAAAGAAAATATAAATTATGTTTTATAGTACTGCTATGAATTTCCTAACAATCCCACCCTTTTCAATATACTGGAAAAAAATCTAAATTTTACTTTGTTTTTATAAACATAGTAGACAAAATAGTAGATGCACTAATTAAACCATTCTGTTAGGTAAATGCTTAAGTGTCTTTAAGTAAAACATGCTTAGAGTCCTGCCCCTGCTTCTAACCAAGATATTACCCTAGTATGTGGGTGTGATGTGGAATGAAGGTAGTCTCACCTAGTTCTCCCTGGCTCTGGAAGCCTCTCCTGGTCTCTTGACCTTGTGGTGGCAACCCAGGAAATAAGTCCTTTGCTACAGGAAGACTTTGGCCCTAGCATATGACTCACCTTTGAAAAACTCCCCAGGATTTTATACTTTTTCCATTTTAATTGCCTACTATAGGAAAGTACAAAAATATGCATGAAACATAAATAGTTTGAAAAATGACTATAAGATAAAGAGTAATGTAACTACCATATAGAATGATAATAATAATAATAATAAAAAAATTCCCTACACTCTGGTAGATACTGTGCGCTTTTGTAAGACACCCTCCTTTTCCAATCCCAGAATTAACTGTCATCCTGACAACTGTTGCAATTAATTTAATGTTTTCTGATTGATCACCAAAATATACATCTTGAAACAATATATAGTTACATTTTTCCTGGTTTTTGAATTTATGCAAAAATATCTAAATTAAACTTTTGCATCTTGCTTCTTGTCCTTAATACAATGTTTGCATATCCTTCATATTGTTGCATATAGCTCTAGTATACTTTTTCTCTTTTACGAATGCATCCTTTTGTACGAACATATGAAATATACATTGAAGGTTAATTATATTATATCCCATGATATGGTCACATCAAACAATTCTAATTTTTGGTAGACCATTTATTCCTAATTTTGAACTATTAAAAATGATGCTGCTGGAAATGTTCTTTGAACTATCCATGGGGTGTTTTGAAACCTGTCCTTGTCAAAGAAGAGACAAATGGAGAGAAGATGAATTCCGGGCAGGCTCTGCTTAACTTGTGCTACATTTTACTTAACTGTGCATGAATCTGAAGGGCTGATGCCAATGGCTATCTTTGAGATGATTTCCTGCAGTCCTGTATATTACCTTTTCATTTAGCTTATATAAAATATTTCCTCATCCAGGTAACTATGTTACTGCTATCTTTCCTCCCCTCAATATCCCCATGCAAACTGCATTGTGATGACACCCATCACAGTGAGAAGATGGCCACATGCAGGACTTCTACTACCAGGAGATTTCAGTCTACCTCCCTTCCAGCTCCCCAGTATACCCAGGGATATACACATCTACACTGATCTATGGATCTCTGAATATTTCTGAAGCCCACTCACAGGTTGAGACAGAGGTAAGGTTGAAAGCTGGGACAAGTATCCTGACACTGACAGACTTTTCCCACCTTTTTCCTGTCTGTCCCCCATTCTCACATGTCAGGACTGGAAGAGCTAACTACAGGCTTTTAGGCTTTCCCTTTCTGTACTTCTTCCAATTCCTATGGTAGTAATTTTATGTCTTAAACAAAAGCACGTTTTTATTATATTAAAAGAAAACATAATTAATGATAAATTCCCCCGGCTAAAGCAATTTAAAACTCTCAACACTACTCCTTAACAAAGTCGTCTTTCCAAGCCTATTGTCTCCCTGAAAAATCTAATCTGACACTGAAAGCTGAGAAATGACTATTTGTTCTAGCCTGTATCTGTCCTTTCTTCTGAAGCTTCAGAACCCATTGTTTTTAAGAAAATTAAAAAAAAATTTCTTATAATTTTTTAAGAAAATTTTTCTTAAAATGTGAGAAATTCATATGGTATGGTGGTTTACAAAATATTTAAATTCACGTGAAAATCTTCCAAAAATATTTTTCTCTTCCAGTTTTATCGTGCTGGGGGATGGAGGAAGAAGAGAGGAGAGCCTGCTATACTTTATTTTACCTCTGCTGCACCTGTTCCTTTGTTGAGGTTAAATTGAGAGGTCCTGTCTAAATAACTAACTGCTATAGATGAAAATTGCTTGTGAAGGCTATACAAATTCCATGTGATTTTTTCAAATACAATATATTAGAATTTAAAAAAAATGAAAAGGCATGAATTCATAATATAGTTATTTTATTGTTTACATATACTCAGTATATTTTAATACATGAGAAATAGCATTAGAATTAGGCATGTAGAATTAAGCATCTGGTAACATACTACATGAGACTTGTGAATAGCTTTTTAACTGTCCTGCAAATCTAGAGAGTAATACATAAAATTTATCCTCTTGGGAATTTTTCTCTGTTGCAAATAGGGTCAAAGTGACAACAATCAAGTTTTGTAAATTCCTGATTTTTTTTTACTGTATTTGAAACCAAATATTACCATAAATAACTGCTCTGGAGTTTGGACTAAATGGGAGATGCAGGTGGGTGGAGAAAAATGTCCAGATGGATCTGAGAGGCAACCATCAACCTGAAGTAAGGTAATTTAAGGTGGATAAAAGGGCCTTTTTTATTAACTGTGCAGAGAACATTGATCTACCATATATAAAATTGAAAACATCCAGGTTTTCCACTTTACCTAAGAAGAAGAAAATGGAGTACACTATATCATGGGAAAGGAACATTGGATTTAATTTCCGCCTACAAAATATATTCAGAACATAACTAATCATCAATATAATTAAAAAGATAAATTAAATTGGTTCATGCAATAGCATTTGGCATCATACTCTAGAAAATATTTAGTGAACACAGAGAAATTAATAATTAATAAAATAGAGGAATAATAAACTGTGTACTTTGGTAAAAACCCTAATAGTTTGGCAATATTCTGCTCATATTTAACAATGTTGCCTTTAATAAAATAACATGAGTTGCCAACATGGAGCAATTAGGTCAGACAAAGAAGGAATTAATTACTGTAGACAGGCCCATATGTCACTAAAGCATTGCACATGTTCTCCAAGCTTGAAGAAGGAAAGATTTATTCTGGGAAAACTCTTTGAGATAGTAAAAGGGACATTGCTGCAAAAGTTCAAATCAAAAGTGACTTTGCAGAATTCAAATCATGAAGGCAGAAAGTTGGATTAATTATAAATTAGGTGGATATTTTTCTAGTTCTTATTAAATGACTTAAAATAATTCAAACACTACCTAAATGGTGTAGTTTCAACAGCCACAGTAGTTTTTATATGTGCAGAAGTCAAATTGCAAGAAGGTGTTAGCCACTAATTCCCTTCATCACATTTTAAACCTGGTAAAGGAAAATGATTATTAGCAAATCGTAATCCTTCAATTGAATATATGTGGTCTAGATTGAAGACATGGCCCCAAATTTTGTTTCAAAATAAAGATTATAAACCAGCCTCTGTGCTTTTAATTATTAAATAATCTCCAGTGTAAGCTTTTAGTTCTTAAAAGTCGCCATCAATGCAAAAGGGAGCCAACAATTTTCCTCTAAACTTGCCTTTATTGAAGTTAAAGTTGGTTATTTTGGACTAGTTTCTATCACAGCTCTGATTTCTAATTCTATGAACCCATTTTTTGGAATATAGTTGAAATAGTATTGCTGTTTGCCATGTGAAGTCTTTGAGATGTTTCATATTCCAAAAGGTCCATATTTGGGGGAAAATGTTATAAAAAGACATTACAAACTTACATATCTTCCGGGGATCCAAGCAAGTAATCAATTCTAACCCAGGATTATGAAAACAATACAACCACAAATATAAGTAATGATGGGAAACACCTACAATACTGATAGAGAGGCAATAGGGGGTGGCAGGAACTGTGGAACACTGGAGATCAATTTCTGATAGGTTCAAATTATTGCCATCTTGGAATATGATCCAGATCCTGATTTTACCTAATAATTTAACCACATTTTATGTATTGCAATTCATTCAAACACCAAAATAAAGAACAAATAAAATCAAATGCATTGGGCCAAACAAAAATATTTTAGGACTGAATTCAGTATGCCTCCAAATAAGTTGAGAATTTGACTTTATAGACATGGAAGATACTTTTTCTTATCTTTTAAAATATAGCTGTTATTTTTACCTAGAAGAGTGGTTCTCTAATTTTAATTTGCACCAGAGTCACTTAAAAAGTCTAAAATTCAGTATTACTAGTCAAATTTGAATTTCAGATAAACAAAGTATTTTTTAGTGTAAGTATATCCTAAATATTGCATTGGAGATAATTGTACTAAAATATTACCCACAGTATTTATCTGAAATTCAAATTTAGTTGAATATCCTGCATTTCATTTGCTAAATGTGGCACCTTTAACTGGGCTCAGTGGCTGATGCCATTATCCCAGGGGCTGGAGAGGCTGAGGAAGAAGATTGTAAGATTGCTAGCTTTAGCAACTTAGCAAGGCCAACGTAACTTAGTGAGACCCTGTCTCAAAATAAAAAATAAAAATAAATAAATAGATAAAGGACTGGGGATGGGGTTCAGTGTTTAAGTACCCCTGAGTTCAATCCCTGGTACCAATTAATTAATAAATTAATTAGACAATTTTACATACCTGTAAAGTGTATTTAAGACACAACTGCTGACCCCACCCTAAGTGTTTTCACTTCAGTAGGTTTAGAGAAGTCCCCAAGAATTGGCATTTATGTTTCTTTTATAGATGTTGGGGCTACTGGTTCCACGAACACACTTTGAGAACAAGTACCCTAAACAAATGCTAGACCAATTTTTAAAAATCAACTTAAAGTTGTTTCTCTTTTAATCAAGCATTGGCTGATTATTTCAAATATATATTCTTCAAATTTTCCTAGTGACTGCAGGATAGTGTTACATATGTATTCATGGTTCTGTCTTACTTTAGACTCAGAAGAACCACTTTCTCATTCCTATTTCCAGGGTTATCTAGTAGGATCTTTGCCCAGGATCTTTCAGGCATTTTAATGCTTGACTATAAAATTTTAGTGAATCCATTTAGCCAAAAAAAGATTAAGTTCCTTGAGACAGTTGGGCATGACACCTGCTATCCCTGCACCATCATCTTTTTTTCCCTGTTAAATGTAAATGAGATGTGTTAGTTGTATTTGAAGGGGTAGCAATATCCACACATACGTGAATCATGATTTTATTAATCTGTCTATGCTGTAGATGAAAACTTTGTCAGAATATTATCACAACTCCACTTTTGAAATTCATTGTGTGGGCTATATGTTACTCATATCTTTGTAAACATGTACATTTCATCATAAACTGCCCTGATACTGGCAACCTCACACCTCTTCCTACCCAGGTGTTTTTGCTGGCATCCACACTGCATGAGGCCATTTTTAGACCTTGGCAGGAGGGCGATAGGAATATTAAGCTCTTTTGCCTCTAAACATATATATTATCATCGCCATTGCAATCACGTTCCCTTGTCTCTCATTCTGCCTGAGTTGTTGCCACCCCTCTTGCCTAAATCCTGGCCTCTAAAGAGGCTGTGGAATGTGTTGTCCACTCATTTTGTCCTAACTTCCTGACTGGGACTCTGAGTCTTTGCCCTGTTTCTTGGCCCATGTAATCATCTGCCTGTTTTCTCACCTCTGCCAATCCCACAACTGGAGACATTTAAACACCACCTGCAGCACATCTCAGGTTTTTATCATACAGCCCAGAACCAGAGTGCTGTCCCTGAGATTCCAGCCTCATAACCTGTTGCCATTCATTCTGCCTGCCACTCCATCTCCACCTGTGTGCAAACATTGCAACTGTGCAGGCCATGAGCCTGCTCTGTCAATATGCATGCCCACCTCCTACTGACTTCAGGACCTGCCCCCAAATCACCAGTCTTTCAAGGTGGCTACTAATGATCACTACTGTATGCTTCTGATAACACTCTCTGCTGCCTTAATTTTGTCTTATTCTATTGTTGCCTTCCAAAACAATGTAAGCATGTTCTACACACAGCATAATATTGCCTCCTGAAGAGGTAATACACTTAGAAGCAAAAGTAAACTGTCTACACTTAGCATACATGCCACATAAAAACAAAGAGTGAGAAATAACTAACCATAATATAGTTTAACCAGTTTGGTTTTATAGGTATGAATGAAATATAGCTCATTTCTGGAGGAGTCCACAGGAAGAGGACTTTTGAGTCCAGCAAAACAAAGAATCAGGCTCTCTAGAAATTTTTTAAAAGCTCACACTTTTGGTCAATTTTTATGCCACTGTGACCAAAAATACTGAGCAGCACAATTGTACAGGAGAAAAAGGTTATTTGGGGGATCACAATGTCAGATATTTCAGTGCATAAATAGTAATCTCCATTCCTCAGGGCTCAAGGTTAGGCAGAACAACATGGTGGAAGAGTGTGGGAGAGGGAAGCTGCTCACATGATGGGCAAGTAGCAAAGAAGGAGAGGCTCCACTTGCCAGATATGAAATATACATACCCCAAAGTCATGCCCCAAAGACCCACCTCTAGCCATAACTCACCTGCCTGTAGCTCACAGCAAGTTAATCCCATCACAGGATAGATTCATTGATTGGATTAAGTCTCTTATGGTCCAATCATTCCTCCTCTAGACTTTCTTGCATTGTCTCACACATAATCTTTTGGGGGACACTACACATCCAAACCATAACAATCATGAACATCCAAAATTATTCAGATTTTAGAACTGCATAAATAATTTTGGATTTATACTAGATATTTGAGTAGATAGGGACAAATAATTACCTACCCCACACACTCATTCCTTAAGTCTTAGACACATGAAAATTGGAGAAAAAGGTATCGTAATGATTTAAACATTCATTGGTTCATTAAACTCAGTTATTTCCAATTATTAAAGTTCAGCCCAAGCAACAAAGTTGCTTTATCCAGGGAAGATGTAAGAATCCTTAGAAAGTACTTTATGAGTTCAGCACAATTTCACGGTGACCATAGAAACAGCACACAGAGTTTCGCGCTACATCTGAATCTTTAGTGCATCTTGAATTATTCTTGCCACCGATCATTTCAGCTTTACATCCTCCTGATAGATTTCTCTGCCATTTTTAATGACTTCTTCCTAACTAGACTCTTAGCTCTTGACCACAAAAGCCATATGTTGTTTGTTCTCTTGCCCTCTGCAAAATAATGCTTGTAGATATGCTTGTAGATATGATCGATACTCAATAAATGATAAATGGCTCTTTGGATCCTAATTCTGGTACTAAACTCTTTTTATTTTTCTTTGTAATCAAAAAAGGATTTTCTTGTCAATTGAATGAACCACTGGATTCCTAGTTGTCTTGTGGTAGGGATTCCTGCCAAATGTTCTAGTTCCTCTGGGTCTCATGCTCCTGTTTTCCTCTCCTATGTCTTCTGAGAAATTAGCATAGAGATTTGAAATTCTAGCCCTTGAGACTCCTATAAAACTTCCCCTGCAATGCTTAGTATACTATCACATCCCTTTGTTTACATGAATGTGTTCACAGGAGAATGTCACTGATGCATTAGCATCAGTAGAATCCCAAAGCTGTCCCTGTCACTCTTAGGTACTATGTTGGTTCTCTAGGGTTTCTAACAAATTATCACACACTAAGTGGCTTAAACAGAAGTTTGTTACTCACAGTTCTGGAGGTTATTTGTGTAAGGTCACAAGGTTGGCCCTTTCTGGAGGCTGTGAGAGAGAAGCTGTCAAGCTTGGCTCTAACTTCTGGTAGTGTGCTGGCAATCTGCACATTCCTTAGCTTTTAGAAGATAGAAGTACTCTCTGACTTCTCCTGCCTCTTTAGAAGGATATCAGTCATATTAGACTTAGACTGACCTCCATTATGACCTCATATTAACTAATCAATCTATTCCCAAATAAGATCACATTTTGAGATGGTTGGAGTCAAAACACTCAAATATGAATTTAGGTGGGAAAACAATTCAACGCGCTACAGGTACTGTATTACACTTTAACTTATTCAATTCTCATGACAACTCTGTGAAGTAAGTATATTCATCTGCATTAAATAAAACTGTCTCTGGATTCTGTCTAGCTAGAATTTTCAGGCAACTCTGCCATGTCTGTGTTTGCAAAATGTATTCTCTTGTTTGTAGAGTATCATAAATTCAGCTTCTTCAATAGAACCTCTCCCTGACTGAGAACTCTTACTATGAACTTTTGTGGCTATATTTTTATTTGTTATTGGTTTTCTGGGCTATACAATTGCTTTGTGGGCAAGGTTGTGGGCAACTAGGTGAAGGGATAAAGAAGAAATAATAATTCTTTCTTAGGAAATCATGCCAGCTGACCTCAACCTTTTTTTTTGTTTTGTTGAGGTTACTTTGTTTTATTTGTGGGCCTATTTTACTTTAATAACGCCAATTTCAAACTTTTAATGTCTTTTACAAGGAAACTAATTGTTTATCTTACATTTGAATAATTAGAAAATCTCTGATAAATTTATGTTATCATGTATGTATTATTGATATTGAATATTTTTTCACAAAATCAGATTTAATAATGAGTTTACTCAAGTGACATTTGTTGGAGAACAGAAAATACTTTATTGTACATATGTCACTGTATTTTTTTTCCAGGGCCTAGCTCAATAATCTTTTGTAAGCAGATGATCTTTATAGAAAATTCTACTTTAATTTTACTTTGCTTCTTTTTATTTAATATTGAGAATTTAAGAAACCAATATAAAATAGGCAAAGATCTAGTGAGGCAGTGTTTTATTATAGACTAAAAAAATTTATCAGGTTAATAACTGTAGTACAGAGAACCACTCTGTGACTCAGATGCCTTCAATCTGAAAAGTACAGTTTATACCAAGAAATTTTCTCCATGGACTGTTGTAGAAGATGAAGGTACAGAAGCTCCTTGATTTTTGATGAGGCTACATTATGAAAAATCCATCCAAAACTGAAAATATTTTAAGTCAACAATGCTTTTAATACACTTAACTCACAAAACATAAAAAAACTGAGCCTAGTCTACACTAAATATGCTCAGAACACTTCCACTTACCGATCTTTAGTTGGACAAAAATCATCTATCACAAAGCATATTTTATAACAACTGTTTAATGTCTCATATAATTTACTGAATATGTGCTTAAAGTGAAAAACAAAATGTCTATATATGTATGTGTTTGTATCATCATAAAATGAAAAAAAAATCTCAAGTTGGAACATTCTACGCTGGAGATCATCTGCAAGCAAAATCTTCTCTAACATAGAAATGAAGAGTACCAACATAGCACACTCAGATGTGAAGTCAGTTAGGTTAGAAACCACAGAGAGCTCCATCATCATCAATTTATTTTCTTTTTCATTTTTTGGGGGGTGGGGGTACCAGAGATTGAACTCAGGGGCACATGGCCACCAAGCCACATTGCCCGCCCTATTTTTTATTTTATTTAAAGACAGAGTCTCATTGAATTGCTTAGCACCTTGTTTTTGCTGAGGCTGGCTTTGAACTCAGGATCCTCCTGCCTCAGCCACTGGGATTACAGGCATGTATTACTGTGCCTGGCTATCATCATCAATTTCTGTGTAATAGAAATTGGGGTACAAACCTCATAGGCAAGAACATATCCATGTGGATAAGAAATAAAGTATCATATACTAAAATGGAAAAAAAAATGCAAATAAGTGGACTATCTTCTAGAATAGTTATAGTAGCTAGAGACTGCCACAGTCTGGCTGGGCACAAAATCACGAGCCACCACACAGCTGGAAATCCACGTTCTCTGCCGAAATCCACCTCCACTGGGCTTCTATCTCCCAAAGAATACTGTCATTGAGAACGTGGATTTCCCCAGAACGTGATTGTAGACGGCTGGTGTGAGTTCGGGAATAAAGAGTTGCTGTTTGAATCTACAAGCTGTGTGGTGGCTCGTGATTTTGTGCCCAGCCAGACTGTGGCATTTGGCGGCTCGTACGGGGAACTTCTAAAGCTTGGAGGTAAGTGAAATTGCTCGCCCCTGAGGAAGAGGGAAAGAATGGGTGACCAATTCAAAAAACAATGTGTTATTGTTTTGATTTATCTTGTTTTTGTTTCAAGCTGCCTATCCCTAGAAATTTCTCAGGCAAACTGGAAAAAATGGTTGACTAAAGGTTTGAAGTTTGTCGGCCCTGAGGAAGAGAAAATTGATACAATGATTTTTTATTCCGTTTTTGTTTCATTCAGTTTCGGCTTTGTTTTGTGTTATCTTATTGGGTTGCGTTATCTTTATAGTAGATTAGAAATTAGTAAAAAACAAACCGAAAAGATGTTAAGTAAATTGTTAGAGGTTCAGACCATGGAGAAAGACATTTTAGATCAAGCAAAAGAGAAGGTCTCTCGAGCTAGTCAGACAGAGGAAGAAAATTTAAAGGAAAAGGGGTTGTTAGGAAAAAGGCCACAACAGGAGGCTGTTACTAACTCCGTTTTATCACAAGAGGGCGTAATTCAACCAACAGCCCCACCGATGGAGACAGCTGAATGGCCCTCAAACCCCGTAGTTGATAAATGGGATCCTGAGACAGGACCTCAAAGATTAGCATGCCCTGTACTTGAACAGGCAGGAGGGCAGCGAATTCACCGTGCATTAGATTTTAAAACAGTGAAGCAGTTAAAGGAGGCTGTAACAACCTATGGTCCCCAAGCTCCCTTCACGGTAAGCATGGTTGAGTCCATTACTAACTTGGACATGACGCCAGCAGATTGGGCTAGCATGTGTAAATCTGTACTAAATGGAGGACAATATTTGTTATGGAAGGTTGCCAATGAGGAATTTTGCGCGGAGACAGCTAGGCGAAATGCAGCAGCCGGTTACCCTCAAAGAAATCTAGATATGTTGTTAGGAAAAGGACCTTATGAGGGTCAACGGCAACAAATTGAATATGATCCAATTACAGTGGTATCAACCTAAGACAGGAGGCTGACGCCTAAAGGTCAGTTTTCCGATGACGGGTAAGAACCATATGTTGAATTGGACAACCTACCAGGCATGGTCCTTAAGCCACATTAACCTCACTCCCCCACTGGCACCAAGGCCAAATTTGGGGGCCAACAGAGGTGAGGCAAAGAACCTCACCCCCCCACTGGTGCATAGACCTATCTACAAGTATGGCTGTATGCTGGACCGGTAGTCAGTGACGGGTATGATTCAATTGCAGTGGTATCAACCTAAGACAGGAGGCTGACGCCTAAAGGTCAGTTTTCTGATGACGGGTAAGAACCATATGTTGAATTGGACAACTAACCAGGCATGGTCCTTAAGCCACATTGCTTGTTGTTTAATTAATCAGAAGGGGGGAGATGCTGGGAGCCATTAGCCAAGTAAGTAGGTATGACAATTTCCTTGCCAGCGTACCCCATGTTGCAGTGACATTGAATGTAGGTGACCTTGCTCAAGGACCAGGGCGGATTAGGGTGTTCTGGGTTTAAGATAATCGTGTTTAGGGCGTTCCCAGTTTAGGTTCCAGGTTTAAGGTTTAAGATTATTCCTCCTGGGAATAGGGCGTATCCTGCTGCCTGAGTTCCCCTTGAGTTCTCACGGGATTCAGACAGTATTCTTTGGGAGATAGAAGCCCAGTGGAGGTGGATTTGGGCAGAGAACGTGGATTTCCCCAGAACGTGATTGTAGACGGCTGGTGTGAGTTCGGGAATAAAGAGTTGCTGTTTGAATCTACAAGCTGTGTGGTGGCTCGTGATTGTGTGCCCAGCCAGACTGCGGCAAGAGACAAATAACTAGAGATGAAATCTCTTACTCTATAATAATAGCTATGAGTGATTTATCATAACAATGCATTCAAGCATAGAGTGATGATAGAACTTCATACAGGTGTAGAAACAACAGAAGAATAAGATTAAGACAGAGTCACCACCTGACTTGTGGTCAAAGGTTAACCCAGAAGAAAATGATAATTAAAGCTGAAACTACAGTGTCTTTTGTTTATAATTTGGGATATATGCTGCATTTAAAATAACTCTTGGTAAACCATATATTCTTTCTTTTACAGCTCAGGTTTAGCTTTATTTTTAGTGATTTTTTTTTTATTGTTGTTTTCTCTAATGTCCAAATGAGAAGTCCCTGTATTGCTAAAAGAGTGATAATAAATACTTCTAGTAATTTCTCAGGTAAGCCTGGCCTACTAAGATTACTCCTTACAGAATTATTTCCAGATTAATCTATTTCCACAATTAAATGATAGCCTAATCATTCTTTTTTGCTCATATTTATTTCTCCTTTCACCTCATGCTTGGATTTAGCTGGATTCATGGATTTTTTTTATCTTTCTCCTTAATGTGCTTCATACAGTATAATATATATTAACTAAGTGGAAGGAAATCCTTTGTAAGGACTGCAGTGAAATAATTTGTATAAATGAAATATGAAATGTAATGTTGTTTGCCTTTCAAAACCTAAGAGCAATAAGGTCCTAACAGAAATTCATGTAATCGCTCTGATCAGGGACCTGTACTTAACCATTACCTGTGTTAACCGTTACCACTCTGTGACTCAGATGCCTTTATTTACTGACCCACACACTCAATTAATACTTGATTGAGTACCTCTTATATGCCAGGTAAAGGACATATGATGGTGACTAACAGGTATGGAACTCATACTCTACACATACAGAGTTTATAAATACAAGTAGATAAGAAACTATAATCTATTTTTGCATTATGCTTTTAATTTTTAAGTGCATGCTATATGGGCATTTATTACTTATTCATAGCTGACATAGCAAATATACCAAATTCAGATTTAGAAACCAAAATTAACTGTCCTTAAGAGAGATATCCAACCTTTAAAGTATATAAAAACATAGTTCGGAGATACTTAGTCAACTGGGAGAAGACAGGCACAAGGGTGATTTCTTCTGTGTTCCCACTGACTCAGATATTCAAGCACAGGGAGGCCAGACAGAGTATACTGAGAAACTGGAACGAGGCCCATGGGGTGAAGACTAGCGTATGCAAAAGAGGGAACAGTGTCAAAGGATGATGCTAGATAGGGAAGTAGGGACCAGAGTACAAAGTTTTGTGCAAATTAGTTTCCTAACCTGTTATGTTCTGCAAAAGGTATTACTTAGGTATTCAGCCTCACTCAATTCAGTGATGAAGACACTAGCCTGGAACTACTTGGCAGGAGAAGAGAAAGCAATTGCTTTTGCCTCTGTTTCTATGCAATGTCTGCATATTCTCCATGATTCCAGCTTCCCCAAGTCCCATCAACCCCTATCCCCACTCTTGGCAGGTACGTCTTTGTAGTATTTCAGTTTCTTTCAGGAACACCTGTCTCTTGGCTCTGGTAACATCACATATGCTTTTGCCCACACTGCCGTAGAGTGGCAGGGGCTTCCTGTTGTTGCTCCCCCAAATTTCTGATTGCCTCATCATTCCTTTTTTCTTTTTATTTCTTTTCACCTCTTTGTAACAACTTGCTGCATTTACTTTTCTCCTTTGACCTATCTGCATGGAGCTTATTTTCCTGAATGGAATCTTTGTGACAAAATATCTTAACAGACTTTGTTAAGGAGAACCAGAGGTTTTTTTTTTTTTTTTTTCCCTGAAAGAATGGATGATAAATAAAGTATTTCAAGTTGGGCATAACAGTTAGCTGTGTAGTTACCACAGCGCACCACATTGACTGAAGTATAAAGAATAGAGGGGCAAGATAAGTGGCAATAGGACTAGTTAGGAGGCGCCTATGAAAATCTCAGTGAGAGAAAGAAGCGGGACTATGTAACCTGCAGTGGGCCTGGATATGCATGGGTGACTTCCAGCCATAACGGAGGGCAAGCTCTAGTGGTGATAAATTCTGTGAAGGGTGAGAAGGAAGAGAGATTCAAGGGTGATACCCAAGTTTCCCATCTTACATTTGGCTGAAGGGCAACGCTATTCAATGAGATGGAAAATTAAAAAAAAGCAGGCAGAAGGAAAGCAAGTGAAGAATTCAGTGTTGCTAGGCTGACTTGTGTGTTTTCATGGTATATCAGAATGGAGCTGTTCAGTGCTACTGGGTGTGCCAGCCTGGAGCTCAGGAGACAAATCTGTACTGAAAGACAGGTGCAGGAGTTGCCATAGTGTCATCAGAACAACAAATGTGGAAAATGTTGCTTTTGGAGTTTAAAGCAGTAGTCCTTAACTTGGTTGGATCCCATAATTCTGTGATAATTTCCACAGATTGATGCATATAAGCAGGTAGTGACTCTACTGGAAAAGAAAAGAGCAGGCTAGGAAGGACCCTTCAAACATTGACAGTTAAAGCTTGGGCTGTCCATCTTTCATGAATGGCCATTTCTAACTCACTTATAACTGTCCATTTCTCCTCTTGGATTTTGTTTGCTGAGGGTTTTGTTTATAGCCTAGGAAGATGATGACTAGCAGACTTCTAAAAGGCTGTCCCTGGAAATTCAGGTAAAGCTGCTGTACTATCTTCCTCAGGACCTTCCCCAAACCCTTTGCTTCTAAATATTTCCTTTGACCACTTCTCATCAATGTGCAGTGAGTGGTTAAGTCTCATGAGTCACTCTGTGGTTCTCCCAGTGTCTTGCCTTTCCTAGCATTTTCAGGATAGCAGAGCCACAAAGTGGAAGATTCTGCTCTCAGATTGACTGTGTGCAGAGAGAGCTTCCCACTAACTAGGAACTTCCATTTTGGATGTTTGCATGGAGGAAACATAAACCTTTATTGTTGTGATGTATTTTTCATTGTACCTTTTACAGAGCTTTAGCTCACACCAACGAATACACTGCATTGTCTCAGTTTCTTTAAAATTCGGCTTCATTTTCACTAGTCTTACTCTGTGTATCTTTTAACATTTCCCAAGGGACAGGATCCAACTGGCTTTGTAAATTACCATCTGACAAAGTATTCAACTCTGGGACAGATTTTCCTTCCAATCACCTGGTCCCTCTTATGTTCAGCTGTGAGTGACTGCCTTAAGGTTAGTAGCAGATTCTCAGAATTGATTCTGGCTGTGAGAACAGGGTCAAGTGTAATGTGTGTATGCTCTTTCTGACCATTTTGGTCAGAAGAGTCACTGTTTGCCCTAGTTTCCTTGGAGAAGGCCTGGTTTATGCTCATTCATCCAGTAAAATCACTAAGACTGCCCTCTTTTACTTTCTGAAGTGTCCCATGTTGGAGTATAACTTACATAATAATAACTTTATTCAAAAGAGGCTCATCAACATTTCTCTAGTGCTAAATAGATTCCTATATGTGAACTCCATCTGTATTTACCACACTGATTCTCAAATATCTCATAATTAAGTCAATTAAATATTTGGTGGACTTGGCCCCCTCATTTGTCCAACCTCATTTTTCATGCTGTCTAGTAGATTTCATCCTTGTCATCTAGGCAGTCAGCTTATTCTCCTATGGTCTCCCTCACTCCCCTTGGGCAACCCCTAAGCAGCGTGTTAGGTCAGATGGTGATCATAGGGTTGATCATAGGGTTGATCATAGGCTCCAGGGTTGAGCCTATGATCTCCACAATGCTGGTCAGAGGCTCAGATTTCCCTGGCCAATCTGATCTAGTGAGGTTTGAGCTCATGATGTAAGAAGCATCAAACATGGCTATCCCTACGACTTTTCTTACAATAGCAGAGAGAGTTCTTCCCTACATTAGAGAGGTGGCAAGCGGGCAGACAGACAGCTGGACACACAAAGAGACAGGTGGAGATTCCTGATAGTCATGTCAAAATGAGTCCTAATTTCAGACAACTCATAGAACTTTTCAGTATCAACCTCATAAATTCATTATCTCAGAATTTAAAAGAGTTATGATATATGTTTCTAACGTGTTTCTTTATGCTTTTGCTCATGCCATTTCCTCAAACTGAAGTGATCCCTTTCATGCTTTTCCTAATCCAGCCTCCTTTCTTTGGGATAAGGTACAAGTACTCGTCTGTCTTCAGAGATCCCTTCCTGACAAAACTCATCCCTCTATAATCAGTCATTCACTCTGAGGACATTAGCCTTTATACACAGTTCAAGCTGCAAAGCAACAGATGCTTGTTATTCTGTAGTAACAGGTAGCTCCGTTATTAGGGAGAGAATAGCAGCAGGATTCCATTATGCACTAAAGCCTTTCTAGTAAATTGTAACAATGGAACTAATCAGTATAACACCAGTGTATATCAGAACGCTTCCATTTAAACATGACAGAAATTTAACCTGTACCAAGTTAATTAAGGAAGAATCCAGTGACTTGAATACCTGGGAAATGCTAGAAGAGAGTTCAGTGAGGGATGGAATCAGAGGTTCAAATGAGAACATGTCCTCTTTTTCCATCTCTCAGCTCTCCTGCCCGCTGTATGTTTGTTTAATGTTACAAATAGGCTCTCCAACTAGTGAGGAATTTGGCTATGACCATCCTTTTAGTTTAGCCATTAAATGCAGTGTGTCAAGTTAATTATCATTTACAAGTCCAAGGGAGGACTCTAATTGACCATCTCTGAGCTTGGGCCTGTCCTCGAAAAAGTCACTAAGGTAAGGAGTATAGCGTTCTCTCATTGGCAGGGCCTTGGCTAGTCCATATGGCTCCAGAGCCTTTGTACAAATGAGCAAATGAATTCCCCACTAGGTAGATGCAGCCCTGCAGGTGAACAGCTTGGCAAGCAGATGGAGCCTTTATGAAAATTACAAAAAGGTGACCTTTCTCCGGGCATGTAGACCCCATGCCAAGGTACACAGCTTGGGGAGAGAAGCATGGCTAGATTTCAGACCCCTTTCATTCTCTGGCTGACACCCTGGAGCACAACAAACTGCACCAGGCAGTTTGGTCATTGTGGATCACATGATCACCCTTTGTTGAGGGCAGGTAGTGAGGGTGGGTTGAGAGAGAGGCAGAGAAAGTTACTGTAGATGGGTGGCTCCAAAGGGGACAAAACAAAATGACTAAGAAGACCCACAACGTATCTTAACTTTGCCACAAGCACTGCTAAGATATACTTTTCTCAATTATATAATGCCTTCTTTGTAGTCACAGAACATTGACATTATCTAATATTGAAATAAATAGGAGACATATAGTTAAGAACTATTTTTCAAGAGGGAATATGCAGACAGGTAACTTTTGTCTCTAGTTTTAACTTAAAATTAGTTTAAATTATGAATAATATGATCTTGAGTTATTTTCTTTTTATTTATGTTGTGAAAAACTAATTGCAGGGTGGTGTGACAGCTTCTGCAGCCTGTTTTACTTTTTGATTTGAGATTATGTCAGTGTAAAGCCTACTTCCAGTTTAGTTAACTGAAGAACAAATCTCTAATACTTCATCAAGGAGATCTGAGACTCTTACCTGAGCTCATCTATGTTAAAATAGATGCCAAGCTATGTGATTTTAACTGGAAGTCAAGTGTCTTCCACCTGAGAGTATGACTCTCTCCTTTTGTTTCACCAGCAAATTTGTTTTGTTTTCCTTCTTTTCTATTGAGTTTATCATTATTTATTAGCTCTTTCTCCATTATTCATCTTTCTGAAGCAAAGTTCTTCTCAGAGGAATAATAATTTTTATTAGTATGTTTATATTTTTCTTGATTTTTAAAATGAACACTATGGGAAAATATCATTCTAAAATAGCTCTACATTGGTTTTCTTACAAAATTATTTTATTACAAAATTATTTTCCCCAATAGAAAGATTTGCTACTTTCTATCCTATTTGGATGGGCTACACTATGTATGTTTTGTTATCATATCCAAATCATATCTCCTATTTCTTTTATGATTACATTAGCACTGAAATAAAGGTATATTACAAAAACTAAACAAATACAAAATAAATCATATATTAGTTTCATGAACTAAAATAATCTCAAAGATGGTCATCATAATTATGTGAACTTTACTGTAAAACAATGCATCCTAGGGAAATAGGGAATGCATCCTAGGGAAAAATCCTTGTATTGTTTAAAAATGTGAATCAACTAACAGCAAAATATGGGATTAAAAATTGTGGTGAAATAGACAAACATATAGCCCACAAGGTGTTGCCTTAAGAAGATACTTTACTTTGAATATTTATAAAGAAGAGTTTCCTTATTCGAATCATGTATGTCATGATATGGTTACTGTTGAGAATAATAATGTAGAGTCATATATGAGACTAAGGATCTTGATTAGTGCAGGAAGAGCCAATTCAGTATCTGTGACGCTGAGAACCAAACAGAAGAGACTGTCACAACATTGGAGGGTCATTACTGAAATGCAGGAAAGTGCTCTGCAAGGAGTGAATGTTAGAAAAGCAAACCATCTTCCTAAAATATTTTCCAGAACCAAGATGAGCTATAATGCATAAATGAATATAATGTAGAACATGGGCCTTTTCCAGTTATCTGCCTGCCACTGTGAGAAGAATGGTTTGAGGACAAATAAAAGAGTGCAGAACAATGTGACCGTTCAATGTTTGTATGTGCAAGGTTTTCCTTCTAACCTCAATTCTGTATTTAAAATAAAATTTTAAAAACATTGTTCTAAATTTTTTGATGATCTGTTTAACAAAACTGTTAGGACCTGTACTCTCAGTTCTCTTTCTATCTCAGTGAAATATAATTCTGCTCCATTATAACTTCCCATATAGAATATGATTTTATAAATACTTTTCATGTGGATAATATATTTGTGCATAGTGTCATGAAGCATTAGCCACGTCTACTGTGATACTCTTTTCTTCTTCTTCTAGCCAGCTTTCATAAACAGTTCTAGTTAATTTATTTCAGTTGATTTGTTGTAAACTTATGTCCCTTATCTCTTATAGAATTTTGTTGAAAACAGTATTAAACTACTAAATTGAGTTTCAAAATTTAAACAATCTCTAGACTGCCAGGTATAGAAACCATAGCTCCAAAAACATGAGAGGAAAAAAATTAAAATGTATTAATTCAGAAAAGTATGAAAGAATTTAATAATTGGTGTGTAAGAAGGTCAATTAATGATGGTTGAATGTGATGATTATTATTATCCAAAGTACATGTATGAAGACATGAATTGGTGTGAGTATACTTTGTATATAACCAGAGATGTGAAAAATTGAGCTCTATATATGTAATAAGAATTATAATACATTCCTCTGTTATATATAAATAAAAAATAAATAAAAAGGTCAAGAATGGCAGTTGTACAACAAAATTATGCAAATAGAGCCTCAGCTGTCTCTGAAATTGTTATTAAAATAATTTTCTCTAAAAGTAAAAATATGATCAATTATAAATTATGAATTATGGTAAAAATTTAGTTTATCTGATTTTTCTCAGATTTGATATAAAAAGCCATTGGACAGCTTTGGCTCTAGTTACAGATGCAGTCTGATCCAGAGTTATTAAAGGCTGTTGTCATGTATGTTCACAGCTGACCCTGGGTAATGTACAGCTCCAAGAAGAATGGAGCCGCTATTCCTAAATGAACTGAGGCACTGGACTAAACATCATGGTGGTAGGAAATGGCCAAGCACTGTGATTTAAAAATTGTTTAAGTTGAATCTGTAAAGTACTGAAAATAGGATCTGTTTCAAGTTTCTTTTTTCCCCCCTTAAAATTCTATGGAGGTACATTGTATTGCATATATTAAATAGGAAGTTAAATATAACATTTAAACTGCAACACTGAGGTATAACAGATTTCCCATGCCAAAAGAGTTTTGGAGATATTGAGTTGTGAGAAAGATGGATGGCATTAGTCAAAAACAAAACAAAAAAAAATCCAAGACCTGCTTGAACCCTACTTATACCTCTTAGGGTTATATAGCTAAGAATAAAAAGGGAGAGAGGAAGGAGAACTGGCAAAGACATCATTCAAGGGAATTGCTATTATGTCCCATTTAATTACGTGGTTAGTTTTATCCGATAAAATATAGGACTTCCTTTTAAATTTGAATTTAGATAAACAGTGGATATTTTTTTCTATAAGTTTGTCTAAATGCTGTATAATTTAGTCTTCATTTTAAATTAAAATTTAACTAGGTGTTCTTTACTTTGTGTTTGCTAAATCTGGCCAGCCTAAGTGTGGAAGGACTCTACCTGCTAACTCATAGTCTAGTGGTCCTCCAAAAGGACCACTGAAAGAGTGTGCACCACACTGGGGACATGAACTGAGAAAGAGAAACTCTAGCAGCAGATGGTTGGCCATTCTCTGCAGGAGAAAAAAATTCCTGGAGCATTACCCATGACAAAAACATGAGCCACATGAAAGTCTGCCAGAAGGTAGCCCTCTTGATTTCTGCCCAAGAGGCAAGGAATATGTGGGGCTGTGGAAATAGACTACTACTGCAAAGCCAGGAATTATGGCAGGACGGATTGTGTGGTCCATGTCATTATCTACACTGCTGAAATTGTTGAGTGTATCATTATTTATCATCTCTTTCTCCTCTACTGGTCTTTCTGAAGCAAAGTTCTTTTCAGAGGAATAATATACTTTCATTATTACATTTGTATTTTTCTTGAGTTATTTAAAATGAGTATGAACACTATGGAAAAATATATTAAAAAAAAGTGAAAGTGTTCCACAAAATACAAAGCGTTATGAGCCGAAGAGCTGAATTAAACTTATGACAAGTCAAAGAATGGCAACACATCTTACCATATGCCAATTAATAGGAATATTTTGTTTTTCATCTTCTCCAAAATCTACAAAGCTAGATGTTTGGAGTGGATTATCAGAAGAATAAGGGGGGAGAAATTTAATGATACTCCTTTGCCAAAAAAAGAGACAAGTTTACTTGCTACTCACAAATACTGGTGGATGGGGGATGAGATGGTTGAGGGTTTCAGGGAGAAGGGGCAAAGAATTTTACTTTTTATAGAGTCACTAAGATATAAGCTATTGTATGAAAAATTATATAATTTCACGGGTTTTGTGGGGTTAATTCATGACAGAATATTTTTATAAAAAATGACTATAAGAAAAAGTACCTGAGTATATTTTGAAAGGACCATGAGAGTCCTTGTTGTATTTCTTTAGTCATTTTTTTTCATTCTACCAGTATGTGTGTGTTTACTATATTTTTCATTATTTATGTTGTAGAAATCTATAAAATGGCATTAATATTTGACTTCTTTTTGGTAAAACAAAGCCACTTTTTATGGTAACATCAAATTAACTACTTTATAGAAAAAATGACAGCTTTCTCATTTATCTTTCTTATACAAATTTAATCTTTTGTCTCTGATTAATTTTTAAAAAAGAATGGTGAAAATACTGTTCTCTTCAAGAAATGGCCAGAGAAATTTCTTTTCTAATAAGAGTCTAGAAAATATGTTTTCAAGTAGACCAGAAACTGATGCCACTATAATCCACAGAACACATTGTGTAAAATAAATTGCACACCATTCCCAACAATAGTTTTGGCACTGTTTCTTAAGGTATGAGTTTTCAAGTAGCAGGCTGTCTTTGAAAGTCACTTTTGGTGAACTCCTACTGACATAGATGTGTTGCTCTTTGCCTTTTCTTTCCTCTTCTTCTCTGTGCTATGATAAAGCCCATTTCAGTAAAGTCAGGTGATCTCAGGCTTGAGGTGTACTTCAAAAATACACTGAGAAAAAATGAGTTGTTTCAGAGCTAAAGAAGAAGCACATCTTTACACTGAACTCCTATAATTGTCTGGTGGAAAATGCAGGCTTAGAAAGCATCAATTCAGTGGAATTTGAATGCATCCCAAGGTTTCATAGCATTTTAATCTTATATAAATCAGGAAAATTTTACAAGAAGAGCTACATCTAAATGAGAGATCATTTAACAAACAAACAAGGCAACATAAAAGCAGTATACTGGGAGTTAATGCCTATTATATGCTGAAAATACATACAATTATTATTTAATTATGTGATATCATGATTGACACTTTTAGATTAAATATTGAGAATTTAAATATACATGTATTTAATTTTGTTTTCCACATATTAATAGTACTTAGAGAAAATAAGGTTTTAAGATGATCCAGTTTCCTAAAATTTTCTCATAAATATATTAAAATTATATGTTTAGATGTCAAAATTAGTCATCTTCAAATATGCGTGAAGTTAGGCACTGTGGCACATGCTTATAATCCCAGCTATTTGTGAGGCTGAGGCAGTATCGCAAGTTTGAAACCAGCCCAAGCAATTCAGCATGACCCTGTCTCAAAATGAGAAAATAAAATAAGGATTGGGGATGTTGCTAAGAAATAGAGTGCTTGCCTAGCATGTGTGAGACACTGGGCTCAACCCCAGTACTGTAAAACAAACATAAATGCGTATAGAAATATGGATGACTCCTTCATTTTTATTTCTGGTAGAGAACGGATTGGAGCTGACTCCTTCATTCTTATTCCTGGTAGAGAATGGATTGGAGCCACATTAATTACAATGAAATAGGAAACTTTTACAATCAACTTTTAGTGGAGGAGAACTGTCCTTTTAACTGATCACAGTAGAAACAACTGCTGCTGTATTTGCTCAAGTCCCACTGCAAAGATGATGTCAAACATTCCATGTAGCATTTCCTAGTCATAATGCCCTCTGTCCTTTTTAAAATGAGCTCTTATATTTTTAAGTTCTTATGTATTCCTTGGCTTAATGTTATGTCAAGACTTCCTACACAATAGTCTTCCTACTGGGACTGTTTCAATTTCAAGAGTAAGAATGGCAGAACTGTGTTTAGCTAGGCATTTTGTGCTGGTTAAGGGGCCTGTACAATGTGTTCTAGACCTGAGTTTCATTTCATTTCATTTGTATGTTACAAAATTATAGAAATTATGCAACAGTAAGTTAAAGTTGAGAAGCAAATTTATATAAAAATATGGAAATATAACTTTCCTATTTTAAGGAATGCCATGGGCGAGATTTGTCTATGTTGATAAATGAGTAACTAAAAGCAATCTGAGATATGGTAGAGATGTTCATGAATTTACACTAATTAAAATGGGAAGATTTTAATGCCCATTGAGACCAGCACAAAAAGCTTGCAGTGCAGTTTTTCCATTTCTCCATTTCAGGGAATAAATCTCTTGGATCCAAGAAATGGAGCAAAATTCTCTACCCGACTCTACTACAGAAAGGATCTCATAGTGGTTCCAATTTTAAAGCCTCTGAGAACTCCTTTCCATGACAGACACCTGCTGGTTTACGTCATGGTAAGTAGGTAAGTAGGACATATATTTAAAGGTATGAGAGCTTGGTTAGTTTTAAAAAGGTAAAATAATTGAGTGATATAATTTCCCAGTTTCTAACTGCTTGGCACACAGTACTCATATTCAAGGCTAAAGTTCATCAAATAGTAAAGCTAGCAGCTGTGACTATCTTATTCCTGGTTTTGTGAATAAACAGCTATACCTAACCGATGTTCCACAATTCTGCCAAAACACTTTTGAGCACCAGTTTCTCCAAACTCAAAATATTGCATTATCAGGATTTATCTTCCTTATTCAATCATAGGATAATGACATGGTTAAGTTGATAGACTTATCTAATACTCTCATTTGATGGATGAGGTAAGTGAGGCTCTGAGAGAGTATGTGGTTAGATACTAAACACGTAGGTTTTCTTTTGTTTATATCTTCATTATGATAATAAAAAATAAAATGTGTTTTTCTACCATTGACTTGCGACTAATAAAGTGTCTTTCTCTGTAGACCATACATATGTAATTTAGTTTATCTGGATTTTAACTATAATACAGAGAAAAAAGTTCTAAGTAAAATTTCTCTGGAAAGAAGGACACTTGGTTACTGACCTCATTTGAAGCAAGTAAACAAGATGATGACACACGGATTGTGTTTCAAACTCTGGCAGCAGCTTACTTTCTGACATTGGAAAGGCTTTCTAGATTCTCTATGCTTCACGTTTCCTAAATTGTATAATTTGTTTTCACAATGTACAATACTTACTGAAAATCAAATGTACGCCATGTGCTCTTTCATACGTACTGGTGTAGTTAAAATAATTGCACAGATTAGGAGGCATGGTTCCTGTTTTACAGAAGCAACTAAAGATTAGGGAGTACGAATGACTTGCCAAAATAAAAGAACAAATAAAAGGCAGACCTGCTCTTAGTTCAGGCTCCCTGGGCCTAGAGTACATGCTTTTTTATTTTATTATACTGCCTCCCATCTACACCAAGTGCCAAGATCATGAGTCTCACCCTTTTTAGAGAATATTTTAGTTTGTGCCTTTTTATGTCCATTCATTGTCATGAAGGAACAATAGTAGTAAATATTCACTGATTGTATGCCCGTGTACCTCAAATGTCATACAAAATTTAGGCTACTGATAGAAAAGGAGAAAAACATAGTAATATGATACTAGTCCCCCCTCCCCCACCTTTGGTGAACTTTATTTAGCTGGATTAGAAACAAAGAAACCATGAACTGACTAATACTCAGTAAAGATAATAAATGATCAAGGCATCATGGCATTGAATTCCCAGATGTGGATTCTCAGCCTGAATCCTCATCTGGGCTTCTCTAGTCACAAGCAGAGTCATCTGGAGGGGATTGCTCAGGGCCTTGGAATTCTCTTAGGGAAGGACTTGCCCAACCTACATAGAGGGGATTATGAGAATCAAGTGCTTATGATTTATGTGAAAATACAACTGAAACAAAATGTGAAAGTGGGTAACAAATAATTTAAATATTAAACTCTTAATAACTTCAGGAATGGTCATTCCTGTTAGTGCTGCATTGTAAAGATTACATAAGCTGATGGGTTCTTTACATCTGAAGAGTGAGGATAATATTTTGCAGGAAGAACATTAACTACCTATATGTCGTTTTTGCCCTGAAAACTGCTTTGAACTTGCTGAAAAGCTGCTAGTAATAAAAATTGCTCCATTCTATGATGTCTCGGGGTTAAGACTGTAGAATCTTGAATTTTGATCCAAGAGATATTATAAAGAACTGCAGCACCTTGCAAATAAAGGGACCAGCCATTTCCTGGGTTGTATCTGTGTAATAAGGGATAAGCATCTGCAGTCAGAATTTTATAGAGAAAGTCTTGAAAGAAAAAATATCTTCTTAAATTCCAGCACTGCATAGAGCAGTTATTGAAAAAGGGTGGAATAAAGAATCCCAAGGATTGGTATTAAAAGTTTTACCACATAGGGACTGGGGTGGTGGCTCAGCAGTAGAGCGCTCACCTTGAATGTGCAAGGCCCTGTGTTCTATCTTCAGGACCACATAAAAAAAAATAAATAATAAAATAAAGGTATTGTGTCCAACTACAACTGATTAATAAATATTAAAAAAAATACCACTGCATTGAGTACACAGGAGAGTTCTTCTGGACAACTGAAGATTCAACAATGACCGATGGGGATATAAATATCCCAGAAGAGAGAGATCATCAAACATTCCTGTATAAAATGTCCTGTTAATTCAAGAAAGAAAAAACAGAAAATCAATGTAAATGCCAAATTAAATACTATTTGTAGCTTGTTGGATATATATTTATACTTGAGTTCATAATTGTTTAGTAAAGAGCATATAGTTTTTATTCCACAATGTGCCTTCAGTTATAGCTGACTATTTATGAGGTTTTGGATTTAAAGAAAATCAAACCCCATTAAAACCCAATAGGTAATTTTAGCCAAGAGCCTGGTCCCCAAATCAATAAACAGCAACCCTCCCATTACAGAATGATAATTTAATTACCTCTTCTATGTCTCATATTAAGAAAGTGCTTTGAAAGTTGTTACTATTGATCACATACAATTAAGAAGCATTTGAGTTCTCTTCATTTAGTCTTATCACATCTCTTATGGGGGAAAGGTACAATTATTCTAAGCCATTTACTGATGAGGAAGTTGAAATTTTATGTGATTCAATCACTTGCCCAAGATCATTTGACCAGCAAGAAGCATGCAAAGGTTTGAACTAGGCAGCCCAGCTCCAGAATGTAGGCTCTTGATACTGAATGTATAGTTGGATTTCTTACTATTCTTATCTTATACATGGAAAAGAATAAATGCTTTTTTTAAATAGATGAACATAGAGTTCTGGGCAGAGCGCCAGAACTTGGTTTGCAGCAATGCCTTCATTCCCTTTACCCGGACAGCTTCTTTTTCTTTCTGAGCTATTGATGAGAAAGAACATTGTCTTTGGTTTTATAGCTGGTGAGCATTGAATAAGATATTCTCAGTTATAGACTTGTGCTTTATCACTGGATGAAAACAATCCCAGCCACAGCAGTTGAGTATATGAACACTTCTCACAGTCCTGTCATCTATCAAGTCAAGTGGAGATGCCTTCAGTTTCCTTAGGATTTCCATAAGACACAGCTGGGAAATGCACAGACTGGTATCCAGTCAATATAAGATTGCCAGACAGAAACATCCTGAATGCTTCAGGCCCTCTTCCCTGCTAACTATGTCTCTTCCTGTTGCTGAACACTCCCCAATATAAAGAGTGTAAAAAAGAAAAGTAAAATTATGTTATCTGAACATACTAATTGAATCATATTGATTATCTATTGATTGCAATTGAATGGAAAGACCTGGGTGGTTAACTTTAAAATTCTGATACTCTTTTAGGCCAGAAATGAACTCCACAAGGGCTATTGATACACACATTCATCAAGATATATTGTTGCAAGCTAAAGCTTCATTCTCAGACTTTGACTGCTCTGCTCCTGCTGTTCTCTTTAAGACTAACACCTGCCATTTATTTTCTGTAGCTTTCTAGGGTTATCTTTCCAGGATTATCCTCTAAGTGTAGTATAGATTGGAATCTGGTGTCCTTATTGGTATCCTTACTTCATTCACAGCTCACACACAACCAACCCTCTCATGGTGCTGCCAAATCCAGGAAAACGGACCCTGTTCATTTTGAAGGTTTTATTATCAACACAAATTGATAAGGTGTCTTGGACTAGGACAGTGCTCACTACCAAGGAAAAGATGAAACAGATTAAAATAATATCCCTTCATACAAGCCTGACATTATCCACCATGTTTATTCAGCTCTGTTTCTCTGCCAACTACTCTCTATTTGAATTTACAAATAATTATCCCCATCCCAGTCTCTAGTCTCTCCTGATTATCCCATTTTCTCTCTTTCATATCACCACTACAATCTGAACATACCCATCCCATTTATTGGTTTACTTGTTATCTCTGTCCTATGAAGTATCACTAAATTAAGAGCACTTGGTCAAAAAAGTGTTTATACCACGTTGCAACTGTGTGAATTTAGCAAATTTTTAAACATGACTAAGCTTCAACTTGAACAACTGCAAAATTGAATAATAATTTAATATCTACTGTACAGATTAAAACAACAATGTAAGTGAACTTATGAACACTGCATAGTATGTGTTCAAGACCATTCTCTCTTTCCTCCATTTTCAGTACAGTGACACAATCCAAATCACCATAATCTCTGAAGTAGCTGCCTCTCACTTTGCCCAGTTCTGTTCTATTTCCATATAAAGCTTCTTTCTAAACATAAATAAAATTATCAGTTTCTGACTTAGAATACTGGTGTCTTAGAAGGGATTTTAGATTTAGAATGAATTTTCAGACTCCTTAAAATGGCTTATAGGACCCTGCAGGATCTGGCTATTACCTGTCTGAGAGACTTTCTTTTATGTCATCCTCTTCTTCCCATGCTGACCTCTTATCCATTCCTCAACCTAGGAAGCCCCTTCTCAGTTTTTTTTTTTTCACATGATTTTTATTGCTTACCATTTTATTGCTTGCTATTGAAGGGAATACAGAAATACAAGAGACAAATTTATTTTAAAAATCAGATATTATAAAGATGAAATAAATTTTTATCAACATATCTAACAATGAATGAACTAAATAGAGTGGATGGAAAGAGAGGACAAATTAGTAAATTAAAAGAAACATGATAAGTGTAGCATAATAAAGAAAATAACGAAAGTTTGAAGAAGCCATTGAAGTATGCATAGAATGAAAATCTCTCCATAGTTCTGAGCAGGATATATAATCATAAATCCACAATTGGGTACAGTGGCCTGAACATGTAGTCCCAACCCCTCAGAAGTCTAAGGCAGGAGGATCAATGAGCCCCGGAGTTGAAGGCCAGTCTGGGCAACATAATGAGATCCTGTGTGCGAAGAGAGAGAGAGAGAGAGAGAGAGAGAGAGAGAGAGAGAAGGAAGGAAGGAAGGAGGGAGAGAGAAAGAAAGAAAGGATGGATCACACTTATCTACATTTTTTAAAATTCACTTATTTATTTTTATGTGGTGCTGAGGATCGAACACAGGGTTTCCCATGAGCGAGGCGAGTGCTCTACAGCTGAGCCACAACTCCAGCCCCACTTATCTACATTTAAATGATACTTTAAAGAACCTCAAAGTGGAAAAAAAAAAGTAAATCTTGAAGTGACCAAAGACAATAGACAGATCATCTTCTGGAACCAACAACTAGACAGAAAGCAGATATATCACTGCCAAGAACAGATGCCAGAAGATAATGGGACACATCATATCTTCACAGGTGTTTTCGGAAAAAAAATTACCTAAGTGATCATTCATGAGTAAAAACCTTGGGATACAGATTTTCCTTCCTTCCCTCTTTCTTTCTTTCTCTTCCTTGTTTTTTTTTTTTTTCCAGTTCTGGAGATTGAGCCAAGGCCCTTGCACATATGAGGCAAATTTTCTACACTGAGCCACATCCCTATCCCATACACAGGTTTTCTTTGACAAATATAGCAAAGGACTTATTTCAGAAAAATGAAAAACTGGAACCACAAGGAAGGATTAGATTTCATACACCAGTGGGTAGACAAATAATTGATTACAAAACATGCTGACAATTTTTACTATAGTCTTTGAAAATAAGTCAGAACAGACTGAAAGCAGTTAAAAACAAAGTACAAATAAAAAGAATGCAAATTAAAACTTCAGTAACATTGCATTTTCTCCTGTCAGAATGATCAAAGATTTTGATGATATACTGAGGTGGGAAACATATATGGATGTAATCACTTTGATTTAGTGCTAGTGGGGTATAAATTATCACTTACAGGAGATTACTGTTCAAATTCAAAATGTGCATGCTCTGTCCCTCTACATCTGCTACATTGCCTTATTTTTTCATATAGCCTTTATTACTGTCTAAAATTATGCTATTTATATATTTGCTTAATTGTGCATTTTCTGTCTCTCCCTTCTCAATTGGTTAGAATAGCACGTCCTATATTAGAGTTTAACCAGGATTAGTGTGATGCAATGATTTGGATAAGTGACTTCAAAAGCCCATGTGTTGAAGGCCTGGTCTCCAGTCTACGACACTATTAGAAGGTGGTGAAATCTTAGGAGGTAGGGTCTAGTGGAAGGAAGTTAGGTTATTGGAGGCAGGCAGTTAGTATATTAAAACACTGCCACCTTCTCTTCCTCTCTCTTTGCCTCCTGGCTGCCATGAGGCAAGCATTTTCCTCTGCCATGGGTTCCCACCATAATGTTCTGCCTTACCACAGGCCCACAGGCAAGAGACAACCAACCATGGACTGAAATCTCTGAAACCACGAGCCCAAATAAACCTTTCTTCCCTATAAAATGTTAATCTCAAGTGTTGCTAATACAGTGATAGAAAACTAACACATACATTCATGGTTTTCTTGAGAATTAATTGTTATTTAATTCTCAAATGTTATCTCAGAGGCTTTCATTGTTTATCTTGTCTTCTTCTTAAGGAACACCCTACCTCTACTGCCACTATATTTTCTTGTTTTATTTTATTTATAATGTCCTCACTAAACAAAAGTCTCATAGCATTTATTTGCATGTCTATTGTCTGTGTTTTCCTACCAGAACAAAAGTTTAGTGAGCACCAGGACCTGATCCATTTTGATCATGGTTGCTAGTGTCTAGATTAGATAGTAAGATTTTTTTTGCTATTTTTTTGAATGAATTAATAAGTGAACAAATGAATATGAGCTTTTAAAATTTTTATTAATGTAAATAAAATTACATTAATTAAAATTTAATAAGTACTTGCCCATCTTCCTTCTGAGATGGTATATAACATTTATCATTCTGCAATTATAACTGAAAGAGGGACTAACAAAATTCTTTTCTTCTGCTCAGCTTGAGCACAAACAGAGCTTCCTTCGCCCCAGCATGAGGATGCAGCAATGCAGAGAATGTATAATACCCCTAGTCTCTCAAGAGAACAGTTTGAATTTCTGAGAGGCTTTGCTGAGCTCAATCCAGTTCAGTTCATCACACAAGTTATAGATTTTTTTTCTATTAAGAATCTAAATATTGTATCTACTAGTCATTCTTTTTTATGTTTCTCTTAGGGGTTAAACTGTAATCTATTTTTATGGTATATTGAAGTTGTGGCATATAAATAGATTTCTTTTTTAAGGTATCATTCATAGAATTTAGTGTGTTTATTTCTTCTCTACCCCATGTGATCTGTTCCCCTAGGTTTATGATTTGAAGTGTCATAAAGTATGTGTAATGAGAAATATAAAATAAATACATTCTATACTTTATGATTAGCACTTTTCTTTGAAAACAAAAATAATTTTTATTTGCTATAGATTTCAGTTTTATGTTGCCTTTTGTAATTAATAAACTTTGTTTCTTAGAGAAGTTTTTAATTTACAGAAAAACTGAACGGAAACCACAGGGGTTCCCATTTACCGCTTTTTTTTCTATTGCCCTATCTACAGCTTCCTCCATTATTAACATCTGGCATTGATATGGTTTGTTATAAATGATGAACCAATATTGATATATTAGTGTTAACTGAAGTTCATAGTTTACATTAGGGTCCATTCTTTGTGTTGTACAGTTCTATAGGTTTTTCCAAGTGCATAAGGTCTACACACAGAACAGTTTCATTGCCTAAACCTCCTATGTGCACCACCTGTACATCCCCCTCCTTTCCAACTCCTGGCATCTACTGATTCTTTGAATGCCTCTATAGGATTTTCGTTTCCAAAATATCTCATAGTTGCAGTCATATAGAATGTAATCTTGCCAAATGGCCTTCTTTCACTAAGCAATGCACATTATAGATTTCCCTCTGTGTTTTCAAAGTTTAGTAACTAATTTTTTCAGTGATAAATAATATTTCATTGTCTAGATATATTAGAGTTGATTTATTCATTTACCAATGAAAGACACCTTGGCTGCTTTTGAGTCCTGGTTGTTATAAAAAAATATGCTATGACACATTTCCCTCTCTTTTTTTTCTTCCCCCTCACATCATCATACATGTATTTTGTATAACGATAAGGGTCTCTCCTTCCATCTTCCATGCAATTCCCCTTCTCCCTCCCATTCCCTCCCACCTCTCTTCCCTATTTAGTGGTAATCTTTAAATTTCAATGAAGTTCTATTTATCAAAATCTTTGGGGCTTGCCTCTGGTATTGTATTTAAGAAGTCATCATCAAACCAAAGCTACTTAGATATTTGTCCTTATTTTTTTTTTTTTTTTTTTTTTTGGATATGGTGCTGGGACTCAAAGTCCTCAAAATTTTGCCCCTAGGTATGTTGATTTTTTTGTATCAAAAGCTTTTAAGAATCAGCAGATGCTGGAAGAGGTTTTCCTCTGAAGCTGTCTTTATCAATCTGAAGACTAGATCTACCAAAGAGGAACACAATTGCCTTCACTCTTCCTATAGGAATTTTATTAGCCAAGAACTATTAAACTTAGAGAGGAAGATCTGAAAACCAAACATCACACACTTAGAACCCAGAGGAACTTGATTTCATGTCATTGTTCTTCATGCCCATTCATCTCACCCCTAAGTCATTTACTATCCCTCTAAAATTGCCCAAAGCCCCCACTTCCCTCTTCTCTGTGAAGAAGGTATTTTAGCTTCCACCATCTGGCTTTGTCTGAGTTCCACGTATTGTCTGTCTCCTTGTGCACACCTCTATGTTTTTTCTCCTGTGACTGTGATTATTGTCAGTTTATTTCAGTAGACTTGAGCCCTCAGGACAGCAAAGCGGTTCCTTTCAACCCTACAATAGACATAAATATTTAAGTCATTTGTGTAAACATTTGTCTAGGAGACATAAGAAACTCTCAAACTCTCCTGCAAAGTGTCTGGCCCATTTTGCATTTCCACCTGCAAAGAATGAGAATCCCTGCTGCTGCACAATCTCATCAGCATTTGGTATTGTCAGTGTTTTGAAATTTTAGCCATTTTAATAGATGTGTATGGGTAGCCCACAATTGTCTTGGTTTGAAATTCTCTAATGATGTATGATATTGAAAATCCTTTCATATACTTATTTGTCATCTGTAGATTTCATTGGTAAGATGTCTGTTTAGATCTTTTGCTCACATTTTAATTGGATCTTTTGTTGTCTACTGCTGTGTTTTAAGTATTCTTTGCATATATTGGCTATCACTCCTTTACCAAATATGTGGATGCATTTTGAAAATATCTTCTCCTACTCTATGACTTGTCTTTTCATTTTCTGAACAATGTATTTTTCAAAGTAGAAGTTTTAAATTTTAATGAAGTTCTATTTATCAAACTCTTTGGGGCTTGCCTCTGGTATTGTATTTAAGAAGTCATCATTAAACCAAAGCTACTTAGATATTTGTCCTTTACTATCCTAGAATTTTTATAGTTTTGTCTCTTACATTTATGTTTTTAGTTCATTTTAAGTTAAATTTTTGGAAGGGTGTAAGATCAGTGTCTAAATTTACTTTTATGGAAGTGAAAATTCCCTCTTGTTTTACTGATTAAAAATTTCTTTATCATTGTTGAAGAATCCCGTGGGCTAAAATTGCTGTGATTAATTGTGTTAAGTTTCCATTTAAGTCATTTCATGAATTAAATGTGAATATTACTTGTTTGGATATATTATGAAATTTTAAATTCAAACTACATGAATATCACTTTTTAATTGAATAGGGTGTTATATCTTTAATCAAATAAGATAATCTTAACCACCTCTATTTATCAGATTACTTAGAAAATTGAATCCATCTCATTTTCATTGTAGGCAATTAGAAACAATCTTTGTTTTGTTATTTATTTTACCACATTTTTTCCCAGCCACAAACTGCTCTTGAGAATCACCAATCTCTTTTGAATGTACTTATTCATCTAGAAAACTCTTAATACTCTACAGATTTCAATAACTGAGCTAGACAGGAACCAAAATTTCCTCAGTTGCAAGCTGATAGTCAGAAACTTTTCATTTTATATGGCGAAGCAACAAAATACTGTCCAGGAATGAGGAGGACTTCAGCAAGACTTCACTGTAGCAAAAAACTTACCCTGCCTTAATTTCCAGAAATACACTAGAAGAAGAACTTCAAGGAACAAAATTAATAATCCAGAATCAGAGTTCTCTTTGGTATTTAGAATATTTTTATATTCTTTCATTAAAATATTGCATTATAATCATATATAAATATGGTTTATGAGATTGGTATATTTCCATAGTAGTAAACCATGAGTAATGCATACTATATATAATGTCCTGGCCTGTTATTTAATGATGGTTTAAAGATTATTACTTAAGAGGCATTTAAATTGAGGAGACAGAAGGAGTACTGATGGATAGTGAGGTCTAGAAAGTTTATAATGCTGTGTCTTACCTCATGGTTACTTAGGGATTCATGTCATTTTTCTGGTGTTCATTTTCTTGTGTTCAGTTTGAATTTTAAATAATAACCTAGCTTGGCCAGTTGTGGTGGTACATACTTGTAATCTCAGCGATAAGGAAAACTGAGGCAGGAAGATCATAAATTTAAGGCCAGCCTCAGTAACTTAGTGAGACATTCAGAAACCTAGCAAGAACCTGCCCCCAAATAAAAATTGAAAAGGACTAGGAATGTGGCTCAGTGGTAGAGTACCTGTGGTATAATCTGCAGTACAGAAAATAACATTGACAACAAAAACAAATAAACAAAAAAATACTACCTGACTTAAAATATGATTAAAAACTAAAAATGTTTTTCACATTGAAATAAGTATCTAAAAAACCTGCTAATTGTTACATGGTCAGCACTGTAAATATGTTGAGGATAAGAGAGAAGACAGATGTCACAGAAAACAGAAACTCTGCCTTTGAGAAGGGGGAATGAGCCAAGGAGTGTAGATGGCCTCAAGAGAAGTAAACAAATTCCTCTAGAGCCTACAGAGATGGGCACAGGCTTCTTGATGCCTTGATTTTAGCCCAGAGACCCAGCTAAGATTTCTTACCTAAGGAACCATGAGATAATAGATTTGTGAGGTTTTCAGCAACTAAATTTATGGTGATTACTTACTCCAACAATGGAATACTCATCCTGAAGAAGTGGGATTTAAGACTCACTGTGGCTTTGAATAATCACTGTAAACAGAATTGAGATGCAGGCCCCCTTGGGGAGTGTTCCCAGTCTAGAAGCAGGCTGGCATCTGATTTTAGGCTCAATCTTTCAAGCTACTGCAGTTGAGCCTGCTGTGGTTGACATTTTGAGTCAGAGGAAGATGACACGCTCTGAGGCTGTGGTGGTGTACAAGAGCAGCCTGATGATAACAATAATTTCGCCACTTACGTACCTGGGACCCCAGTTGTCTGAAATTGCAACTTTTTACATGTTATCACAGATCACCATATTTCAGATCACGAAAGATGTGAAGAGGTCACTGGCTCCAGGCCTCTGTCTTCATATGGACAATTACTGTCATCCTTATGAACACAATAGCGAAATGTTTGCCTCAGTCTTCAATAGAGTGAGTAACTCTGAAAGGCTGGCTGATGGCACATTTATATGAGAATCTTCAAAAGTGGAGAGACTCATATTACTGACTCTGTAAGTTTAGAACAGTATCTGTTCCACTAATATAAAGCACTTTGAAATTTCACTTTCACATTTAAATAGCTCATTGAGCTTAGTTTTTCTTTGTAGATGAAACTCTTAGATTCCAAAGGATGTGAATAGCAGAAAAACCTCTTGAACTCCATGATGACTTTCTATTCTTACTTGAATTTTTCAGCCAATGGATCACCTATGACTTTTTTCATGATATTTATTGTTTGCTTATCTAACCATGGACATGATGAAGTATCCTCCTTTGAATAAATGAGTTAAAGAGATTAATCCCATATATCAAATTTTGTCAATGTTATAAGAACAATCTTTAACAGCAAAAGAATGTCAAATACAGCTTTGTATATTGTGTAGAGAGAGAATGCCTGAAATATGCTAATGAGAGCGTGTAGTTACACTGTTATTTATGGCAGAACATGCTGATCTTAAGTATGATTATAAGCACCATTATGTATTAGATGCCATTCATTTTGTTTTTCTCCGTCTGGTTTGAGGACCCGAGAGATTATATATCATCTCAGCATGCAGTCAGCACAATGTCTGAGCTAGTTGTAACTCTGAGCACATTTACTTTAAAAAGACTTAATGTTCTTAAGAATATAATCATTCAGGAGGACATCCTTCCTACCTGTGATGACCCGGCAGCAGTCATCAAACCTAGTGTAGCAATCCTAGGCAGGAGATGAAAGGTGGAAAAAGGATCTGTTTTTGGAGTTTGTTACACCTAGATTTGAATTTATTTCTCTCAATTAATTTACTTAATTTGTCCCTTCCTTCCTTTCCTTTCTCCCTCTTTCCTTTCTTAAATATTTGCAATACTTTACAATACTCAGGCCATTAATGAACTGTCCATTTTTAAGCAATTGTTAAGGTTGAATCTCTGCTCTCAAAAAGCACATGGTATGTCATATACTTCTTGTGGCGGTGTAATCTTACTTAAATTGTTCAACTTCTCTGAGCCCCTAGCACTGAGCCCTGCACTGATTAAGAGTGAACTAAAAGGTCACTGTCCTTTTTCTTGATCCTAAATTATTTGCCAAGGAAGAGCCCACCTTAAAAATAGCTTCTAGGGGCTGGGGATGTGGCTCAAGTGGTAGCGCGCTCTCCTGGCATGTGTGTGGCCCGGGTTCGATCCTCAGCACCACATACAAACAAAGATGTTGTGTCTGCCGAGAACTAAAAAAGAAATAAATGTATATATAAAAAATATCATCATTTAAAAAAAATAGCTTCTACATCTCTGTTTTTCTATCATCCTTCTGAATGATGGTGGGACAGGATTGGGAAGGGTGAGCTCTCTCCATTCCAGACATTCCATCCATGTGAAGGGAGAACTATTAATTTCACATTCTGGGACTCCTTGTGCTTCATCGTCCACTTATGACCCATTCAAGAGGAAGGTGTTGGACCAAATCTCTCTCTTTCTCTCCAGAAGCAGTTTTTTGGGATTGAGAAGCAGCCTATCTCAATCTGGACTACAAATTCTAACAGTTTTATTCTAGGAAAGAGTGTACAGTGCCCTCCTCTGCCATCGACATGGTGGATAATTCAATTTTATTATGGTGGTAATTCAGAAAGTCTATGTACTCACTGATCAAATCCAAATCTTGTGCCTTTGGTTATAAAGATGCTATTTTGTTGCTTATCTGTCTTTCCTAATTTGTTCATATCTCAGGTGGGGAAGAGTAGTGATATTTATTGTGCCACCATGAATCCCATTAAATGGTAATTATTATTATTTCCTTAGGACTCTTTTTTTTGGGGGGCAGGGTACCGGGGATTGAACTCAGGGGCAATCTACCACTGAGCCACATCCCCAGCTGTATTTTGTATTTTATTTAGAGGCAGGGCCTCACTGAATCAATTAGCACCTCACTTTTGCTCAGGCTGGCTTTGAACTTTGGATCCTCAATCCTCCTGCCTCAGCCTCCTGACCTGCTGGGATTACAGGCATGCCCCACTGTACCCTGGCAGGACGCTTTTGTAAAAAATCTATCTATCTATCTATCTATCTATCTATCTATCTATCTATCTATCTATGCCACTCAAACCGAGGGGATGAGTCATAGGCCTCTCTCTGCCTTCTTTGTAAAAGAGTGCTTTTGCATGAATCCTCCAACCCTGAAGAGAGGCCATGAAAGATGGTGTGGGGCTTCTCTCTCCCCTGCCCCCCCCCTTTTTTTCCTTCTTTCTTACTTAGAAATGAATGTCCTGGTTTCAAAAAAGTTGTCATGTTTCCTAATAATTTTCTTATTTACTGTTTTTAATGGTGTCATTGCATTTTGGATATGTGATTGTTTTTATTTTTTTGTAGTTTATGATACCCTTGTAAAGGTAGGGAATCTTTATTTTGCAGGTTAAGGAAACTCCAGCATAGAAAAAGTGACTTGCCTAATGTTACACAGTAAAACTGAGAATTAGTTGGTATATATGCAATCAGGCTAAATTAGAACACATCAGTGAGCTTTTTCTTAAAAGAAATTTACCTAGAGGTGTATCAGCAGGAATAGTTGAAACTTTTAAAATGTAGAGCAGGAAATTTGGCTTCTTGTTCTGCTTACTATAATTCAATTTTTGATACAACATAGCATTCAGTGTTTTTATTTATTTGCTTGTTTTATTCAAACCATTGGCATGGAAGTTATATCAATAGTTCTGGAAAAGACTAAAAACTTAAAAAGAATTTTTCTTTTTTAATTGTCAGTGTAACTGATGTAAAGATTTAATTTTTTTTTCTGATCTTCATCATCACGTGATGTCATAGTGTGTTGGAACGTGCTTATAATACTTTGCTAGTGAAAACTTAAATTTTCAGGAGTTTTGCAAGTCAGTTTTTAAATGGGCCATAGCTGAAATTACATTATGTAAACTTAAAAATCATATTGAAAACAAAGAAAATAAATATCAAAGTTGGTCTGTTCCTATTTATTTTACTATAATCTCAACTTTGAGGTTAATTGATCTATGGCATTCTATATGATTTTGTGCTGTTGAACACCTCTTTCCAACTCTGCATTTAGTGGTTTTATGTTAGTAGCTTGAATTCAGACATGGTGGGAATATTTACACTAAGAAAATCAGCAAACTCTACAAATCAGGACTTGATATGTTGCTTTGTTCATTATCTAGACTTAAGAAAGTATGGGAAAAATGTTAATAATAACTTTTAAACTTCTAAGTATTTCCTATCTATAAATGTTAATATTATAACTAGCTGTCCACCCCCACAAAGAAACATACAGAATTAAAAAAACTATTACTCAATTCAGCAAAAATTTTCCACTCTGTTGGTGATGCATCAAAGTTACAACATTTGTCTATTTCACCTTCATCTTTCCTAATATAAACTAACGTGTTAATCAACATTTCTCTGGGAAATATATATGTTTATCAATTGGAACCAGTTTTGCTATGACTATATACATTCAGCAAAAGTCAGTAAAATTCCTTTGAGAATCAACTGACATGGAATTTATAATAAAAAGTATTATATAATTAATAATTATTTATAAATTGTGATCATACTCCCTTTATACTAGTAACATTTACACACACATACACACACAAATACACACACACACACTTTTCCCAGAGAGGTGGTATATAGTGGATTGAATAAACAGTAATCACCCTGTATGGTTTGAATCTGGAATATCCCCGATATCTCATGTGTTGAAAGCATAGTCCCCAATTTAGGAAGGTTAAGAGTTAGAACTTCGGGGCAATGATTGGATCATGGGGGTTCTGACCTCATCAGTGGTCAGGTTGATAACTGAATGGACTACTGGAGGTGGGACTCAATTGGAGGAAGTAGGTTACCAGCAGTATGGCCTAAAAGGATTTATCTTTTCTTCAGCCCCTTCCTCTCACTCTCTCTGTTTCCTGGCTGCCATGAGCTTAGGAGCTTCCTCTGATTCATTCTTTTGCCATGATATTCTGCTGCATCTCAGGGCCAAAGCAATGGAGTTGGCCAACCATGAACCTCTGAAAACACTAGCCCCAAATAAATTTTTCCTCCTCTATGTTGTTTCTGTCAGGAATTTTGGTCTCAGGAGTGAAAAGCTGACTAAGTCACACATCAGAAGACATGTATAATATCCAGAATTTGTAAGTATCAAAAAATATGGCAAAAGAATGAACATTCAGTAATATTGCAAAGGTGTGACCAGTTAAAGAACTTATAGAGCAGATGCTAATCTTGGGTAATCTGGATAGACTTTAAACAAAAACACATCTTTCCTGTCAAAACAGAAGCACAAAGGAAAAGACAGAGAAGGAGAATCCAATCACAGAGGCAGAAATTGGAATGATGAGCCATAGAACAAGGAAGGCCTGTAGCCACCAGAAATGGAACAAGACCAGGCACATATTCTTACTCAGAGCACCTGGACAGAATACAGCCCGGTTAACACCTTCATTTCAGCCATCCAGTTTCCTGAGCTGGGAGACAATAAATTTGTTTGAAGCCACTCATTTCACTATACTTTGTTACGACGGCACTAGGAAACAAACGCAAGATGTGAGGCAGAAGAATTTTATGGGCTTCATTGGGTCCAAGATATAAGGAAGAAGTTATTCAAATTAGCAGAACTCTTATCTCCCAACTTCTGACTTAATGTTAATTCTTAAATGTCTGTGTTTATATATGATCCAAGAGTACAATTAAAATTAATCTGTGTTAAAATACTAATGTAGTCTAGTCTTCTGCTAAACATGTGTGCTCCTCCAATAATATTCCTGAGAAGTGGCTTCCTAGACTAAATATCCTGCTGTTCCCAGGCTAACCTCCCAACCTATTGCATGACAATGTTTTAACTCCCTTCTTTACCTTGACAACCATCCATCATGTTTCTTTTCTTCAAACTTGCCTTTATTATTTCTCTCCCATTCACAATTTCACTGCCTTTTATGACTGAGATCATATACCTTCTCAGCTGATGAGATTTTGACTATTGCGTGATTTCCTTGCTCTGCATTATTGCCATTCTAAGTAGTGCAATACCTTGGAATTATGAAGGGCTCACAAATCTTTGCACCAGATTGATTTACTAATTTGAAGGTTACTTACCTTCTCTATGATTCTATTGCTTTTCTGTCAGGCTTCAACTCTACAGCTTGTTAGTCCCTGTTCTAATATACCTCTCCATTCAGGTTGTCTTGGTGATGCTGCTATTGTGTTCACTTTCTCTTTATTAATCTCACTGATGGAAGAGCAGAAACATACTGCCTGAGAAGAGAGATATTTTCAAAATTAAATTAATATTGCTTGATATAAAATCTCAGTATGCTAAAAAACTAGGATCTTCCACAATTTGAGGGGGAAAAAATCACGCAAGTACCACATATGCCTGTGTTGAGCATTGGTTAAAAGACAAAAACAAAACAACAAAACAAAAATCTATGACTTGGACTCCAGAAACCCCAGGCTCTGATTCAAGAGTGCTTTATAAATTCATCCTTATCTGATATTTGCAACAATCCCAGGGTGTCTTCTATTAGTGTCCTTGGTGTTTTATTTTTTTCAACACATGATTTGATTAATTACTTAGGAAGCTTCTTTCACTACTTGGACTTTTACAAGGGTAGCTCACATTGTGCTTCAAACTCTCCTTAGGACCTATAGATGTTTACTATTTATAGAAAACCCTTTCAATATATTTCAACACTTAATCTTTTTGTAACCACTTCCTCAGTTACCTCTAAATGGTTGTGCTTTATGTTTTTCCTGCAGCAGAAAAATATGGTCTTTGCAATCTATAGTTTGGCAATTTTCATTTTGAAGGCTAAAAAAAACAACATTTTAGGAAATTTACCAGTTTCTGATTCTGCTTTTCAATTCACAGATCAGTTTGCAGTCAAATTTAATGATGCTTTTGCCTGCTTCCTGTGATTTTGAACTCCATAATTTCTAGAAACTATTGTTCTGCTGTTTAGTGTTTGTGTTTATGGTAGTTCCCTTCAAGAGCATAAAATTATCATTTTAACTACTTCCTTTGATTTCATGCGGCTTGGTTTCAGTCTTAATGTATCATTTTCTAGGATGCGGTTAAGTGGAATATGAGCTCTGTAGAAGAACGTTTCTTAACATCTTTATTGAGGTATAATTAACATACAACATATTTTTTTAAATGCACATATACACAGAGAGAAACAGGGACAAACACACACACACACACACACACACACACACACACCTGAGTTGTGGGTGGAAGAGAGAGGTCTGTAAAATCATCACCACAATCAAAATAATGACAAAATTCATTAGTACAAGAGTTTTATCTCACTACCCTGGCTCTCTCTCCCAATGCTTCTCACTCCTCACTTATTGCCAGATGATTATGGACAGGTTATATCTCTATACAGATTGGCTTATAATTTTTAGAAGTTTAGATAAAAAATACTATACAATCTGTTTGAGACTGGGTCTATATTCTTTCACTCAGCATAATCAGTTTGTGACTGATTATTGTATGTATCAAATTAGTTACTCCTTTTGATTTCTGTATACTTTCCTATTGAATGGATATATTGCAATTCATTTATCCTTTAACATGTTTATGGATATTTGAGTTGTTCCCAATTTGGAGACACTATAAATAATGTTGTTATGGACATTTGTATACAAGTCTTTTTTAGAAATACTTTAATTTTTCTGGAATACTGGCATGAATGAAATAAATGGATCATATGGTAGGTATGTGTTATCATTTAAAAAAAAATGCCAAAGTTGCTGTAATCTTTCTGTCAGCAAGGAGTTTCAAATTCTCCATATTCCTCACCTTTCCTTAATTTGTTGGTCTTTTGGATTATAGGCATTATAACAGGTACGTAATGGTATTTCCCCATGGTTTTAATATTTCCCTAATGATTGCTGATGTGAAATATTCTATTTATATGCTTATGTCACATGTGTATATCTTCTTTCATAAAGTGTCCAAATGTTTTGTCTATCTTGAGTTGTTTATCCTCTTATTATGAGAGCATCCTATGTATTCTCAACTTAATTTATCAAATATATTCTTTGCAAGTATTTTTCTCCCAGTATTTTGCATGATTTTTAATTCTTTTAACAATGCCTTTTACAAAAGAGAAGACTTTTAATTTATGAAGTCAAACATATTAATCTTTTACCTTTTGAATAATGTCTTTGTTGCTATGTTTATAAATCTCTTCCTAATCAAATGTCACTGAGATTTTCTTATATGTTTATTTCTGTGTTTTGGATTTAGATTGTACAGCAAGTTCATGAACCATTTTTAATGCAAGATATGAAATCAAGTACTCTTTTCTTATGGTTTTACATTTCAGCATAATTTGTGGGGAAAAAACTATTATTTTTCTCCTGTAGCACTTCTGCACCTTTGTCAATAATTAGTTGTCCATTCGTATTTGGGATAAATTTCTGGACTCTTCATTTTGTTTCATGTCCTGTGTATCTGAATGCTATTACCACAGTGCCTGGTTTACTCTAGCTTTGTTTATTGAGAAGATCAGATGTGAATAGGTAAATCTGATGAGTTCTATTGACTGGATTTTAAGTGTTCAAGCAATCTTTCATTCCTAGTTTAAACTTCACTTGTTCATCAGCCATCATCATTTTTATGGGTTCATTTTATTTTTTGGAATAATTAAGGTTTTTATATTTTTTTATGCTTCCCTTTGGTTCCTTTTTTGTCAAAACATGAACTCTTTGTCTTGTGATTTTGGGGATTTCCTGCATGTTTGGAATATACATTTTTAATTTACCTGTACATATTTCTAAATAATGCTGCACATTTTTACAGGCAGTATTATCAGCACTTATAACACTGAACTTCCATTTCACCCCTCCTAGCCTTTGTGCTATTGCCCTCATATATTTTGCTTCTGTTTATACTATAAACCTCACTTTACATTGGCATTATTTTGCTTTAAGTATCTTAATTCTATTAAAGAAATTTCAATAATTAAATGAATATGCACACCTGTTTAGTTTTTACTACAGAATTCTTAAAGAATTCTTATTCAGACCTCCATCTGATAACATTGTTCTTTCCCTCAAAGGGCTTTGTTTAATATTGGTGTTAGTACCATTCTGCAGATGATGAATTGTTTAAGCTGTTTTGTGTCACAAATAGCCTTTGTTTTACACTTGGTTTCATGTTCTCTGGGTAAGATTCTAGGTTGCAAGTACTCTTCTTTTACTACTATAAATGTATTTTCCCATTGTTTCCTATTTTTTACAGGTAGAGAAAGGAAAATAATTTCTTCTTTACCTAAGTAGGTTCAGTGACTGGAGCCCTGCTTTTGGACTGATCACTACAACCATAAAAAAAGGATTAACATGAAAAAGGAAGCAGAAATGTGTGTTGGGGTGTGTGTGTGTGTGTATGTGTGTGTGTGTGTATACATATGTATTATATATACATGCATGCACGCATTGTGCAGGCTTGGAAGTATAGTTAGTAATAACTAACACAAAGGATGGTTAGAATTTTTACTAATACAGCATCCTAACAACCCTTAAATTTGTGGAGAAATGACAAGAGAAAGATAAACAACTTTGGGCTTCTAGGGGCTACATATTGTAGGAGAGTAAATATATGGAGAATCAATGATAGAAAAGAGCTTGTTAGTGAAGTCATTATGTAGATTTCTCTGATAATATCTCTTGGGTGATAAAGTCCTAGAAATTCCTCTGGTGAACAGATACTTAACTCTGGTCTTTCTTTGTAGAGCTGGGAGGTGGGGCCACTTGTATTCTAGAGGTTGCAAGTTTTATGTTCACAGTAAAATTGAGGAGAACATAGAGATTTCCTATATTCCTTTGCTCTCATACATGTACAGTCTCCCTCATTATCAGTATCCTCCATGAGAATGGTACATTTGGTACATCTGGTGAACTAACATTGACACCATTATCAGTCAGTGTCAGTAGTTCATATTAGGGTTCACTCTTGGTGTTTTCTATTCTGTGGCTTTGGAATGATTTATGTTTTGAAAAAAATATTTATTTTTTTAGTTGTAGTTGTACACAATACTTTTATTTTTATTTTATTTTTATTTTTTTTTATGTGGTGCTGAGAATGAAACCCAGGGCCTTGCATGTGCTAGGTGAGTGCTTTACCTCTGAGTCACAATCCCAGCCCCCTTTGGAATGACTTACAATGGCATGTATCTTCTATCATAGTGTTATACAGAGCAGTTTTGCTTCTCTAATGCTCTTTATCTATTCATTCCTCTCTCTCTCAACTCATAACAACAACTGATTCTTATTACTATCTTTGGTTTAGCCTTTTCCAGGATGTTATACATTATGTGGGCTTTTAAATTAGCTTCTTTAAAGTTTTTCCATGTTTTTTATGCCTTGATAGCTCATTGCTTTTTGGCTTTGAATACTGTCCCATTGTCTGGGGATATACCACATTTTATGCATTTATCAGCTGAAGGATGTTTTGGTTGCTTCCAAATTTTGACAATGATGAATGAAGCTTTAAAAATGGCTATGTGTAGGTTTTTGTGTGGGCATAAGTTTTAAATTCCTTTGAATAAATACTAAAGAGAATAATTGCATCGTCTAGTAAAAGAAAGTTATTCTTTTTTTTTTTTTTTAAAGAAATTTAAAGACAGTTTGTCTTCCAAAGGGACTGTACTGTTTCATATTCCCACCAGCAATGAATGAGGATTTCTATTGCTACACATTTTTTTCCCCAGCATTTGATGGTGTCAGCATTCTCAATTTTGGTCATTTTAATGGGTGTGTTATTAATCATTTAAATAGCATCATTGGGTTGTTGAGTCTTAGAAGTTTTTTGTGTATTTCAATAAGAGTACTTTATCAGATATGTCTTTTGTCAATATTTTTTCCTTATTTGTAGCCTCTTCATTTTGTCTTATTTGTTTCTTTTACAAAGGATAAAATCTAAGTTTCAATGAAATCCAGCTTACCCATTCATTCTCTCATAGATAGTGCCTTTGGTGTTCTATATGAAGGGTCATTGTCATGTCCAGGTCATTGAGATGTTCTCCTGTAATATTTTCCAGGATCTTTACAGTTTTGTTGATTTGTTTTACATTTATGCCTCTGATCCATTTGGACTTTTAATTTTTTGTGGAAGGTGTCAGGTCTATATCATGATTTATTTTATTATTTGTGCAGATTTCATGTTGTTCCAATGCCATTTGTTGAAAAGGTTCAGTTTCATTGCATTGTTTTGCTTTTTTGACAAAGACTAGGTGACTTTATTTATCCAAGTCTATATCTGTGCTTTCTAGTCTGTTCCATTGATCTATTTCTCTGTTTTTTTTTTTTTTTTTTTTTTTCAGAAATATCACACTGCCTGGATTACTGTAGCTTTATAATAAATCTTGAAGTTTATTAGTGTCAGTCATCCAACTTTGTTCCTCTCTTTCAGTATATCTCATGTCAGATACTCTGGATCTTTGCCTCTCCATCTATACTTCACAATTAGTTTGTTGATTCTCATAAAATAACTTGCTGGCATTTTTGCTTGAGATTGCACCAAATTTTCAGACCAAATTAGAAAGAATTATCATCTGGGCAATATTGAATCTTCCTATTCATGAATATAGAATATTTCTCCATTTATTTATTTATTTATTTAATTTTGTACTGAGGGACTGAACCCAGGGGAACTCTGCTGCATCCCAGACCTTTCTTTTCTTTTCTTTTTCTTTTTGAGACAGGGTCTTGCTAAGTTGTTGAGGCTGGCTTTGAACTTGTGATTCTCCTGCCTCAGCTTCCTGAACTGCTGAGTTTACAGGCATGTGCCATCTCATCCAAGAGTTCTATGTTTCTTTAATCAGAATTCTGTAATTATTCTCACAACACTTGCCATATTTTCTTAGGTTCATCATACCTGTGTTAGCTTTTCATTACCACTGTGACAAAATTCCTGAGAGGGAAAGAGGGTGAGGGAGAAAGAGAAGGTTTGCATAAGCCATCTTATTTACAGGGCTCTGGCATTTGAAAATCCTTAGTTTTTTTTTTTTTTCTTTTTTTTTGGGGGGGGTTTGGAGATTGAACTCAGGGACACTATACTACTGAGACACACCCCCAGCTCTATTTTGTATTTTTTTATTTAGAGACAGGTTCTCACTGAGTTGCTTAGTGCCTTGCTTTTTTGCTGAGGCTGCCTTTGAATTCACAATCCTCCTGCCTCAGCCTCCTGAGCCAGGAAAACCCTTAGTTTTAACTTTCTATACTAATAAGAGGAAAAAACGTCATCTTGTATTTTTTTTAATCATAGTGAATGTCCATCTTGTTAAAATGTTTATTCAGAGCTAAAAGTTTTTCTTATCTTGAAATGAAATTCAGGAACTGATCTATTGGATCCTACTTGCAAAAGTAATTATGATTTATGACTTGAATTAATATATACTTATAAATAGATAGTAATTACTACATAAAAATTGAAGGTAAAAAAGTAAATTTATGTTAATGTTCAACAACTAATTGAAAATAAAATATATAAAAGATAGTTGAAAGAGATAAGCAGTCTCTTGTATTATTGCAATTAATAGTTTGTATTTTATTTCCTTTCATTTTGAGTTAAAAATATATACACTCATATTTCTTGTGCATTATTTTCTAATGCTGGAATAATTTGAACTTGACACTATGCATTACTCATCCTTGAGTTCTTCCTGTTAAGTTTTTGGCAGTTTGTAGATTCTGCAATGCCCTGCTTGAGTTGGCATCCTCAGATAGTTATTTAAGTTTCAGACTTGCTCTAAGTTGCTATTCTTCTAATTCTTCTATTGGAACTGAAAACCTAGTTCTAAGAAGAAACAACCACTAATGCAATAAACTAATTTGGGTTGATTTTTAAATCAGATCTGATCATCTTTTACCGTACATTGCACCTGAATGTGTGCATTTTATTTTAATATGATTCATTGATACCTATTATGCTCCAATCATGACTTCATATGCCAGTGTGCAACTTCAGCTAAAGTTTTTTACACCACAACATAGTAATGCTAAGTACTTTTGGAATTCTTTGGGGACAAGGGGAGATTTTCGTGGCTTTGGAGCCATCTCTCATGGTTTTTAGTAAGCGTAGTATAAGTTGAATAAAAATTTTAGGAAAAACTCATTAAATGAATTCTACATGATGTTTACCTTTTTTTCTGGATATAGGATTGCCTTTTTTGAAAGAAAATATTTCAGTCCAAAATTATTTTTCTTGGGAGTGACAGAGTAATTTTCAGAATGAACTAAACTCTGCTAGAAATGACAAAAACATAAACCCATCCCCGATAGGCAGAAATTGAGTACACATTGCACCTACATGCAATCTGTCACCCCGGTAGAGCATTTTACAGAGAATAGGGTGTGCAGCTGTGTTTTTATGGCACAATACAGTTCCATCATCCCACACAATGCCTGGAAACTCTTCCAGAGGTCTTATGTGCTGCTAGATAAAACAATGGTGTTCTTTCAAGTTTGGCCACATTTTTCCCCTCTTAGATCTTATTACTTTTTTTCTAATTACTTTCTTTATCATCCCTGTTCTACTTTCTTACTAATTCTTCTTATTTTAATCAAAATTACTAAGTAAATTTGAAATATATGTTTTACATTTTATAATAATGTTCTTCATTTGATTAAATTGAGTTCTTGGATAAAATTTATTTTTTAACTTGGAAAATTTAATAACATCTGAGGTAAAAGTACTTTCATTTAAAATTTGCACAGAAACTTTGAGTTTAATTGTCCCCAGTATTTACATTTTTTACATATGAAGTAGCTCAGATCATTCTTACCTCAAATAGACACTATTAATGTTTTCTAACTTGGCCTACATCTTTAGTCTGCTACATGTTGGTTCAAACCAGTTTGGCCATTCATAACCCTTAAGTTATTTATATTTGTTACAAGATGTCAGAAGCCACTAATGATTATTTAAGTGAGAACCACAAATTTGTTTTTCATAATGTTAATACAAAAGAATACATACGATAAAAGTAAATTTCAGAATACCACTACTTAAGACAATCTCAAAAGCAGGTATATAGTCTTTTCTTATACATAGAACCTATTATCATTTTAAGCTTTCTTCCGAGATTCTTGTTTGAGAATTTAACTCAAGGCACATATGACTGTCTTTTAGCCAGCTTTTTATGGCTGTGACCAAAATACCCAAGAACAACTTTGAGAAACAAAAGATTACTTTGGCTCACAGTTTCAAAGATTCAGTCCATGGTTAAGGTCAGGCATCATGGCTAAACAGGGAGGTAAAGGGAAGTTGCCCACCTCATAGAATCTGGGAAGGGACTGCAGGGAAGAACACTTCCATAGCCTGTCCCCATTGACCGCCCCCCTCCAGCCACACCCCATCTGTTTTCACTTACCACCAAGTCAGTCCATTCAAACTAGGTTGGACTGACTCACTTAATCTAATCATATTACCTCTGAATATTTCTGTATCCACATAGGAGCTTTGGTGGACACCTCATATCCAAACCATAATGTAGCAGAATTCAGCTGATCTTCTGATTGAAATGCAGTAAAATAATTCTTCATTAAATGTCTGAATCAAGAACTAAAGCAGAAGTTTTGTACCTAGTTTTGCTACTTTGACAAATACAAATCTCTGAGCCAAAATATACTTTAAATAACACATACCACCAATGAAACATCATCTCTGACATCTCTTATATTAGTTATATTAGTTAACAAACTCAAAAGAACAGATGGATCTAAAGATCATGGAAGAAAAGTTAGTGAAATCTGGAATTTGAATTCCAGCTCACTAATTAAACATCCCTAAGTATTCTTAATTAGGATCATTCAAATTAACCAAATATCTCAATGATATAGATTAAAGTTAATTCTCTCTCTCTTACACACACACACACACACACATACACACACACACACACACACACACACACACACTCATCATCATCATCATCATCCCACCACAATTAGTTTAAGCATTTTAGGGTAATTTATCACGTTATAAATATATTTCAGATTTACTTCCTTAAAATAAAGTTTGCATTTTTTGACAACTGCTTCCTGTTAAAAGTTCAGTTCTACTCCATGGTAAATAATGTTAAATCCAAATCCCTCAGCCTGATACTGATGGGCATCCAAGATCCTTTGCAAGAATTTTAACTTCTACCATTTCTCTAATGACTCTTCTACTTACTTATATGATACTTCCCAGCTTTCTTTTCCTCTCACTTTTATATTTTTTTTTCTCCTTTGACATAAATAAACTCTTTTATTCTTCATAAATGCCAGTGGCTCCAGGCTTTTTCCTGCTGCCTTCTGCACATTTCCTATGGCTAACATGATCATTGGACTTCAACAATCACCATATGCTGAATTGAAAAGAGATTTGGTGAGGAGGCAAAGCAGGGGGAATAACAGGGGTGTTCAGGAGTAGGCATAGGGTGTCTGATAGATGGAGATGAGATCTTCAAGCCCATTCACAGTCATGGAGCCCAGAATCACTTAAGTGTTACAGGTGTAATTTATTGCACAAAATAGTAAATACAGTCTAAGAAAAAGAAAGTTTAGGAAAAATTGAGATAAAGTATTCACTTATTCCCCCAAAGTGTCTTGATGTTCCATGATATACTAACCCATGATTTGTATCTGAATGTGTCTTGACATTCCCTGATTTTTTTTCATTTTTATGGGAATAGAGGATATGAACATTATAAACACTTAAATAAAATATTTCAAAGTTAATCTCAATCTTTCCCATGAGGCATTTACATATTTTTAACTGAGGGAGAATAAATAACATGCAAATTCCATGTTTACAATTCCTTTGTGTAGAAACCCAGATGACTGCCCTGTTTATGTATATATTGCTCCCTGCTAGATTAAAGAGAGATATTCACAAATGGTATAATGAGAAGTTTCATGGACATAGCATAGTGGATCCTGGGGTAGGAAGGAGCCTGAGAAAAATATAAATGGCTTGAATGCCACTTTTCTATTTGAATGTTCAGTCATTGTTTGTCTTTTTCCTGATCATTATCATTAAGCAAACAGAATAAACTGCAAAACTGAAATTTCCCCTCTTTAGGCAGAGAACTAAAAGGTGCACAGGTAATATCAAGAAGCTGTTTGAGTTTTCATGGGGAATAAATTGCTAGGTGATATCCTTTGATCAGCTTTTGCCTGTTGTTACTCTGAAGTGTTTTGTTCATTGTGATTAGATGAATCAAAGTGTTGTCTACTCCAGAGAGAGAAATGTCTAGATTTTGGCAGATTTTAAAACAGAACACTTTAAAAAGAAGTGAAAATGATAAGTTAGAAGTGAACTTTTTTTTTTTCCTAGCCTCTTCAAGTGATAGAGACTTATGAAGTGAAAATGTGGAGCAAGCAACCAATCACTACTACTGACACTTGCAAGCTTAAGAGCTCCAGGGGTGGTTGGTTCCCCAAGGGAATCCCCCAAGGGGGATTCTGTATTTTAGCTCACTGTGCGATAAAGAGGAAAATTAATTTCCAGCCTGATTTGTACTGTATGTTTAGAGACTCCTTAAGGAATTTTAGCACTTTTCTATCATGTGTCCCATCACAGACTTTTCCTTCCAAGAGTTAATTGACACCATCCACTCCTGTCGTTTTACAAGTGCATACCCTAAAAACAGACCTTGCTGTCCTCATAATTTCCTACACAAGTGTGGTACATCATCCCAGAGAGGGGATGCTAAATCCTTGTTCTTAATTTCTCCCTTTCCTTACCAGAGTGACAGGGAAATCATAGGATGATAATATCCATACTGGTATCACAAATCCTGGCCTTTATTCTAAGCTCTTGCTCTATTTTATTTACTCTTTCCACCTTATTTTATTAATCCTGTAAATATTTGAGTATTTGGGTAATGCAAAAACAATAAGGAGTGCTCTTTGAACTCATGCAAATTACATTCCAGGGAACATTTTTTAACAATATTATTCTATTTAATGTCTTTAATCTTCATAACAACATGTTTTGTTCTTCCCTTTGTATGGTTAACTAAATTAAATTGCTCATACCACTCAATTAGGAAAAAAGGGAGCTAGTTTGACACATGAGCAAACCAAATTTTACAAACCCATAATTGAACTCTGCTCAGTTTTTTACCAGTGAGAAACTGAGAGAGAGGGATGGAAAAAGGTTTCTATCTCTTCATACATTATGTTTCTACTGATGGTTAAATAAGCAAAAGATATTTTTTGTTATCTTTCATTTCTCTTTCTTCTTTATTATCCACACTCAATTTGTTTCAAACCCTAGTTGTTTCTAATGTGAAATATTTTAATAGATTCCTAAATGATGTAGCTTTTAGTATTTTTTAAGTTTCCCCTCTGTTTTCTACATTGTCACCAAGTGTATTTATCAAAAATCCACCTCCAATCATACCTGTCACACGTTATTTCCTTTCATGGTTTTCAATTATCTCGAGGGGGGAAAAACTTAAAAGCATCCCTGTACCTTCTATACAATTTTTCAAGCAAAAATAATCTTCAGTGAGAAAATACATAAGTGGTAGCCTCTGCCCAGGGGTTTTGTGGTAGTGGGAGGTTGAAGGGAAAATTTTAGAAGTGAAGGAAATTTTCTATATTTTGACTGTGACAGTATTTCTATATATATATAAATATATATATTTGTCAAAACTTGTCAAACTGTGCATTCTAAATGGGTGCATGTTGTTGAATGCAAATTTTACCTCAATAAAATTGATTTAATTTTTTAAGATACAGGAATAATATCTGAATACAGATAACAAAATATACGGGAAACTGAGTTATCTTACTTCCAGCATTATAATCTACTAGGTTTTTGTACTTCAATTGGAAAGATTTACAAAATCAATTTCATTTTAAGTACTTTGATTAAAAATCTGTTGCATTTTAAAATGCTACCTCTTCTTAATGGGTTTCCTCTGATATTTAAAATTGCTTAATTTAATTTACTTAATTTAAATTGTCCTAGGTGTGCCTAAGCAATTTTCAGGTTGGAAGTAGTATTAACTCCTGAAATCAATAGGAGTATAATTCAGGAAGGACTGGAGATGTTAGTGACCAGAATAGTTAATACCACATCAGGAAAGATTAACTGATAAATGGATATATATATATATATATATATATATATATATATATATATATATATACTTATTCTAATTGTGTTTGTTTTGTCCTAATTTGTTTGCAAATATTAAAAATATTTTGGAGGTATTACTAATGCTTATGAAGGAATTTCAACACTAGAAAATAAAGCAGAATATTTTAAATAGAAGACAAGTTACTGCCATTGAAATTTCTTTGAAACTAAATATTTTTCTGTAGAAATTTAAAATTTAGAATTACATGGTCTATTTTGCCTCTAATAAGTAGCATTATAAAAATTATAAGAAGTTATTTTTTTCTCCTCAAATATATATATATATATATATATATATATATATATATATATATATATATCTTTGTTTGCTGTCCCAAAAGAAGTTGCTCTCCTGAAATATAGTATATGTTAAAGGAAATTTGGTCTTTGATGTGAGATATATATATATATATATATATATATATATATATATATATATATATATATCATATATATATATATATATATATATATATATATATATATATATATATATATATCATATATACAGAAATGAGAAATATATATTTTTTTTTCGTTTTTATTCTGTACTTTTAAATAATTCTATTTATCAACCAAACTAGGAATTGAATCTCTTGAGAAGAGCAAATTATTTTAGAGAGATGTGTGCTACATTTTAATAAGAAGAAAAACGTGTTGTCTATTTTCTATGAAGCTGACATAGACTTCTCCATTATACTTTCTCCTCTAATACCCTATCAAATCTCAGACCTAATTTTTACATATCCACTTTAACAGCAATCTATTTGTGGAATGACTGTAACAGACACTCTTTGTGCCCTTGTGCCAAGTCTCCATACTCCACCTCAGAATCCTGTGGCAGCTCTAAGCTGTGCTCATCCCTCTCTTTCTTTCAGGCCTTTCTCTAAGCTGCAAGAGAAAAGCTCTCTGGGTCCACATACAGGTAAGGCCTATGGGGTTCCTGAGAGTGTTAAGGCAAGGGGGTAAGGAGATGGAGTTATCAAACTGAAGGAATCCAGGGTTGGTGTGTAAAAGCTCCAGTCTCGAACCCTCCGCGGAAAGTTCTGTGTATATGTAACAGGAGTCACAACAAGAGGGTCCCTTGTGAGATTCAGCTCCAGTTGCCTACACTCATGACAAGTGCAATCATTTCTCCTTTACTTATCTCTTTCGCCCAACTTTTTCACTCCATCTTCCTGTGATTACATTCCAAATAAAGTACTTGCACTCCAGACCTTAACTAAGGCTCTGCTTTTAGGTAAACTCAAACCAAGACAACTTCTATTTCATAATTATTATTTTTTAATAGAAAGTAACCCTTCTTCAATACATGTGTTTATATTTAAATTACAAGTTATTTTTCAGCTCTAAGATGAATACTTGGAAATCACACAATGGACATGAAAGTGTTGGTTTGAGTTCTTGCTCAAATTCTTAATAATGATCTTAAGCAAATTATTTTCTTCCTATGAGTCACGTTTGTTGCTAGTATGGAGTATGATGATAACATCCACTATATAATTAAGTTACGGAGAAGTTATCTGATTTATGGGAAAGACTTTGGAGCATAGAGGACTATGGGAATGAGGCATTTTATTTTTTATTTTTAAATTTTTATTTGATCTATTTGGTTATACACGAAAGTACAGTCTATTTTGACATATTTATACTAACATGAATTATATCTCATTCAAATTAGGATCCCAGTCTTGTGGTAATACACGATGTTGGGATTCACCATGGTATATTCATATATGAACAGAAAATTATGTTAAATTCATTTCACTGTCTTTCCTATTCCTATCCCTCCTCCCTTTCCTTCGTTCCCCTTTGTCTAATCCATTGCAGTGTTTGATTTTAAAAGAGGGGAGGAAGATACTAATATTTGCTGTGACATCTGTTTTTTTTTTTCAGTAGATACATATTTAGCATTATATTTGGTACACAGTAGACAAGAAATTCTTACTGAGTGAATGAGTGGGGACATGGAGTATGTCAGTTGTCTTTTCTATTCTAATTGCAGTATCTAATTAAAGGAGTTGAATGCTGGGGGATATCAACTATTGGTGATTTGAGACAAGCCTCCTCATCTCTATGGGACTCAGTTTCCTCATCAGCAACTTGAGGGTTTGGACATCATCTCTGTGGTGGCTTCCAGAAGCTAAAATATTTTGTGATTACTTGATTTCAGGGCAAAAGGAAGGGAAGGGGTATGAGGTTAGGAAAGATGGTGGAATGAGATGGACATTACCTAATCATTACCCTAAATACATGTATGAAGACATGAAACGTGTGACTCTACTTTGTGTATAACCAGAGACATGAATAACTTTGCTCTATATGTGTACTATGAATTGAAGTACATTATGCTGTCATGTATAACAAATTAGAATAAATAAATAAATTTAAAATAAAAAAATCTTTGGAATGCAAAAAGCAGCAGATTTAATCATGAATGATCCCTGTACAACTGGGCAATTCTGTAGTCTCAAAATAGTCCACCAAAAAAACACTTGCTTGATCATAAAGTAAGGACATCTAGAGCTAAGAAGTGGCCTGGAACTGTGAGATCAGCCATGGAGACCACTCCCTCACTACCTGATAGTCTGAACCTTGATTGTGAAATCAAGGGGACAAGGTATTTTAAACACTATCTGCTCTATTTGAGTGTTTCTTTTCCTTCTAAAACTCACTTGACTAATCACTACATACTTGTGAGTAAAACTAAAATAAAAATCAATTTGATAATAAGCTTCCAGATTTCATCACTGCTTTCTGTTGTCAGTTTGCCTATAATTGACTTTAAGTGTCAAAAAACATTCACCTTTATGATGAAAGTCATTTAATTCTTCTCCTTTAAGACCATTCTAACTATTCTCTGTGTACACATGTGGGCCTCAAAAAAATAGGATGCACTTCTTTATTCTTGGGAAATTATCTGCTGCACCTCAAGTTCATCCTTTTTTTTTTTTTTTTCTGAGCTAATTTATTTTTCAGAGTGCATCAACTTACTCTCTTAGTCTTTCCCCTGCATGGGATTGTAGCTTTTCAACATTTCCATTCATATGGTCACTATAAGAAACTGACTCCAGTCTTCAAGTTCCATAATTATATTATTTAAATTCATATAGCAGTTAAATTTAACCAAAAAATTATCAAAGATAATCTAATGTTAAAATATATTTTTTCATTAATATAATTCTATTCTTTTTCACTGAAATAGACTATCTTTCTTTCTTTTTCCTTTCTTTAAATCTACTCTGAGAGTTTTCAATACTGTTAGTCCAGTTGCCTCAGCTCACAGAAAGACATACTGGCACCTCTTGAGTTTCTGATTTAAGATTTATTTCTTATAGTCTCAGATTAATATTGTATTTATAGCTCTGCTTTCTTTTGGTTTTATCCACCTCTCTATTTTAGTCATTTAGGATTCTGTGAATGTTCCCTTCATTTGTTATCTAGTGTAGTTTTTTTTTCCTCTTCAGCAATTTTTTCATTACAAAATCATTTTATTCATCCTTTGTATAACTCTATAAAGGCAGGTTCTAGCTAGGTGACATTTTATTTCTCATGTATTTCACTAAGATCTAATTATTTTGCCCTATTGTTATTTCTATAAGCATCTTTATAGATAGTGCAGAGATTGAATAGCATGTCTTGTACCAGGATTCTTAAAGGAAGCACGTTTCGGTGTATCATCTTGCTCCATTCTCCAAGTGTTCCAATTGTATAAGTGTGGCCATTCAACTTCTACGGTAATCATCTCTGGCACAAATGTTAGATAGTACTTTCTTATTTATAATAGTTCCTAATTGAGTGTGCAGTTTCTAGAAAAGTCTTAATCATCTTTTAATATAGACTGAATTGGATTAAATTCACATTTATATAAGAGGCTATGATAATCATAGCAATTGATAGAAATGTCAAAATCTTTACATATTCACTAATATATTTTATAAATAACAATGTGTAATGTACTATTTATTCTAGTATAAGGAGTGCTTGAACTGGAATATTCTTAGCAACAAGTATTTTGAATAGCACAAATGTTATGGTTTCAGGAAGAACATTGTTGTACTGATTAAGCTCTTAGCTTAGGGAGTCAGACCTGCTGGATTCAAAGCCTGGCTCCAAACAGTGATGTGAAATGCTAGGCAAAGTAATTAAAGCCTATCTGCTTCAGGTTCCTATTTTATTTTTGTTTTGTTCTGTTTTTTTTTTCATCTGTAAAATAGTAGTTCTTATTTCATAGGTTCTTATGAGAATTAAGTATGTTAAATGTGCAGTATGTAGAAAGTAACATAAAAGAGTTAACTATCATTTCAAAACTATATTGGTTGTATGTCATGTTACTGTTCTCTGATAAGTATAAATAAAACTCTAAATCTGCTCAGGTTCCCCTAGAACCTGAGTAGGTTCCTGAAGAGTTTCTAGACTCTTATCTGTGTAAGCTTCAGGCAGTGAACTTTGAACAGTTTAGACTGGTTTGGGTTCAATAAAACCTAGAAGGGTTTTGTTTTGTTTTGTTTTGCTTTTTTAGTGTGGGCTTTAAGACACCAGTAAGAGAATTTCTTGGGAGTGGAATTAGGTAGAGGTATCATTTTGTTAAATTGCATGCGATTTGTATGGCATTTAATTAAAACTATCAGGTATGGTGGTATTTAAAGTCTAAGTTTCCTATCTAATTAAGGTGTCAGTCCATTCCTGCCATTATAACAAAATACCATAGACTGGACAATTTATACAGAAAAAAAATATTTATTTGTTCAGTTTGGGAGCCTGGGAAATCTTAGTGTCTTCTAAGGACTCACTCTTTGCTTCCAAGATGGTATCTTATTACTTCATCCTTTGTAAAGGATGAACACTGTCTTCTCAGGGCAAAAGGAATGAACTCATTTCCTCAACCCTTTTTATAAATATACCAATTTCATTCATGAGAGCAGAACCCTATGACCTAATCACTTCCTAAATACTTCACCTATTAATATTATTGTATTGGGGATTAATTTTGACATGAATTTTGGAAGAACAAAAACATCCAAACCATTGAAGATGGATATTGGTCAAGGGTGGTAAGAAATCATTTTGAAAAACTTCTAAACATTTTTATTGCATTATTCCCTGTTGGGTCATCCTGGTTTTCATGGTCTTTCTGAGCTCCTGTGATAAACATCCAAGGTAACCACACTAACCTTACTGTGGAGTGCTCTTACTAAAGGCCATAAAGTCAAGATGGCTATCACTCGTTATTCTAGATGCTTTTTTAGCATGCATTGATGCTGGAAGACTGTGGAACAGATTTATAGTATTTGTTAATTTCCATGGTATAAATATTCCTGCCAAGCCTGACTTAAAGTTACCAATTGTTTAACAACATTGCAGAGGAGGCCCATGCATGGAGGCAAAGGAGCCATGGGGGTGCCCAGTCAATGGTTCTTGTGAACCAGTAGGAATAACTGTTAGCAAGTTACACAGAGCCAGAGTTTGTAAAAATGAGAATAAGAGTTAAGTATTCAGTGTAGGCACTGAGTGGACCAGACCATCTGTAACAGAATGGCATGGCTCTTATAGGGTCTGGGGTTTTTAAGGATTTTGGTGTCCCTCTCTTCTTGTCTTATTCTTTCATACCTGCATAAGCTGTTTATTACATCTTTCATTAGCCCTCAGCTAATTTTCCTTGCAAGGGTCCCTATTACTTAGTCAAGAGGGGAGTATACAAAAAGGTGGTCACAAGGGATAGTTGTAACATGCTCTTGAGGCAATAGTTCCTCTTAAGAAGTTATAATTATTCATGGCTGAGGATATTGGACATCGTGGTTCCCATTTTATAGATGTGTACCTGCTTCAGTAAGGTTCTGCATGGTTTCAAGTAATAGGGATTCTTGCCTGCTTTGATAAAGGTACCCATAATTTTGAATCCTAGTTCTTCTAAGTGGTCATAATTACCTATGGCTTAGGAAGACTGGACATTTTGGCTTTCATTCTCCAGATGCTCACCTGCTCTAGATGCTGGTCTACTCCACAGGACTGTAGTTTCAGCCCTATGACCTCATGAATTTTATTGAATGCTTTTGTCTAATTCCATGTAAGTTACCACCTTTCATTGTCCTATCTCTATCCACTTTCTCATAGCTGATTAGCTACTTAACAACAACTGGCTTATAAAATGACAAAAAATTTAACAATGGACTTGGTACCAGTAAGAGGTAGTTCCCCAGACTAATGCTTATCTATATATGGTCCCTTTACCTTAAAAATTTTATTAATGTGAATAAGAATAAAACTTCCCCTAATAACAGCTTCAACTTTTATAGTTCTTAAAAGATTAAAAATAAATTTGGGATAAGTACTATAAGTTCATTCTTTGGACTTTTCCCTGTCTTCTTCCTTGAAAAAATTCTATGCCAAAATTACAGAGTAGGATCAAAGGTACAAAGTGTTCTTGAAGGTGTTCAAGTAAGGACTGGGAATTTTGGAGCAGGAAGTGTCTATTCTTTGCTTTCCTTCTCCTGTGGGCTACAGAAAGCACATAAAAAATAATAATGGAAGTAGAGAAGTTTAGAATACATTAATTCAAAATGCCTAGCACAGCTTAGCCTTTCTTCTCCAATATGCCTAACATTCTCCCTTAAGCATTCTAAGGAAAACTCTAAAAAAAATTAAACTACAACTTAATGCATTGCAGCTCTTACTAGATTTGCTCAACCACCCTCTGTTAATAACTTATTTCATTTTTCAATTCCCTTTACCCATTTATATTTTAACAATCATTCCATTTGAACACTACATGAGCTGGTGATAACAACAACAAAAAATCCAATTATTATTTTCTATACATAACAATACAAAACTCTAAAGGCAAGGATTGTTCCATTTCATTCACCCGATTACCCTACTTACAATGGCGGAAGTTACATTTCTTTTTATAGTGAGACAGACATGGATGCCAGTTGCTTTGACAGTTTAGCAAAACAGGCACAGATTACATTTTACATGACTTTCAGCTGTTGAAAGTGGCAGAAATTAGTGCTAAATCCTGAAAGAAAAAAAATAATACTATTCTTAGATTTCCTAATAGCAGACTGATTCTTCTTGTTCAGAAGCTTCAGATATTTCTTAGTGATTTTAGGGGTTGTTTCATTTCACTTGTTCTTCCTTTATCTGAGTCCCACAATTACTCCATTGACATTATGCTCACTTGATTCTGAGCAATGAAGCTGAAAATCAACTTGCTAAGTTAAGGGCTGAGGGAATAATGGAATAATATATGGATAAATCCATGCAAGTGTTTGTGTGTGTGTGTGTGTGTGTGTGTGTGTGTGAGAGAGAGAGAGAGAGAGTGTGTGTGTGTGTGTGTGTATGTGTGTGTGTGAGAGAGAGAGAGATCTCCAGAGATCTCCTTCCTCTACATAACAGGACACCTGGGACACGTTACCTGTCTAATCACTTGATAGTCTGATTAAATTAGCTAGATATTGCTTCATCCAAGGGGAAAGTAGGGTTTCAAGACTGTTGGCTCTTCCTTAATTCTCCCCTAATGTTCAAGCAGGAAGATAATATGATATTTTTATACTTTTCTTGTCAGTCTAGGACAGCCCTGACCAAAGAAACAGGACAGGATTGGAATGAGGAAAGTTGACAAACCATACATTGATAACCATACATTGTTTCTTTTTTGAAACATTGAATGATGAAATTAATGTACTGAAATGTAAATTGTTTCATTCAAATATGGTGAAAATCATCTTTTGACAATATTTCTAGGTCAGAAAATTCAGAACAAAAATTATATGATTAAAACAGAAAGAAAGAAAAAGGGAATCCAATAATTTTCAAGCCTCTAGTCTCTTATATAGAGCACCAAAAGAGGTATTTCATAAGAATAAATTTTATGCCTTGTGGTTTCTAACATTGATCAAAAATGGTAAACATTTAAAATGACCTAAAAGATAAATATTAAACAACATATCAACAAACACATTAACTACAGTGGTTATCTAATGAAAGGTAGCAGAATATGCCACCCCAAAACATATTGCTTTGACATACTGATTATTTTGAACTGAAGGCAAGTAAGAAAAAACCTATCAGAAAAATTCTTGGGCCTGTCCTTTTGCCTAAAGGCACCTAACACATTTTTTTAAAGGTGTCCCATCTCCTCTTTATACCAGAAAAACAGAGTTAAATACCGAAAAAGACTTTACACTCTTATCAACAGAGATAGCACAGGAGGAATCTCCATAACAAGTTTCACTAGTCAGTCCTTATCTACCATCAGTTAATCCATTTATTTCCCTTCCCACAATTTACAGTCCCTAGAAATTCAAGTCCTTTTCCTTTGGCTTGTATCTTTTCTAAAAATGTAATGGTCTTCTGTTAAGATGTTCTATAACCCCAAATCTTAACTACTTCTTTGAGTTACTGATCTAGTACTCCCTTGTATATGCATAATTGCATATATTAAATAAGTTCTGTTTCTTTTTTCTTGTTGATCTGTCCTTTGTCAGTCTAATTTGAAAGACCCAGCCAATAAGCAGAAGTTGAGTGGAGAAAAGATAAACATTTTCTCATCTGCACAACCATACATAAAAAATTGATCAGTTTCTGATGGACTATTTAGTGTCCTGTCTGGTATACATAAACTGAGATTTTTATAATTACAACAGTACTACTTAATCCTGCAAGATCCAGCTAACATTATACTATAAATCAGCAATATATATTCCTTAGATACATGAAAGTTCTTTTCCACTCTTAGCCACGTGCAGATCAATTTTCAGGAGTCATTCTGACTGAGGAATTTGATTGCATCTTAAGAGGTTAAAACTCCTCTGGCAAGATATGCTGATTTATTGGTTTCAAAATGGAAATAAAAATTCAAAGTGCTGGATCAGCAAAACCAAGACACTGAAAGCTAGTGACCTTCAGGACTCTCATGAGAATCCCTGTTAAGGTGGCCTGATCCCAAAATCAAAGAAAGAATTGACTATCTTAGGCTTTAAACAAGCTCTGATATTCAAAATTGCAAACTTTGGACTGGACTTTGAGAGAAATATCAGGGTATTATGGAGGCTTTTCTGCTAAGATACCGAGTTGAACAAGTCCAGGAAGTAAGATGTACTGACATATTGACATTTTAGTTTATGCAAATGGTTCTCCTGGGAGCAAAATTTCAATCTGATTCCTTTTTAATATTGTGAAATCGTACAACATGGTAGCCATGCTTGAGTGTACATCACTGACAATATCATTCATTGAATTCAAATTTCTAGCTTTCTCACTCCTCCCCCACTACTTTAAACATGTCATAACATGCAATTACAAATGCTATTTCATATTTTGAAAAGTCTTTGTATGTGTTTTCCTTCACACCATTAGATTATTACCTAATTAAGTAAATATTGACTTATAATTTTGGAATTTTCAAACTTTGCTTCAGTATTTTCTAAGTGTTTCAAAAATAATGTTAAAATAGAAAGGGTACATGACATCTATGTACTTGACTGTCCATTAAGGAGTTAGAAGCAACCCAGGTCCTCAAGAATTCTATGCTATGTTGATGCCTTCAAAGAATCATGTATTTTTTTTCCTTTTGTAGTAATATGTTTATTCTACTTCTTTACAAAATGTCTAGTTAGTTATTAAGACTCAGTTCAAAAGTTGGCTCTGCTCCTTCAGAGAATGTCATATCCTCTTTGACTTAAATACCTCTCATGCCGCATACTCTGTTATGTAAAGCATTTACATGCTTTTCTTTTCTATCAAAGTATAAAATTACTTTGATGAAGGGATTTATTTTATTTATTGCATTCAGTGCAACTAGCACAATGTTTGATACTTAATGGACCTGAAGAAGCTATATTGAGTAAACAAATAAATGTCATACATGGACCAAAAAGAAAGAAATTAGAAAAACAGGACACTGGACCCAATGATCCTGGATTTCAGAGTCTCTCTGTTCTTTAGCATCAGAATAATCACACAGTAATAACTGTGCTCAAATCTAACTAAAGACAAAGCTGTATTTTTGTGCTCTGAGAGGTAAATTCCCCAATTAAAAAACAAAAAAAACAAAATAAAACAAAAATCTGAAATATTTTGGTGCACACACGCACATCATTTTGGAATCCCTTAATAGTCATGATATTCATTAGTATAAGTCATAGCAATTGAATATTACAGTCTGTGATTTTGAAAATTGTGCTGTCTAAACAGTTTTGCAAACAAACTTTTATAGCTTAAAATACAGTCCACTTGGCTATTGGTTGTTATCCATTGATTTATAGGATAATTAAAAGACCCAAAACAATAACCAAAAATAAAACAATAATCAAATATATTCACTAATATATAGCTTTTGGTCATTTTTTCAGTTAACTTAGACTATTGATTTGCAAAGAGGTGAAGGACAGCCTCCGCAGTATATATCACCTGCCATATGCCAAACTTTATTAAACAAATTTTGCAACTAGTCACAGGTTTTAAAGGGACAGGTCTGGTCTCAGGTAGAAGATGCATTGGGATTCAGCCACATTTTCATTATGATCTTTGTAACCTGGTAAATATTATTTTTCCTCTAAAGATAAAGGAGACAAATCTGTGAGACTATGTCAATTGATACTAGAAAGCAACACAGCACACAAAGTTCTCAACATACATCAGATTTCAACATGTGTCCATGTGGACTAGGAGTGTTGCTTTGGAGTATTAATTTAAATTTTATACCAACAAGAGTTAATTTGCTTCAACTTCTTTACTTCAGTTTTGCTATTAATAGATGTTGATAAAATTCTTATTTTTCTGTAATTGTATATTTATTGTGCTTTGAATGAATTAATATAATCTGTCTTAATGCTCATCCTTTATTTCGTGTATTTATTGATTATCTGTTAAGATACTGCAATGGAAGGCAGTTCTTTTGTGAGATAATCTAAATAAAAGAACAACTAATTCATATCACATAACGTTCTTAAAATTTTATTTTCAGGCTTTTCAGGCCTGCATTCTTATTCTTCTTTACTTTCAAGACATGTGTTGAGTCAAAAAAAATTAAATATACCTGCTCTTTACAAAATATGTAGAACTATGTATAAGACACATAGAGCTCCTCACTTCCTTCATGGTCCAAACTCTGCAGAGTGACAAATAAGGAGAGAATAACCTGAAATCAGAGATTGCATAGAATAATTTAGATTTCTTAAGTTTTCCTAAAGGAAGTGTATAGATTAATCACTTCTAAAATTTGATTTGGACATATCTTTATTTCCTCCAATCTTTCTACTCTCAGAAGTACCTAAACTGCCTTTGTTCACTGACACAGCCCCTGCATTGCAACCAGATTCCTCATTGTTTGTTAATTAGCTCCCCCCACTTGCTGTCTAGTCATGCCAGGCCCTCAAGTTAATACACTAAGACACAACCTCTATATATGGTATGCCTTTCCCCATAAGAGCTCACCACTATCCTAGCATTTTCTATTAAGTTACCTACAATGTACCAGGTGCAAAAAGTATATGCAAATTAAAAGAAAAGAATATAAGTGAGGGAATGGACTCTTGGTAATAATGAGAAAAATGTCATTGGCTAGAAAAAAGATACTCTTGCTTTGATACCTCCAAAGTTTTGCCTCTTTATCTTTTTTCTTGCTTTGTTTTGTTTGTTTTTTTTTCCTTATGCTTCTATCTATATATTGCTCTTTTAAAACATCACAATTAATTCCCCTTCATACCTTTAAAATGTTTATAAAATCATATATTTTCTACACTGAGTCCAATACTGTTATGACACAATTTCTCACATGGATCAGTGGAAATCATCAAGTGATTCAGGGCACTACCTGCAAGGATGAAAAGCCAGATGAATGGGTAGTGTCAAGTTGAATGGCTATAGCGGCACTTTGCGTTTAATAGAACATGTAAGATCTTTGCTTTATGACTACACACACACACACACACACACACACACACACACACAGTCAATTGTATTTAGATGATGAAACAGAGCTGAGGCTATTTAGGCGCAGAGAGCAATACATAGGAGTAATACCCATCAATATGCCTCCCTGAGAGTGAGCAAAGTTGCTTAGGTTAACCTGATATCAAAAACTCTAAAAGCAAAATGTTTGGTTTGGGAAAATGGTGATAATATCAGACAGAGAAAAAATTTAAATGCTTTTTGTGCATCAATTTCTCTTTCTTTCCTCCTTCCTTTCTTTCCCCCTCTTCCTATTTTTCTTCCTTCTTCATCTCCTTCTTTCCTCCTTCATATAGCCACCTTTTAATTATTTTTCTCTGTGCTAGAATTTGCATATGCAGACTGAAGTCAGTCTATAAGGGATTATACTCCATACAGAAAGGTAGATGCTAAATCAACAAGAGAAGAATTAGATGTATAATTATAAATTTTGGTGGATATTATAAATGATAATAACAGGATTCTATGAAATAAAATGAGAATGCCTAAGTGATTTTATCAAAGCAGCATTAAACAGTAGTTAAGAACTGATCTTTCAAAGTCTACTTAGTTTTTGTTTCTCCCACTTCCATGCTTTGGGACAATGAACAAACTGGTTAATATTTTGTGTATCAATTCATTTATAACATGAAAACAATATAGCATTTCATTCATTGAGGAAAAGGAAGTATCCTTCTTTCTTAAGAATAAAAGAATTAATATGTAAGTATATGTCAACATGTAAAGCAGTGACTGAGAGGATAGTATTTCACCATAAATGTTAGCTACCTTAATTTGGATAATCTGAGAGGGCCTTCATAACACATTGATATGCACATTCTGTTAATGTTTTTAGGAATATTTTATTTATTAATCTGTATTTATCCTGGTATATCTCACAAAATGGAGAAGAGCTTAAATTTGTCAGTGTTTCTAAATAATAAGTACATTTAACTTTCATATGTGGCTATTAAATGATTCACAGGAAGTTTCAATGGTAATTTTATTTATTTACTTACTTATCTTAATTTTTATTTTTTTTGTGGTGCTGAGAATTTAATCCAGGGCCTTGTGTATCCTATGCAAGAAGTCTATCACTGAACTAAATCTCAGTGCAGATAATTTTGTTTTTAATTGTTAAAGGTTGATATAAATTACATTGAGACAATTGATTGGATCTGGTTTTTGGAATAAGAATCTTTTCTTATCAACATAGCAGAGAATAAATATCATGGCACCATTGCTTATAATACAAATTCAGAATTGTTCAACCCAAAGTTAATTTATTATCATATAGCATTTGCATTATGAAAACTTGACCCATGGGGAAAATGTCTTTATGTGAAAGTGTTCAATAAATGTAAAACTTCAAAAACCACTCATCCAGAAAGTGATCATTAGGGGCTTTGACGAGCCACTCATGCAAGCTTTGAAATTTACTGTCAGTGGGAATTTGAGGCAAAGTGCTAGTTCATTTGAATCATTTATTCTGGAACCCTGACTTTTGCTCTGCTATGAATCTTTGTCTACTGATTGTCTCAAATGAGATTTCTTCACTATGTCCCATTCTCCACATTGGATATAATTAAAGGAGTCGTTTGTTGACTAATCTGCTTTTTTCTGTATCATGTCTCAATCTGCCAGATCTTCCTGGTGAGTAAGATGGGAAGGTACATCAATTTCTACCTCATACAGTTTACATAGTGCAGTTTCATTTCCTTAACAGGTTCTGAGTGCCCTACTGGCTGCGGGGAGCACATTATTCACCTAGCAGTTCAGTGGGAGCAGTCTTTAGTCTCAGCATACCTACATTTTTTTCCCATCGAAGGGACTCAGAATTTGTGTTTGTTTTGAGTTTTGATTTGTATTCGCTCTAACTTCCCACTTTAGCAATTATTTGTATAGGGACCCTATGTGAAAGTAAACATTTAAAGGTGTTTGTGGATTTCGTTTTATTTACTTATTTATTTCATTGAAGTTAATTGCAAGACAAATTTATGTTTGGCAAAAAGGATGTGCTTAGTAATATTCAGAGAAAAATGAGAGGAAGATTCACACACTAATACATGAATTTCAGAAACGTAGGGACCATGATTTTTTATCTCTCACACCACCTACTTAGTACCTGTCACTTGATGGTCTGCAAGTGTATGCTACAAAACAGTTGGTTTAAGCTGTGGCATTCAATTCACTCTTTTCATACCACATGGACCATTCATTGCCTTTTACAGAGGGTTGAATAAAGGGACATTTATTGACAATAGTACGGTTGGTAATTTCAAAGACTCATATGAAATAAGAGCATAATATTTTTAATTAGTAGTTATATTTTCTACATTTTGTGCATTAAAACTAAAGGGGAAAACAAAATAAAACAAAAAATTTAAATTGTAATTAACTATAGGTCATTTTGAGGCTTCTTTTACCTTCTCTTATTACCTGTCTTCCTCCCTCCATTCCTTCTTTTCTTTCTTTTTATTTCTATCTACACATATGTTGTTGATTTCTATACCTAAGAGGGATGCTCCTTTATGGGCAGTATAACTATGATTTGAGTTGCAAACAGCAAATATTAACAAATATCAGAAATCCAGATCAGAGTTGTCATATGTTAAAAATCAAGTCCCTTTGAAATATTTTATACTAAAATAAAACAGACCATGACCTTGCCTACCTTTTCACTTTGGGTGGTAGATGATAATATCCTCACACTGTCTGCCTACCAACATGTCCTTTAAAAAGGTCTAACCTGTTGGGTGTGGTGGTGCAGGCCTGTAATTCCAGTGGCTTGGGAGGCTAAGGCAGGAGAATTGCGAGTTCAAAGCCAGACTGAGCAATGTATTAAGACCCTAAGCAACTCAGTGAGATCCTGTCTCTAAAATAAATACAAAATAGAGCTGGGGATGTAGCTCAGTGGTTAAGTGCCCCTGAATTCATTTCCCCAGTACCCCAAAACAACAACAAAAGTCTGACCACACTCCTTGTCAACTAACAAGGCCAGAGCTTTGAATAGATAATTAAGTAGAGCTTTGAGTAGAGAATTGCATTACACATTCATAGTACACTAAGGTTGATTGGTAGTAACATTACTTTATTCATTCATTCCTTCAAAAAATTCTTGAATGATTGAGTCATGAATGAGACAAAGTACTTCAATTTTTGTAGATACTGAAGGAACCAAAAATAAATAAATGCATAATTTCAGCTTGTGATATACCTAGGAGAAAAATGAGTTGAGTTACAGAGATAGAGAATAAATGACCTTCAGAGTTTATATACGATTGTGATGATCATGGAAGGACCTTCTGAATAGGTAATTTATGATGGCTTTTCTGACATATTAAATTAACTGGGCTCTGATCCCTAGTTATTTAATCAAACAGTAGTCTATGAGGTTCTGTGAAGAAAGTGTGCAAATATAATTAGGTCACTAATCAGTGGACTTTAAATAAGAATGACTATTATGAATGGAACTGACTTAATTAATTAGGCCTTTTACATTGGGGTTGAAGGAAGGCCTTTACATTGAGGAATAGGCGCAGCTCTGCCTCAAGGTAACAGCGTCATTCCTGCAAATATTCAGTGCTCATAATCCCCCCTTCCTGATGATCTGATGAATATACTGGGTCTCGGAAAAGCCACCCCCACAATTGCATAGGCTGTACCCTTAAAATAATAACTCTTGCTCTCTCTTTGCAAATGTGTGTTCGTGTGGATGTTGTCCGCTGCTTCTCCAATTGAGCCCTGAAGGATTTTGTAATATTTAACCAAAGTATTCAATAAATTGTGGAAATTTTAAGGTCCTATAGAAGAGCAATTTTGTCAGAGAAGTGAGAAAAAAACCTCAGGCAGAATGAGAGCTTAAGGAAGATGCAAATGGCCAGTGTTTCAAATGTGCACCCATGGGTCAGAAAATCAGATACTGATGCTGATTGATAGGGTCCAAATGTTTTAGGGATTTGAAGGCCTTGTAAAGGGGTTAGGGGTTTATTTGAGTAGAAGGCATGGAGGGTTTGGAACACTGAACTAGTGTACTTAGGTGTTCCTTTTAACTGTTGCCTTCTGCTTCTGTATGAAACGTTGGTCCTATGTGGTCATGATAGGCACAAGGAAGGTAATCGTGGCATGTCTTTATAATGGATGATGGTGGCTAGACTCACATAGCAGCAGAGGTGGTAAAAGTGGATGATTTAGAAATATATTTTGTGATAGAAGTGCCAATACTTACTGTTAGATTAAATCTACAGATAAGAGAAAGCAGCAAATTAAGGACAAAAAGGCATTTTTGCTGGAAAATCTGGACAAATAGAAACATTTTTAATGGAGAACACAAAGACAGAGAAGGAGCAGGCAGATGAGATGTGTCAGAATCCAGGGAAGAAGTGGAGGAGTTTATCTGCTGTAGAAGATGAAAAGCCCAGTGTGGGTTCCAGAGGCAGGTAGACTGTGAAACATACTTTTGTAAGAGTATAGCAGTTCTTTCCCACTACCTTATTTCCATGAAATAAAAAAGAAATAAATAAAAAGAAAAAGAAGAGAAAACTATCTGAGACTGAGAGTGTAAGACCACATAGGAAATTTGAAATAACTTGGCAAGGATGGAAGTCATTGTTTGAGAGAGTGGGAGACATGGACAGCAACAGGCCTGCCTGAGGTGGGCACCATGGAATTCAGGTGAGACCTGTCAACTGGGAGCATGCTGCTTGCTTGCCTACCGATATCAGATGTGGATTAATGAAGAGTCGGTGAGTATAGTAAAGAAACGAGAGGGGCAATAAAATGGAGGGTCATATATATGGTTTATGATGATGGGCTAATGGCACATAACTTGGGTGAGGAGATAAACTTAGAAAATGAATGGGGTGAATTAGCAAGTGGTAGAATCAGTGGATTGCAGGTCATGATTAAGTCAAAGAACCATGAGATTTGGAGAACTTAAAAGAATGACCCGGAAGGTAGAGGGTAGTCATGGAATGTTAGGATGCTTGAAACTAGAATGATATTAAGGGTTTAGTTGCAGGTAAGGAAAAAGCTTCTGAGTATAACTGTAGGTGTGATTGAGGGAGAGTAGTAACAAAAGTATTTGAGGAGATAAAACTCCTTATAGGGTTTTTATGTAACTATAGCAACAAGTAATGTTGCATGGTGTATCACTGTTTTGGGCTACTACAACAAAACACCACGGACTGGATGCTTATAAACAACAGAAGTTTATTTCTCACAGTTTTAAAGGCTGAGAAGTTTAAGATAAAGGAACCAGAAGATTAAATGTTAGTAAGGTCCTATTTCCTGGTTTATGGAATGGTATCTTATTGTTGTGTCTTTATGTGTTATTCTTTTTTACATTACAATAATGAAATATTGGGGTTCTGGTGTTAGAGGCCGTATATAGATTATGAATTGATTTAAGGCATCACAAGGCAGGGGGGTTGCTTCTCTGAGAACTCCTGCTGTGAATCCACCAGTTGCAGATGGCTCAGATTAAAGCTGACACCCTACCTTAGCTCACAGCTGTAGGTTCAAAGGCAGCCCCTGGAGGTGGGTGTAGCCTCCCCAGCCCCAAACAACTTGTTTTTCCCATCTTTATCATGTTTTCTTCAAGAAGTCTACCACACTGAAAATTTTTGATGTATTTCCCCTTAAATAAAGGATTTGGGCCATTTTCCCTTGTTCAGTTCCAGTTCCTATCCAGGCTAGAATACCCACCAGGCCCTGACTTTTAAAACTATTTTCTCTCTATTGTCTTTTGTTCCTTATTGATTATTTTTAGACTTTTTAATTTTTCCAGCTGGTTCATGCCTCCAAGCAGGATTTTGCTCTACCAGGGTACTAGTATCCATGACATTCAGGGAAACTTTATAAAAAAGAGCTTTAGTGTGGCTAATGGTTCTGGATCAAGGCCAAGGGGTGTAGCTGATGATGGCTTTCTTGCTGGCACAGAGAATAAGGTATCACAAGGTACTATGGATAGGGTCTGGAGCATTCCCTAAAGGCCTATGTGTTGAAGGCTGGGTTCCTAATTGGTGTTATTGGGAGATGGTGGAAACTTTAGGAGATAAGGTCTAATGGGGGTGGGAATCTTTGGATCACTGAGGACTGGCTCTAGAAAGGGATTTTGATACCTTCCTCTATCTTTTGCATGTTACCCTAGAGTTGAAAAGTTTTGCTTTGATACATACTTCTGCCATGATGTGCTACCACAGGCCCAACACAGGAAGGTCAAACCAGCTCCTTTAGATCTATTTTATAAAGGCCCTAATACAATTTATGAAGGCTGTCCCTGTCCAGATCTAATCAGTCCCCAGTCTTCATACCATAACCTTGGAAGTAGAGATTTCAACGTGAACTTTAGGGAAGACACAAACCCTTAGACCATAGCAAGTGGCACCTTAAATAAGAGGGAGGAATTGTTGTCTATAGGTAGTAATGACTACCCAGACCAGAGTAATGCCTATCTGTGGAAAAGAATGCCAAAGCAGTTGCTTAGAGCTGCAGGGGAAAGAGGGTATATAGGTAAGTGGACTTGGTTTCTTCCACAGACTATGGAAACAAAATTTATGCTATAAATGTAGGATGAGGTGGTTGTGCAGAGAGCTCATTGTGATCTGTCTGGCTTAACGTGAACAGTATTATGGCTGGAGCTGTCCCTAAAGTAATGGTGAAAGACAGGAGCCTACTCCTCAGCACTAAGAAAGTGTTGTTAGCATCTTCCTTGTGGCAGTTTTGCAATGCACCTACCTCACCCTGGCATACCTGGCCATGGGCTCATTCAAGCCCACCTGGATTCTACTGCAGAACTAGAAAGTTTTTATCCATTTAAAACCTAAGCAAGAGTCTTCATTTTGCCTTACTACTCAACTCAAATCGATGTACGAGTCCTTAACAGCACTTGATATTGTTATTTCTCCTTCAAGTTTGCCATTTCTTGCCTTCCCATTCGACTAATCTGTCCTCAGTATTATTACAAATTTGCAGCAGCATCCAAACTTGTTTCTTTGTCTTCAGTCTTCAACTCTCTGATCCTTTTTCATTATCTATAGCCAAAGTCTAAAGTACAAAACTAATGCTATCAATTTAAGATCTTAATAGCTCCCTAATGCTTTCAAGAGGAAGTTCAGCCTCTTGACCCATCTTTCAGTGCCCTCTTGACCTAACTTTGTGTATTTCCTAGTCCTCATCTATGCTTTTTACCACTTCTGACCTGGGACAATCACTGAGCTGTATGTACAACTGAAATTTCTCCAATACGCCATGCTGTGTGAACCCCTGCATGTGCTATGTGCCTTGCTTGGAACTTGTGATTTCCTGCTACTCAACCTGTAGGTCTCAGCCTAGATGATGCCACTTCTGCTGAGAAGTTCCCTCTGATACCATGGGGGATTACCTGTCTGCTCCCAGAACTCTTCATACTTATTCCAGTCATAATATGTATCGATTAGGCTGGAAGTGGACTGCTTTCACTTCTGTCTCCTTTACTGGACCAAATTTCTTGCCAGAACTTGTTCTGTTTCTCTCAGTATTGGCTTATGAGGGGCTAGCATAGTATGAAGTACATAATACAAGCTCAGGGCAAAGCATCTTGACTGAGGAGAATGAATTTTAGCCAAAGATAATAAAGAGCAGCTCTGATTATGTATGAGAATGTCCTCCTCTCCCCCACCCACAGAAGAATTTCTAGGGAGGTTTATGAATAGAAATGTTTATGGTCCTTTCTCTTGGCCTGAGGAAGGACTTTTTAAAATGAATTCATGAACGATGTGTAAAACTGATATTATGTTAGATCCCTTTAAATAAGGGCTCATGGAACATTCAAGTGAAGGTGATTTCATGTAATAAACAGGGCAGGCCTCCTTACGAGATGACTTTTGTTCTAGTTTCACTCTTGCTCTCTCCCAATACCATTGTTGCCATGTCTATATCAGATCACCAAGCAAATGCATATATGTATGATCCCTGATTGAGTACACAGTTCCAATTCTTTCCTAGGGATTCCTCAGCCTATTACTAATTAAGGGATAGAGCTGAGGCCCCTATTTATGTACCATATATAACATTCTATTAGGTTCAAGGTATGTCTGTTTTCTAATTGCACATAAAAGACTCTAGGGACATTGAGACCCACCAGGCAGGGTATTTATGTCTTTTGTCTTCACTGAAAGATAGGTTTTAAGCCTGTATTATATTCTGGGCTCTGGGGATATAGGAGCAAATGAGATGAGACAAATTGTTGTTCTACCAATTATAAGCTAGAAAAAGAAGCATGCACTGAACAAGTAAAAGTATAAGCCGTCCATGGAAGGAGGATAATAGCACCACAAGTGCACATTTGGGGGTTTGGGAAGGCTTCAGGGATTGACATGTAGACTGTGACAGATGAAGTGATGTGCACTGACTAGTTAAGGACTGAAGTTTGCTCAGAAAGCTCTGCTTTCCTGAGGCCCCATAAAGAAATCTTAACCCCTGCCATGGGGGTTGAGTGCTTTCCGTTTCTGGTGAAGTGGTCATTGTCCCCCGAATGTTGGACTTTATTACTTCTGGAGTGGTGAGAACTGCTACTTGAAAGTTTCTAAATAATGCTGGACTTCCAAGAAAACTTAAAGACTGGAAAATTCTATAGCAAAGATGAAGGCTCTGCAAAATCCTGAGTGAATTCACTTGCATTCTAGCCAACTCATCACATCCCTGAGTCTACTACTCAGGGTGTGATGGGTGTTGTCACTAGCACCAGCCATTACATAGAGTTTCCCAAGGTGTGATCAGTACCATAAAACTGCATCCAGGATAACCGTTTTTATATGTTAATTTGCTTCATTGTCCTTGCATCCCACAGAAAGTATTATGTGAACCATCCTCTAAGTTCTTTTCCTCTTTTAATTGAAGTCCTCTAATTCCCTTAGAGGACTAAGCTATGGGCCCACAGAGATGTGAACAGATACATAGACATATCTGTATAGAGGTTTTCCTTATACACAAGGTTCAACCATGAACATTGTAATGGACAAAGGTTTGAGGCTGGCACTCTCCATTTAGAATTTATGAAGATGTTTACATTAGACTCAATTAATATTAAGCTCCTATGAGTTGCACAGAAAATGTTTGGTGATGTAATTGTCAATAGTTGAAAGAAGAAAATAGTGAAAGTTATACTGATGGAGGATGAGTTGTTATTCATTGGTATCAGGATACATAGATATCTTAATTTAAATGCATAGAATAGACATTCTATGAATATAAAGATTGTTTTAAAGCATATAGACAAGGTTTTACATTCAGGAAACATTTTAGAAATAGCTTTTTTCAGTACATGTAAATGCATTTCTGCTGAGTGGTTTCAACCTATAAAATGACAAAGTATTTATGAATTATTTTAGAGATTTTCATATACTAATGAACCAAATATATCTGATGTATTATTATTATTATTATTATTAGGCAGTGTTGGGGTTGAACTCAAGGCCTCACATATGCCAGACAATTACTCTACTACTAAGCTACATCCCCAACCCCACAGTAATTTTTACTTAGAAATATTGATATCTTATGAAAATTTTGTAATTCAAACCTGAAATGACAAATTCACACTTTAAACCATTCCTATTATTTTCTAAATGTCATTATAATGCTTCTTCTCTCTGAGTTAACGTGAAAAGTTATTAATTTTGCTCTTCTTAAGGACTGTCTTTCATAAAGAATAGTTTGAAAGCAGCTTTTTATTGCCACTTTTGAGGTGTAGCCTCTTTCTGAGGAAGAGTCAAGGTTTTCTGAACTTTTATCATAAAAGAAAACCATGTATCGGGCACAGAAAATATTATTTCTGACCCAAATCTCTTTAGTGGAAGGCCAGGTCACTGTCAGGTGGACTATACAAACAGTCTCTTGATTAAACTGAAGCAATGGATAAGCTGAGTAATTGCCTAGGGAACTGACTTTATATCTCATAAACCTATGGGTCTCCACAGTTGCTGTGCTATAACCTTGTACTTTCTTGATCAGCCCTACTGAGCTTTCATGTTGTTTTTGGATTGGCTGAAACTGGCTATAGTCCAGATAATTGGATAAGAAATGTTTACCAATATATCCTGCATCCAACTTCTGCCACAAATACAATCAACTTCTGCCACAAATTTAATCACAAATCACTCCACTTGTTTGCTTAATTTCCCACACTAATTATTTTAAATCATTTTTTCCACTTACTATTTTGGTTTCTTTGAAGATGTTTTACAATAGGATCAATTCTAGACATTTAACAATTTGATTCATGACCTTTTGTTCTTACTGTGTTAATTAAGTCACTAGTAAAAATCTAAGTCTGCATTTTGGCATCATCTGAGTTTTTTTTTTTTTTTGTGTGTGTGTGTGTTTATGTGTTATGTAATGCTTTAGATGCTTTAAGAGAACGATGACGTGATTCAAGAAATGACAGTGAATTTAAAGTCAAGGCATTGATTTGATCTCTTCAGATTGTTGAAGACAACAAATATAAGACAAGAATGAAAGAAAAATCATTCTTAAATTCATCAGAAGGAATCTGATTGTCTATCTTCTTCATAACTTTTGTGATTAAACCATTCAAATTAGCTTGAAGAAGAAACCAAAGTAGGAGGAAGATATTTTAAAAAGGTGGGAATTTAGTACAATACTCCTGATCCATATTATGGAATCCTTAGGAAGTGAATGTGCCCATTTATTTCTTATTTTTTGAACTTAGTTTCTTCTTGTCTTCTGGGTCTTGAGAAGTTGTTGTCTTTGTTTTTTATTATGTTTGCTTTATTCATTTTTCCTTTTCCTGAAACCAGCTTTCTCTTAATTCACAAAAAGACTAGCTACCAAAAGCTATCAAGACTTTAAAACCTACTCACATATCCTAATGTTGCAGGGCAAGGGTCTGTGGAAGAGCTGGGGCAGCCACACCAGTCCTCTCTCATCAGGTTTTGAGATAATCCCAGAGAGATTTCAGACAAGTCACTTAGAGTAGCGGGCATGGATTTATTAAAAGAGATAGGAAAAGAGAAAAGGGGGCGACTCTCAAAGGAAAGCATGGGTACTTTCAGAGAAGAGAGGAATGCTGCACCCCTGTATCCTCCAGTTCTCTTAGTGGTCCTAGGGAAATTTCTAGAGACTAAACTCAGGTCTACCTCTTGACTTTTGACTGAAAGCAGGATTGCATTAGACTTCCAAGTCCCCACATACATGGTAAAGGTCCCAGGGAACTTTGTATCAGTTTGGTCCATGCTGACTGGTTATAATTGGAAATTGTTCTTATAGATTATATCATTAGGATGAATTATCTTTATCTCTGTGAGTTCTGAAAGGACATTTGTTGTCATAATCATGTATGCTTGGAGACAGTTAATACACCCTCAAGTTAACTGACTTGCATGACCCAGAATGAGGACATTCACATTTGGGCTACATTCCAGGCAGTTCTGGAACTGAGATGTCAAAAGACTCAATCACTTATCAAAATACCCAAAGTATTAATTTCTCTTTTAAGTCATCTTTTATTGCATTATATTCACATGAAATTTCTGGCAAGTCTTTCTGGTGGCTATGCTCCAACATATGGCTCAAAAGAGGAGAGAGAAAATGTCTAGACTAAGGATGATCGAGCTTTATCGGCAGAAAACCAGGTTGAACTTTTAATAAACTATGAACACATAGTACACATGAGTAGAGTTTGCTGTACTAATCAAATAAAAGACATAAAATGTTAATGAAACATTTAATGGCCTACATAATCATTATTGTGCTGCATAGTAATTAGGTATAAAATTGTAAGCAACTCACATGAAAGTCAATAATTATAATGCTTTTTTGGTGACTGTTCAAATTCATATTTTGTTTAACAGACTCTCTTCATAGTGACATGATAAGAGTCTACTAAAACAGTGTTAGGAATTCTGGTCATTCAAAGAATAAAAACAATTTATAGTTAAAAAAAAGAAAAAAGATGCAAAAATGGAATAAGGGAAGTATATTGCAATATATTAATATGTATGAATAAAATCACTCAAATGAAAGATATATTGCTTGCTTGTCATTAATTTTACTATTATTATTATTATTAATAGGGGGGATACTAGGGATTGAACTCAAAGGCACTTCACCAATTAGCCACCCCCCCAGCCCTATTTTGTATTTTATTCAGAGACAGGGTCTCACTGAGTTACTTAGCACCTCACTTTTGCTGAGGATGGCTTTGAACTTTGGATCCTCCTGCCTCAGCCTCCCAAGCCCCCTGGGATTAAAGGTATGTGTCACCATGCCCAACAATTTAAAAAAAAATAAACACTATTTTAAAAGTTATTTTCCAAGAATATGATAAGATTAATTTGGCACTTTTCCCCAACTACATACACTTTTCCATTTCTTGATCTCTGTCTCTCATTTTCACACACAAAATAATAACTTACATGCTGGATTCTCCCTTATGTTCATTTCCTATTGATGCCCTTCATCAAAGCATCAACCCAACATTTTCTCATGTCCCACAAAATACCTTGGGGATAGATTTGAGGAGGGAAAGAGCTGTAGAATCATGAAGTAGGTCTTCATACCACTGCTCTAGTAACAAACATTCTGAGGAAGTTAGATTAAAGTTGCTGGGGACAACAACATATCTGTTCCTGTGATTTAAAAGAAGATAATCATGAAGAACAGTTTCAGAGACTGAGATGAAAATCAGCAACACTCCATGATCTTTCTTCCTGTGTCACTCTCTCAGCTTCCTGAAATGACTAAGGCAAGGTTCCCACAGGAATCAACCACCTGCTCAGCTTGGTGTATGCCCATGAATCAGTGAAAAGCTGAGCTATAGCTTCTGTCTCACACTGGATGTCAAACCAGACTATAAGTCTCCTGCTTTCTCCTGGGCAATCATCTCATGGTGACTGCTTCCAGGAGTCTGGCTCTTTGCATTTATCTTCTCCAAAGATTCAGCCAAAGAAATTGGGCAGGGAAAGAATAATTTAAATAAAAGGGTTGCCACGTGAGGGCGTAAAGAAAAAATAGCAACATGTTTCCTACACCCCTTTACCCATTCCCTGTCCTTCTTCAGCAGTCTTTATTTTGCACTTAAGAAGATGACTAAACGCAACATGGAAAACTATTTTCCCCTCATTCATGCTAGACCCTGGGGGGTGAGCGGAACCTGGTGGGAACTTCCACTTGTGTCTTAAATCAAGAACAGCACAGCCATTTGAGACTCAGAAGTAACAGATGAATGTTTTCTCAGAAGCACAGAAATCTCAGTATTCACCTTTAATGTGCATGTGGAAACGCTAGAGAGTCACAGGTTTACCTGCTCCAACTTTTCTACCTACTGTGTCAATCTGCTTTCAGCTACATTTCCCTGGAAGAAGTTAGGCAATCTCTCTTCCTGTCAGTTTTGGCCTAATGCTCTCAGCATCTTCCACCTTAGAGCCATTGCCTTCTCAACAGTGAATGCTCTCTATCTACCACATATGTATGTTTTTCCTTCCTCCAGTATATAGTTCAGAAAACAAAAACACAAAAGTTCTAGGCTTCCAACTAGGTTTCTAATCCTGCTGATTTCAGTCATCTTACAAAAACTTGTTAAAAATATAAGATAATATCAAAACAAATTTTATTCCTTTGGCATACAATATTAACTGCATGTGAAGAAAACATGAATGCTGACTCTCTGGTTTTCCTTTTTTGAAAACACCATGTTGGAAGTTAAGTACTTCCAAGTTTATAGCCCCCTTCATCTTAGTCTGTGCAAATATCTCATAAGTTTTATTTTTCTTTCATCTCAGAAGTTGATTTCAATTTATTCTTTTTCCATCACATGTACCTCCTACTATTTATTATTTATCTCTGGATATCTCTGAATCTTTGAAAATTATATATAATTTGTAATTAAATAATAAGTGCTAAGCAGAATGTGGAGGAAAGGGGAAATTTGTATAGTATTGGTAGAAATGTAAATTAAGTATATTCATTATGTAAAAGAGCATGGGGATTACTCAAAAAACTAAAAATAGTGCTATCATATGATCCAGCTATCCCAGAGCTGAAATATATATATATATAATTTGGAATCAATGCATTGAAGAGAGATCTGCCATGTTCATTATATCATTATGCAAGATAGGCAAAATGTTGAATCAAACTAAGTGTCCATCAACTGATGAATAGATAAATAAATCATAATACATATATCTGTGTGTATGTACACATACACATACATATATCATATGCCCCCCACACAATAGAATATTATTAACCTTTAAAAGAAGCAAATTCTATCATTTGTGACAATATGGTGAACATCCAGGGAATAATTCTCAGAAAGACAAATACCACATGATCTCATTTGTATGAGAACCTTAAAAACTCAGATTCATAGAAGCAGAAAGTAGAATGGTAGTTGCTCCAACCAGGGGTAGGTATGGGAAAGGAGGCATGTTGATTAAAATGTGCAGCATTTCAGTCAGTTAGACAAGTGGGGTAAGTTTTTGAGATATATTTCGTAATGTGGTGACTATAGTCAATAATAGTATTTTGTATATTTCAACTTGCTAAATCAATAAACTTCAAATATTCTCACCACAAAAAAGTGATAGTTACTTGAGATTATACACATAATTATTAACCTGGTTAATAATATTTCATAATGTATATATATATATATATATATATATATATATATATATATATATTTTAATGATGCTGGGAACAGAAGCCTTCACACATATGAGGCAAGGGCTTAACACAAGTTCTACTCCTAGGACCATGTGTAACAATAACTTTGTATCTTGTACATATATACAATGATAATTTGCAGATTTACAATGAATTAAAATTATAGTTAAAAATTTAAGACTTCTAAAATATTAAAATTATGTATACTACTGCTTTATTGTAAGTAGGTTAAATTTACACTAATTGGATTGTACTAGAAACTTGAGAGTATTTTCCCTTGGAGTAAATTTGTTGGCATATGTTTAAGGTTCATCAGAATGACTGCCTCAAGCTTCTGATAGTTCAGGTTTTTCTATCCATTGTACCTCATTCACTTCTGTAAGTTCCCTATTCAGACACTTAACTTACTTGCAACTCCCTGCTGTTAGAAAGCAATACAAACAACAACAAAATGCTTATATTGCACTTGTGTACTAGTTCTCTGAAGTATGAAACCAGAAGTAAACTCCTTGGTCTAGAGTTTAGCTCATGTTCTACTAGTTCTCAAAATGACCGTACTAGCTTATATTCATTCTCAGAATGCCTGGTTCCCAACTTCTCAACAATATTTGGTTTTTCACAATTTTACAATATTTTGCTAAGATAATGTTTGAAAAAGGATTTTCACTATTGTTTTAATTTCATTTGTCACTTCATAATGAGGTTGAAACCATTTTTATGTATTTGGGGTTTCTTCTTTAGTGTTTTCTTATTAACCATATTAGGTTTCCTATCTTTTTAATTAACCTATGTTCCTTAAGAGTACATTGTAAGTTTTACTCATTCAGTTTTTAGTTCAATATTCTCTTCTTAGTCTATCAAGTAACTTTCTGTGGGTTTCTCAATGCCTTTCTTTTGTCATTTTTACTTCTTTAGATTAGAATTATTCATTAAAACCTAGCTGAAATGTATTCTTTCTTATTATACATGTTTTTATTATTCAAATATCATGATGCATCTATCATTCATTGTCTTTATTGTCATGTGTCACAACATATTCTTTGAAATATTAGATGTATTTTTATAATACCTATTTAATACTATATAAACTGTGTTGAATATATTTACATATTTTATGATGTCTTTGTGCCTAATACAGTGTTCAGAAAATAGCTGCTTTTTTATCGACCAGATATTTTTGTGAAGGCCTTCAATATATAGTTGCCATCACAGATCAAGCATGTGTTAGGTGATTCATTTGTTAGTATATTTTATTTGCTTATAAAGTCTCAACAAGGTTTTATTATAGTTTCACAATCAATATAGCAATAAAAGCTAATAGAATACTAAGCAAATGTTCTTGTTAATAAAGGTTACATGCTTATTGCAAACACATCAAAAAGCTCTTAGTCCTATTATATCGAAATTATTGATTTATCGTGAACTTTGTATTTTGATTGCTTATTAGCTATTTAGCTCAAATTGTCCATAAACATTGCTGTTGATTTTATAGCAAAAATTGTATAATACAGTGATACGTGTAAAAATTGTTTCCTGATACACATCCATCCAGTGGCACACACTGCACTCTGACAGGTTTCCATGGTGTCCATTCCCATGGTTACTATTGTGTTGATCTTCACTTCACTAGGAGTGCTTACCAAATATTTTGTTTTTGAGCTTTTGAGGTAGGAGGTATTTTAACAATGCCCTAATTGAACTAGTAACTATTGGGAAAAGGCTGCATACAAAGAATGAAAACAGAAGTGGAAGCTGTTTAACTCTTACTCCTTTCCCTGCCCCAATTTCCCAAACCCAGGCTGTGGACATAAACAATATTGGTTAAAGGATCAGCAAAATATGTGCCCGTGATATTAATAATCACTTTAGAAACAAGACTTGAGTGGTTGGGTTACTAATGTAAACAAGGAGTCATCAAAAACAAATTGGCCTCAAATGATTATCTGAATGAGTAAGTCCCTTAGAGGACCTACCTCCAGGCTCTTGGCCAGATGAATAATACAAGACTGGCTTCAAAACTGATCAAATTATATTGTTCTATCATAGGCATATACAAATATGTCACAACGAATCTCACTATTATGAATAATTATAATGCACCAATAAAAATAAATTTTATGAAATGCTCTTTTCACCTAAGACTTTCAAATCTGAAAAAGGGTATATTTTTTCTGCCTCTTATCTTCATAAAATCTGCTCAAAGACTTGGTGTAGAGGATCATTAATCATTATTCATCTTGCTGTGGCTTTGCTGAAACTGACAAAGTTTAGTAAAACTTGGAAAATAAGACACCTCAAAGGCTATAAGCCTTAAACTAAAATTTGTATAAGTTTAACATGTTTTCTGAACCAAACAATATCCATATTCAAACATAAACATATTGAATATTTTTTTCGAAGCACCTAAACACATCTACACATATCTGGACTAAATTTTCCATTCACAGGTTTACATGTCCCTTAATTTGTTATTTTTCAGAATGGGAAATAGCAGAAAGTACTTTTTAAATTTACTATACAACACAGATAAGGCAGCATTTTTTTAATGTGCATATATATACATGGTATTTTTCAAACATTAAAAAGATGATAAAATTTATAATCTTTATGCAAGGATGTTTTTAAAATTTATTAACTTTCTTATTTCAATCCTTTAGCTGATCTTACTTTTTTGTTAATATATCTTCCTTTTACAAAGAATTAGTAATTTTATATAAATACATTCATGTAGTTTCAACTTGAAGAGTTATAATGAATGAAAGGTATCAGAGTTTCATGCTTCAGAGTGATTAATTTAAAACTGAGCTGGAGGGCACAAATAACCTTCAACTTTTATCAGTGAAGAACTACCATAGACATTTATCTCAGTATCATAGATCTATTTCTCTGCAAAGCAACAGCACATTTTCTGGACATCCCTCAAAATACACAAATGAACTGGATGTCAAGCAATGGATTCTACTTGAAAAATAATCTTGTGAAATCACTTCATCAGAGTCTACACTCGTTACAAATTTCGTCAAAGATTTTTAACAATCTTTCTACTCAGTTTTGTCCTTTTCTCCAATTCATTCTGTATAAGTTTAAAATGGGTAAAGAATAAATAAGACCTTATATCAAGCCAAGTATAATATAAAAGGGCACCATTTATTTTACATAGCCTCTAGAATACTAAAGATTATAAATCACCTCTCTAGTAACTCTAAGAAAGCATCACTAAGTCCTGTGCTCAGGGATTTCTTCTAAAAAAAATTCTATTGTGCAATCTTCTGATAATAGTGAAACATTAAAATAACTTGAAAAACTATAATTCTAATAAATCTGTTTTATTCTCATTTTTGTCATTTTTCTTCCAATCACCATAAATATCCATGTTTACACAAAAGTATTTATATAGCAAATGAGAGTTTACTCTTCTTTACTCTTCTTTAATTTGATAATTCTACATGAGTTTACTTTTCATTTTTTGGCATATAAGTTTAAAAATAATATTTTTATTTTTCACAAAATATTTAATAGAATTGATGTAATTGAATTAATTAATTCATCTCCTTATTTTGGAAATGGGTCTTTATCTTATTTCCAGCTTTTACTTATAACAATAAATTTATCCATCATTTATTTATTTTCCTTAAAATTCTTTCCCTGGTTCTAGGTTGTGGGACTCTGTGTTATTGTTTTTGAAAATTTTTGTCAAACTACTTTCTAGAAGAACTATAACAATAAAAACTGACACCAATAAAATATTCTTGAACCCATGTTATAATACCATTGTGACAGTACATATTATCAGAATAATTATAATGCCAACATCTCATTATTGGCTTTATCATGAACTTTTTGTTTTGATTGCTTATTAGCTATTTTGTTCACATTGTCTATAAACATTGCTGTTAATTTTATAGCAAAAATTGTATAATACAGTGATTCATGTATAAATTGCTTCCTGATACACATCCATCCAGTGGCATGTTGTGTTTTGTTGATTTAATTATGGAAAATAATCTAATGTTCACTGACTCATATGTGTAAAGCATATATTAATTTCTTATTATCTAATTAGGACAATAAACTTCTAAAATAATTCATACTTAGAGGACATAGTTTGTATATCATTGCTTGAAAATTCTTAAAGAAAAGGGTAACTAAGCCTGGGAAAGTAGACTACATTTCTCTTAATATAATAAATATGAATAAAATTGTAAATATGATATTGAGGAATATCAGCACAGAGGGGTAAGTGTAAAGTGCATAATTTTGTGGCCAAAACACCAGAGGTTTCACCCACACATTGCAATTGCCAAGGAGGACCCACGAGAAGGGTGTTCTCCAGTTCATAAGCACGGTGGTCAGTCAGAATTCAGTCTTTTTATTTTAGCTTCCACATTTGGATGTCATAATAAGTATAGTTTCTTATTGATTCACATGAAGAGGCCTCCTTGAGGGGGAAACATTAGGCCTGGGCACTTCAGGAGAAAGGAATACATAGCAGGTAAGAGAATTAGGAGGTGATGTGAGAAGAACTTTTTTTGGGGGAACCCTACTCTCAACCCTCTCTTCCTCACTCACAGAGTTAAAATAATAGCTTCTACTTCATAATGTTAGGATGAGGATTATGTTGTGGCACATTTGATATAAATCACTGGATCAGTCTTGAAGAAGGGCATGAAACTTTATTCACTGGTGGGTTGAAAGGGCAGCAAGCATGTTGCCTCTGAAAACTTTGACCCTTTGCAGAAGGTAAGGTACATTTTTATAACCAAAACCCACAGGTTACCGGTAAGTTAAAACCATAGCAACATAGGAAGTGGGTTAGAATAACCCACATCTGGGAGTTCTTTATTACACAGAATGAAAGAAACATTTTTTCAGCTGCAATGTGTTGCCAAACAGGGTGTACTAAGCAAGATGTGAATTACAGAGGCAGAGTTTTCATGTGGGAAAAACATTTCTTATATGAGATGGAGTCTCAGAATAAAATGAAGTTTGTCTGATCAAGGCACATATAGTTTGGCCCACAATAATGACATGAATTATTATGGCCAATATGCTTTAAACAGTCCCTGATACTTGATATTGTTTGTTAGCTCCCTAACTTTCAGGTATCTAGACCCCAGGAATTGATACAACATGTGTTTCACCTCCTTCACCAAAGATGAGTCTACTCCCTAGTCTTCATGGAGCATTTCTGATTTATGCCTGTGATCTTCAGGTTATTATAAATGCTCACTCTTCCTTTTGTGTTAAAATTTCCCTCATTTTGCATGAGAATTTACATGGTCATCATGTATTAACCTGTTTGGTTTCCGCCAGAATAGTCATTGCCATCTAGCATATATTTGTTGACAGTCTCTCTTAGAGATAAACTCAATACCAAAGAATCTGTCTTTATTATTAATTTCTAGTGTCCAGAAAAATGTCTAATTTGTGATGATGGCTCAATACTAGTTAGGTGAGTGAATTCACCATCTTGATTATGGTTAAGATATAGTGGGAAGAGTACCATGCCATTTGGGAAGATATTTATTGTGGCAGGAGAGAGAGAGGGAGAGAGAGAGAGAGAGAGAGAGAGAGAGAGAGAGAGAGAGAGAGAGAGAGAGAGAGACACTTGCCTAAACCACCCAGAGTGCCAAAGTAGGAAAAGCAATGGGGTGATTTGATCTGCTGGCACCTAATGGAGAATTACTATGGTCATGCAATGGAAAGATGCTTCTGGGAACAGCTTTAAAACCCATCATCTAGTTGTATCAGGAGAATGAAAGTGAAATGAAAGGACATTTCAAGTACTTTCAGTCTTCTAGGTCTGAGAAATGCATCACCAGTCCCTGGGGTACACAATTGTGTTTAATACTTAGGGATCAAAGAGAAGTATCTACATGATACATACTTTATTGTAGTATAGATTTACCACTGCCTTCGAAGCAATGGTCTTCTAAGAGAACTGAAAATAATCTTACTGATTTAGATTGGTCCTAAGCAGTCCCCTTTTGCACAGTATAAATACTCATATTTAGACAGTGGAATGGTCTTTACATGTTCCTGAAATATCAGGGACAAAGCTTAAGTTTTACTTTCTGTGCAGTGAGTCTAAGAGAAAACACAAGGTTTCAATTTATATTTCCAAAATCCAAAATAAACCCATATTACATAAATGAGCAGTGTCACTGACTGCAATTTACATCTCAATGTAAATGTCATTTCCCTGCTTACCATTGAAGCTTTAAGTTCAGGCTTGAAAAAAGCACTATCTCTTCCTGTTATTACCAGCTCCCTTCCTGACAGCTCTCACATTAATAACACCAGATTGCTTGCCTTCCTTCCTTCCTTTTTGGAGCTTAATTTGTCATCATCTACCCCTTTTTTGCCTGTTCTCAAACAGAATACATTCTAATGAAATTTAGAAAAGTTATAAGTTTCCAGACAGAAAAAAAAAAAAACAACTTATTTTTTTCTAATTTTCTTGACAACATGCCCTGAAAGTCACTTGGGAAGTGAAGTGAAGCCTAGATTTCTTGGTTACATTCCATCCACGCAGGAGATGGATAGAAAATTCTCCTTTTCCACATATCATGTGTATGCTGAATACATAGTGCCATGACCAGCATGGCCACACTAGCAGGTTCCAGTGAGGGGCGATGGGAGACTAGAAAAATAAAGACCCACGTACTCAGATTTTGAAGATGCCAGCTGGGATTGGGTGGAGTACTGCTTTCTGATGGACTAGTAGGTCTAAAGCATTATACCAAGAAATCTTATTTATATAGGTCTCATTAATCAGACTATGCAAGCATTATGTTTTGCATTCATGAAGGTTTCAGAGTTAGCAACATTATGCAGCTAATTTCACAGTTATCTTCTACAGTTGCAATGTGCATTGTTAGGAGACTTGTATAGTTCTCAAGAAAGTCCATTATTTAAAATTATTGTTATTCAGGTAGGTTCAGGAATAGAAGAGCTGGTGAAACATTGTGGTTGTCTAGCAAAAGAGTTCCTTTATTCCCAGGAGCTGTGTGCCTGAGATCAAGGTCAAGGCTGATAAGACTCTGGTAAGACTCTAGCACACAGCCTCCTCATGGAAGCTATTACCACAGCAACAAAGCATCCTGCACCTTTGCACAGAAACTTTCCAAGGCACCAAACATGCCACAGCCATGAAGTCATCAAAGACCCCAGTTTTAGACACTGCTCTCCCATTCACTGTAACCCCTCTCTACAACATAGAAGAGTGAGGCTTGGGTATCCTGAGTGGCTAGACCAAGGAAAAGCGACAGCTTATTTTATATTCCCCGAGGTATGGAAAAATACAAACTTTAATTTCATTTTTAAATTTAAAAATATATAGAATACCTTAATACCAATTTTAAAATAGTCAATCTACCACAAGATTTCATTTTATGTCACTCACTGACTTTGACTAGATTATCCAGTAGGAAATAGATAATGGTCAAAATATAGAAAGCAGGGAGCTGATTCTCAAAGAGAGATTTGTTCCTGTGGAAGACTTAACAAGATGGTATGGTGATATAGTCCCAGGACTACTATAAAAGGCAGAAGATTATACTGGGTAACAATGTATTGGGGAAGAAAAGGGAGCTAAAAGCAAAATATTATGTCATTTTTGGTAATAGGAGATAAGACAGTTGTCTTATTTAGAAACAATGAAAGTAGAAATGTTATAGGAATTCTTCCAGAGAATAAATGGTCCTGAAACCTACACTTCCAAAAATGTGGAATGAGGTAATATTCCTGAAAACCCTTTGAGTTGATTGAAAGAAAGTAAGTAGATGGAAGCAGATTGCTGTATGCTATTATTATTTAGACAAAAACCTGTATTTTTCTCTAAAACTTAAATTATTATGACATATGAAAGAAATGATGGTGAGACTTCTAGTGAAGTTTTTTTTCTGTATTAAATATAACTGATTAGGTCCTTTTCTTTAAAAGAGATGTTAGATGACATAAAGCCACAGCATATAGAATGCTTCTATGGTGACTTGTCTGTAAGCTTGAGCCACAAATATACTGGGGGATTAAAGGTGAAAATCCGATTTTTCAAGATTTAAATGGATAAGACTATCATACAGCTCAAGATTAAATTATATTAAATGATATCACTAGATTATCAGATTCACAGTCTGTAATGGTAAAAACTTGAAGACTTGAGTTAGTAATCAGTGTTTCTTACTCTTTGTGTTTTCTTTTCACATTGGGAAGAATAATACATTCTTGTCCCACTTTGTATTTAGTTTCTTCCTAATTCCTTGCCAACATTGTCTTTCACTCTGATTAATTCATTTGTTATATGCTTATGTATCACCAGTCTGAAGATAACCCTGAAAATTAAAACAAAGGAACACATCAGACAAAGGAATGGTACAACTACAAGGAACAGATAATAAAATTTTTCTATTAATTTTTTTTTGTCAACAAAATAAACATGAGGATCCTGAATCAGAATGTGTTATGACGCTTCAAAAGATGAAAATGCTGTCACAGATGTAATTCTGACTCTGCAATAAAAAATGATTCTGGTGAGCAAAAGAGAATTAGTTTCACAGAGAAAAATACCTGATGGTTCAAGAAGCACTCAGATAAACATGGACTTTTAAAAAAGGAGAGAGGACATGTAACCTAGATTGAAAGAAGTTCATAGAATCCAGGGAAAATGAAGAAGACTGACATGGAAAGGTAAAAATGATATTCGGAAGGATGAAGCCTCAGATCAGCATTCCAGAATTCATGTTTCTGGGAGGTCACAGCCTGGATTAGGTGACATTCTTCTGTATGCCACAGAGATGCAAAGATGCTATCATTTTCTGTGATACAGATCTACTAATCTATTTCCTCCACTAGATTGTGATCTCCTTCACAGAAGAAAATGTGTCCTTATTTTATAAAGTAGGGAATGTAATAAATTTTTGATGAATACACTTAATATTGTGTAACATAATGTCAAGAGCAGCAAGCAAAAATGAAGTGGGATTTTAAAAGTCATACATGGCACAAATAAATCAAAGAGTAGAGATATTCGATATATTCCACCTGTGCTTTCTGTAAATAAAAACAATCTCAAAACAAAAGAGGATATACCAAATCTCAGTAAGAGATCCTGGAAACTGAAAAAAACAATGAAAGTAGGAACAGGAAACAACCTGGTTTGAATGAAGTTTGGCTTAGATTGCTCAGCCTAGCTGAATATTTTCCACTTCAGGAAATAATTTATTGTACATGTAGGACCATTGTAAAACTTAAGATGTTATAATGGGCTACCTTGAAGAAATCTTTTTGTACACATAGAAAATGTTAAGCAAAGGCTGAATGAAGTTGAGTTGATAAGATAAAATAGACTTGACTTTGGAGGGTAGTAGAACTGGATTGTGCTCATTTTCTTTCTCTTCAACTCTGACATTCTAAACATGTAAGAACATCTTGAACTCTTAAGAGTTTGGCTTAATTCTTTCAGGTCTTTCTCTAAGAAATTCATTTTCAACTGTTATTAATTCCTGTTTAGATGTAAAATCTGTCTTAGTGGAATAAATATAAATGTGAATTGCCACTATTGCTTTATTACGAGTTATATTTTACTAAAATCATGGGAATGTTTGAGTCAAATTTGGAATTAAATAGTAATTATGGGCATAGACTTTGTTTCATGCATTGTTTGATTTTATCTGTGCTCTGTTATTCCCATAATTGTGTGATTTTGAGTAAGCTACATAAATTTCTAAATTTCAGTTTACTCATCTATAAAGTAAAAATAACATTTTTCTCATAAGGTTGCTATGAAGATTAAATGAAATAGTCCATGAAACAGTGACTAGCAAAGATCATGGTACATGCTAATTGCCTCAATAAATGTTGAGGTCTAATTGCTTTGTACTTAATTTTCTTGACCCTCAAATTTTTCAACTGTTAAATGGAGTGAAGGAGAATCATATTATGGAATTGTAGTTAACATTTAATGAGATCTGAAAAGCATGTGACAAGGTGCCTGACTCATAGTAGCAGCTCAACAAATGTTGGTACTCCCTGCCCTCTTGAAGATCTTTAGCACTGCCTGTAAGGCTTGTCACATTCATTCATTTCTGGCCTAAGATTGCATTAATTCTACTCCTGGTAGTCTTCTAAAACAGACATCTAAATACCAAACCAGATATCTCTTAGTTTAAAGCATTGGTTCTTAATATTTTCTAGGGGTCTTTAAACCTCTGTAAGAAGTGTTGCAAGTAACACCTCCTTTTCAAAGCAATATACACATGTGGATATATGCACAAATTTTACAACCAATTTCCTCTAGTTTATGGATCCTTGAATTCTGTTTGTGGGCCTGTGGATGCCTAGTAAAACATGCAGTCTACTGCACATCCTAGTTTTGCATGAAGACACACAAATAAGCAGAAGTGGGATCATCCATTGCACATTGCTATCTGACTGTATGCACATCAGTCCTGTATTCACTTGAGGTAGTGCTATCTAGTTTAGTTTCAATCCTTCCAGAGAGCTCATACATAATTTTTACTCTGGAGCATGACTAATATACTGGGGATCACAAGTGGGTACCTTCATAAATGCTAATTAATATTAAAATGAGATGAGGAAAATCTCACTCTGTAATAAATACTGTCTAGGGTTCCTAGAAATGAAACACATATCTGCTTGTTTAAATAAGGGACTATAGAAAGGGTGAGAGAAAAGTCAAGTTCTCCAAATTAATAAACATAGAAAATAAATATGTGCATACATATTCAGATCATAGCTTACCTAACTCAAAGCAACAAAATGCAATTTTCCACTTGCCTGGTTTTGTGGATTGATTGAGTCACTCTTTAGACTTGGCCCTTCCTTCGCTGTCACTGATCTAATTGCACAAGCTAAGCATTCAGAAGCTGCTTAAAGATTTGAGCAAAGATCTGGCTTTGTGAAATCAGTTCCTTAGACTATCCAACTATTTTGCCAATACCAAAAAAATAGGCTTTGCCGGCATTCAATACCCTTTTCCCAAATAACTGATTAAAAAAATAAATAATTTCTAATAAACTGACATATACATAAACATCTATTTCCAAGGAAGAATATACAAGTATATTCTGCACTCTTTGAAATGGTAAATAGAATCTTTCAAGAATGACTTAGAAAGTGATCTTGATGTCATAAACCTTTCCTGGCTTTATGACACTGGATGTTACCCATTAACTATATCAGATGTTAGGGAGTCATGATGTTTTATTTTAAAATATATCCCCAAAAGTGTATTCAATATATCTTTAGTACCTTAGGTACTTATAAAAATGTATGCTGTTAACTGCCTTGAAGATAACTTCAAGAAAATAATTACACTTAATATACTTTATTAACTTTTTCACTTTTAATATCTTCATGAGTTGAAGTTTGGGATATTAAAACAAAGGAAATAAATTTTATCTTGTAAGAGCATATGGCCAGGATTTAGAGTCAAACTGGATTCAAATTATGGCCTCACAATTTACTATATCTCTGGTTTCACAAATCTGTAGTTTCAGTTCTGACCTTTATCCCTATCACTAAGGCTAGACTGACAGAACTGACTATGAAGGTGGAAAAGGTGAACTACTCAGAAAAGGGCATAAAGGAGCTATTCAATTAAACACAACATCAAATTAAAATCTACAGAGTGTGTGAAAACTGAGTGACACCAATTAGTTTCTAGGTTACTGAAATTATTTAAATAAGTAACATGATTTTAATTGAAATGCGAATGTTTTCTATCTTGTACAATTCGGAAATCATTAAATCTACCCATAACTTTATGCTTCTATATGACTTCAGAATTCAACATTTCTGTAACACATCACTTGAGACTCATATGGCTTTAAAAAAAAATCTCCCTAAAACCTTGCTACTTTGAGTCTGATCTAGGGACCAGCATCATTAGGCTCACATAAGAGGCTCCAGAAATGCAGAATATTAGGCCCTTGAAATATTGATATGCTTAGAGTCTATTCATTTGTCTGTTTTGTTTTGTGGTTCCAGGGATCAAACCTAAGTCCTCACACATCACATGTTAGGCAAGTGCTCTACCAATAAACCATATCCCCAAGCAGAGATCCATAGAATCTTAGTACCTTTGAGGTTCTGAGTCTGAATCTGTAATCTTAATAAAGTTACAAAGGTATTTGCATTGCTATGAAATTTGAGAATATTGTCCTGAGACATAATAACCATAACATATTTCTAGTGTATATTATTTCTTGTGTTTATATTTTTTATTTTGTTTTTACTTTTGTTATTATAGAACAGATGAATCTATATTAAGAACTATAATACAAATTTTACATGATAAAAAAAATGAAACAGAAAATTTCAAAGAAACTTCATGCTTTTATCAGCCCAGAAAGAATGTCAAATGAACACTTTTCTCTACTTTCATGAGGATGTGGGGGGGAAAAAAGGTTTAGAATTGCCTGACAAAATACAATTCCAAAACACCAAGGTCTCCATTGAAAAGCGTTTCAGATTAGCTATGTCTGATAAAGAATCTATTTAGAGACTGAATTTTTTTAAATCAGAACATCAGTATATGATTCCCAGAGTTGCTGCAAAAAATGTTTTAGTTATAATATATTTCACTTTATACGTGCTTTAAAATGACTCTGTCTGAAGAAAATAATATTTCCAATTTGTTTTCTGAAACATCTGCTTGGATTGGTAAAGTCCTTCCTAATTACTAAAAATCCTGTGCCCAGTGTAGAGAACAGCACAAACATGGTTTCCTTGGAGAATGCCTTACCCTGAAATATTTCTACATAGTGTCATAACCATTAAATAGTAGAAAAATATGAAAAGATTTCATCAACACAATGTAACAGCGAAACCACAAGTACATGTATCAATCAGAAAACTGCTGCTAAATAAAAAGAACGGCTGACTCTGAGTCTTTTAATTAATGTGTGCTGGATACTCAACAATTCATTTTGTCATTTTTAGGTCCCCTAGCAGGCAAAGAATAGTAAAAACTAAAAACTTAAGAAAAAAATATATGAGAGCAAATATCTAGTTTCAGAAAATGCTATCTGTCATTTCTTTCTCCTGTGAATTGGGAAATGTATATCATTATTTGATTTTGCACATGGAAGAACTTGTTTCAAATTGCAGATTGTTCCTCAAGAGAGCTGCTGCTTTAAATATTTCTTGCTAGGTACGTTGTACCTCAGAACACATACAAGAGCTATTGTGATTTGGGATTTGCACTTTTGAAACCCTTCATTGGGTGCACACAGAGTGGAAACTGGGTGGGGGATGTTTCAAAGAAAAAGGTGAGACAACACAATACTTATTTTTCTGTGGGAAAGTAGAAAAATACTTATCTTTTCATAAAGCACTTATAACTTTTGAGGAATTTCTCTTATGTTATTTCATTTGACAATAATAGTAGGTCCATCAGGCAGATGTTATTGGAGTTTTTCAGATGAGTAAATTAAGGTTCAGGGAAGACATAAAAAAATGACCAAGGGCATAAAACACATTAGAATTTGAATCTGAAATTGAAACTCAGGGCTTCTCATTTCAAATTGTGTTACTGGGTCTACCCTAGTGATTTTAACTATAAAAGTTCTGAATTAAAATATGTAGGGATAATAGTTGTCACTGAATCTGTGATTCTTAAGAACCAGACACTGATCTGAATGCTCTAATTAATGAAGTTAATCCCTTTACTAATCCTATGCATGGAAACCATATCACAGAATACACAAAGTAAGCCAGACAGGCTGCACAATTTCCCTTTAGTCATTTATATTACAGTCTCTGTTTATAATGTTTCATTAATACAATACTGTGTAGAATATATTTAATCTAGGGCTTGATTCACAAATTTCCAACAAACTGCTAACAAGTATTACTATTAATATATAAAATTAACTCTGATTTGTTGACAAAGAATGTTTTTGTATAATAGCAATTGCACTGTTTAAAAAAATCACATTGAGAGATTGAGAGTCAAACACAGTGATTAATATTCATTTTTTCATGTATATCATTTATGCATAAATATGAAATAGGCTCATATCAGAACTACACAAGATCACATCAAGACAATAATAAATGCCTCTAGAATACATGTTTTGCCTTGACTTTTTAATTTACAATGATTATAAATGTCATAAAACTTCAATAGAAATCAAACTTTGAATTTGGATCTTTTCCCAGACTGACAATAAGTGGTGGAAGGCTTTCTTTTGGTACTGGACAGAGGCAGTGAGCTGCAGCTCCCTAATTTAGTTGACTCTCTGAAGTATCCTGTCTTGTTGAGCTGTAATTCTTGGTAGGTTAAGTGTATTAGATAGATTTTGACATGCTATTTTCAATTTATGATGGGTTTATTAGGACCGAACCCCACATAAGATGAGGAGCATCTGTGCTCTCAAAATTCACACAGAGAATATTGCTTATGCATCAGGAAATCACACAGCATCAAGTAATGCAGAGTAAACTCTTTTAATTTCTTTGAAAAATAACTATGTTCCTGAGAATGTAAAATTAAAAAAAAATAAATTCTTGTTAATTAATTGGAGCCAATTTTACATTTTCATTATTGAAGTGTTAAGTACTTTCAATGCCCAGCATTTACATATCAAGAAACTGGGACTCAGTTAAATAACATTCTTGTCTTCATAGTAAATCATAAAGCTCAGAATCTGATCAGTCTGACTTTAAAGCCCAAATGGAAAGTTGTATAACAAATGGGGCTTAATACTCCTGTCTCTGTTTCTTTGTGCTTCCATGATACATTACCAGAGTGAAGTCTACTTCTTAAAGTTCTGGAAGCAGGGAAGTCCAAGATTAAGGTGCCAGCTTTCAAGTGACTGATGAGGGCTGTCTTGCTGTGTCCTTACAAAGTGGAAGAGCAAAAAGGCCTAGTTAATTCTCTTCAACCCTTTAAAAATAAAATCACTAATCTCCTTTATGGGGTGGAGCCTTGTGATTTAACCACATATCTTACCTCTTAATACTGTCAACTTAGAGTTTAAGTTACAACACATGAATTTTCAAGGAACACCTATATTCAAACCTTAGAAACACCCTCAGATTCTCCTATGGAACGGTTGAATATAGGACAGATTAATCATGAGAAACACAGAAAGCTGTGAGGGGTTGATGGTTGGTCTCAGCATTAAATATAACTCTGTCAAATACCCTCTACTTCTTACATTTGCAAAGAAATGCAATGACACATGCACATTTATTTCATTTTCTTCATCAGTCTTCTGGATTTTCTATATATTTTGGAAGGTGATGTTAATAAATTATATTGAATTTTAGACATTAACTCATAGTTAATTGTCTAGTTTGTTGAGCAAAACATTAATATTTTATTATTTTTCTTTCACATTTATCTTGAAATACACATATATTTTAATTAACAGCTATAATTTGAAGGCTAAATTGAGATATACAGTTTAATCTATTTCATTACACTTGTTTACCAATGCAGAAAATATTTTAATATCATTATTACCAATAATTTTCTATTTGTTCTTGTAAATCAAAGGATACAAATCCATAGCAGCTTCTCAGTTCTCTGTTTTTAATTTGTGTGTACTCTTTTCTCATCTGGGATAATGCAGTGGTATATTTTATTAAAAACCAGGACAATGTTTCAGGACAAGAATTTTTTTTTTCACAAAGTAAAACAAAATACGAAATTAGTAATAATTTCTTACTTCTACACAGAATTTTACAGAATATTATCCCTATCACATGCATTTTCTTGATCCTAAAAATAAGCCAATTACATAATCAAGAGACAAAGTATTACAAGGACTGTTTGTCCTCCTCCTCTGCCTCATCTTCTACTTCTGATGTTTCTTCAAGATTCTTAAGAATCTTTGCATAGAACATGACTAGGATGTCAAGCACACAAATATGTTACTCAAAGTTTATAATGCATGGTGCTTTACTTTTTTAAATGAAGTTTTTGCAGTTCTTCAATATAAAGAAATACCACATAATATTTAGTTAGACAGTGTTAAAAATATTCTTCTGTATTCCACAACAGATTTAGTAATACAGTCATCATTTTATGACTCAGGTTGAATATGATGAAGAAATTGATGCAGCATTATATTTAGAAACAGATATTTCAAAGTTGCCATTACCACCTAAGTCAAGAGTAGTTACAGAGACTAACCTAGTTGATAAAATTCTGTGTGAATAGTTTTTGATTCCTTCTTGGAAACATGGAAGACATGAGGTCATCAGGTCTGTGGTTCAAAGTGATGATCTGCAAAGCATTAAATGCTGCCAACCCCTACATCATACAGGAATTCAGTTTAACATGCCCTTGAAGCACTATTCGATTCAAGCAAAATTCTAGTTGCTGCTATATGTAGATAATACAGTTGATGATCTTTGTGAAAGAATTTGTGTGAATTACTAGAAGTATATTGACTTGATACCATATTTTGGATTCTAAAAATTGGGTAAATTTTATCCCCTAAATGTAAATGTATTTGTACCTCAGTGTCTTGGGATGATTGGTTCCAGAAACCCTATATGTTCCAAAATCTGTGAATGCTCAAGTCCCTTATATAAAATGGCATATTTTTATAAAATCTATACACATTCAAATTTGGCTCAATAATGCTAATTAGCATATATATTGTTATAGTTGGGATGTTGAGAACCTCCCATGGTCCACATGTTAAGAGGTGGTCCTCATGGTGAATTATTATGAAATGGGATCTTGTGGGAAGTCCTTAGCCCATTGGAGGTATCCCCATGAATGGGATTGTAGGATTGTGGCTGTTTTCTCTGTCTCTTTTGCTTTCTGGCCATGAGATAAGTGGTTGTGCTTGACATATATGTCCCACCATTGCCATCTGTCACCTCTACGAGAAGTCTGAAAGCAATAGGTTCATCAGAACATGAACTGGAACCTCTGAAATCCTGAGCCAAATATACCTTTACTCTTTTTAAATTAATAATATCAAAGATATTGTTATAGTGATGGAAGCTGATTAACATATAAACATTATTTAAATCTAATCATTTTGCCCTTTGATATCTTTTTGTTTGTTCCAAGATCACATCTAAGGTGATGCAGTTGTGAATTTTTTTTTTCTTAGTCTGTTTTAGTCTCTAATATATCCTCAGTTTTTCATAACCTTAAGATTTCTGAAGCTTTCTGGACAAATATTTGGTTTTCTTTTAAATGGTCTATTATCTTGTCCTTGTAGCATACTTGCATTCTTCTGAAGATTTGTACAGATTGAGTATCCATTACTTAAAATGCTTAGGACCAGAAGTGTTTCAAATTTTGATATTTTTTCACATTTTGGAACTCTTACATCTGTGTAAGATATCTGGTGATGGGACCTAAATCTAAATACAAAATTCATTTATATCTCATAATGTTATAGGTTATTATAGTAATTTCCTACAATATTTTTATTGCTGCTTTATTTTAACTATACCCTGTCACACAAGATCAGCTGTGGAATTTCCCACTTGTGACATCATATTAAAGTTCAAAAAGTTTCATATTTTGGAGCATTTCAGATTTCATACAGATGCTTTCAACTTGAATTAGGGTCTATCCCTTTCTGTTTGCTGGAGTAAATCTATATACTAGTATTTAACTTGATTTGAGCTATAGTTTTAAAGATGAAAATTAGATTTTATTCAGTGATCTTCATAAATCTCAATTTATCAACATTCTTAAGTTCCAGAAAAAGAATGCAAAGTAGAATAGAGCAATAGTTTAAAAAGGGGAAATGTAATTACTCTACGGCAATTATAATCAGACATAAAGATAAGAAAAAACAATTTAATTGGGTAGTTGGTGGATAAAATTAAAATATCTCAATATCCCATGATGCAATTTTTGAAAGTCTGGTGAAGAAAGGTCTCATACATGTGTTGTATGGATGAAGAACAATTGCTCATGCAAAGCAGGCTATCAAAGTGTGAGAGGCATCTGGTAGCAATTGGTATAAATTACTCTGTAGTCCCTATGCTGATCTGCTTAAAGGAATGAACTTTGCTAAAATAACACACTGTGCATTTTATTTTCAGCTTTTAAAGTCTGTGTTAAATATCTCTTGTGAAGTTGGGAAAATGATGTGATTAAAATGAGAAATCTTTCTCCACCTTATAGGGACAAGTAGGAAAGAGAAAAAGTGCTGTGCTATATGGGTCCATATAACTCCTACCACTTGAGAGGCAAGTTGCATGTGCCTCTCGGATAGAAATAGCCCTATCTCTGCAGTAAGGATGAAGAAATATGTGATATTATTAATAGCTGGTCACAGAAAAGGGGAATCTGTTGTGTTTCATTTTCTTATAAAAAAAGACTCATTTTGACGAGGAGCTGTTAACAGTGTTTCTGAACTTATGGAGGAAAAGTGGATTCCCTCTCAAAACCACTTTATTCTGTCATTTAGAAATGCCCTTTACATAGTAGGTACTCAAAATACAATGGGATGATTATATTGAAGCAACAAAACACATGACAATGAAGATAATACGAGTTTAGTGCTGACTTAAACAACATGAAAATAAAAGTGAGGTTAACACAGAACTTGAAAAGGAAAGGCAAGCAAAGATTGGGAAAATGAAAAGAATGCAGCACACTTTTATACATAGGCTTATATAAACAATATGTGTATCGGAAAAGCAATACCTTACCACTTATTGAGAGATTCTGCATGAAGAGAAGTGTTCTGAAGTCATAATACGACCCAAGTTTATAGAGACCTAAGCATGTTTTATTGATTTTATGTACATGTAAGTCAGTAACAGAGTGCATTAGCCATCTCTTATAGATGGAGCCACTAAGATACAGCTGGATGGCTCTACTTAAGACAAAATGATATAGCACACAAAAGGAAAGGTATCATTAAAACAAAGTTCGCTTGATTTGGTCTTAGAGTCTCCAAGGTTTATATAGGCTTACAGCATTTTATGTCTCAGAAAACTCAAGTCTAAGATGATGGAAAAATGTTCTTGTTGATAACTAAGTCACATCACCAAATGAAAAATGATTTTAAAAAATATGGCTTCAGTGTATTTAACCAGTCTTTATTATTAGGATTGATGACTCCTAGTTCCCTATTTCCTTCCCTTTGTGTCTTCTTCATTCTTATGCTCTGCATTCATAAACACATGGTTTATTTTCTCTCTATCCCTAATAAGAGGCAAAGGACAAACTATGATTTGTGTTGAGGGAAATTAACCAATATTTCAAAATGTACCTTGAGTTAATAACCCAACAATAAAAAATAATTAAAATTACTAAGGTGGCCCAGCTCAAAGTGTAGTTTCTAGTAAATGCTTTCTGTTCCTTTCAATGAAAATAAACTTTAAGTCCAATTTTTTATGCATTAACATAGTTAATTTATTGTCACTTAAATACTTTAAGAATATCTCATACAAATAATGTTTAAAACCCTAGGCAAACTCCCACTTTGGCAAATGGGAGACTTAACTGTTTTTACTTTATTAGAATAGAAACCAAAGCCAGGCTGGGTGCTACATGCCTGTAATCCCAGCCATTCAGGAGACTTAGGCAGGAAGATCACAAGTTCGAGGTTAGCCTCAGCCACTTAGCAAGGCCCTAAGCAACTTAGTGAGACCCTGTCTCAAGAATAAATAAATAAAAATAAAAAGGGCTGGAAATGTGACTCAAGGTAAGCATGAATGGGTTCAATATGGGTTCAATCCCTGGTATGCCCAGCATCCCCAAAATATCCAGAAACCAAGTCTATAAAATCAAGTTCACAGTATTTGAAAAACTAGGCAGTCTCCAATTTAACTATGTCCCAGGTGTAAGTCAGATTTTGTTGCTGTGACAGATACCTGAGAAAGACACCTTAGTCAGATAAAGATTAATTTTGGCTCCTGGTTTCAGAGATTTCAGTCCATGGTCAGCTGGTTCCATTTCTTTGGACCTGTGGTGAGATAGAACATCATGGAGTAAGAACATGGTGGAAGAAAGCTGCTTAGTTCATGGCAGCCAGGAAGCAGAGAGGAATAAGAGGGGGCCAGGGACAAGACATAATCCCCTAGGTGATTCCCCTAAGGATTCACATCCTTCCATTAGGCCCCACCTCCTACAATTCACCACCTCCCAGTAGTCTATTCAAACTATTAAACTATTATGTAGATTAATCCACTGATGTTGTAGCCTTTATGAGCCAATCATTTCCTAAAATCTCGACTTCTAAACATTGCTGCATTGGGGACCAAACCTTCAACACAAAAATCTTTGGGTGACATTTCATACCCAAACCACAATGTTCATCGCGCCTTCTTTCATTAATTTTCTATATTAAAAAAATTCAGGTTATCTAGGGACATGCTCATAATTCAAATTCTAGGTTCAGTATTAGTTAACTTATTTTTTGAATAAAAAACATTATAATTCATTTCTCAACTAGACTTGGTTCCCTTATATTTTAAAATGTTTCAAGAAAGTCACTTAATATGTTACATAATTTCTGTTTTTAAATCTTTATTGAATCTTTCTGAAATAGTAAACAATTCTTCTCTTTAAAGAAGAGCTATTACACTAAACACATAGGAAAATGATCAAATTTTATAACTTTATTTTATAGTTTGGTTACACACTTTGAACTTTAAGGAGACTAATATAATAATAATATTGAAGATCCAGATGAAAATATTAAATAAAATTAGACATAAGCTCAATGCCTATCTTTTAAAAATATGACATTTACTGTTAATTTTAAATTATGGTAAAAGAGGTAGGCTCAGGTTAGTTACAGGTTGATGGCTAGTATAAATATAATTTGCACTAAGACTATCTGGGTTTGACATTGAGCAACTCAGAGCAATGGTTCAGGAAGTAGCATCACATACTCACAGGGCAGCAGCCAATGGCACACTCCAGGGATCCAACACTAATTCCAGTAGAGCCCAAAATTAATTGAGCACTCATAACCAGTCAGGCACCGTACCAAGTACTTTAGAAACTCATAAATGTGCTGAAATAGTCTTTTACCAAGGAAACATATACTTCATTATATCTTGACACAATTGGGTGTTACTCATTGGATATTTGACCTTCATTGATGCAGAGCCTGACTCTGGACTTACATGGAGGAATGTTTATCTTACTCATTGTGTAGCAGGGAAGTCCTAACAGAATGCTATGTTTTGGGACAGAGGGCTGTCAGAACATTGGCAAGCAGAATTTCCTTGCTCCTTTGACAAGAAGTTATTCCCCTGTTGGTACAAGGTCAGCCTATATGGCAGTTGTTTCTGAACTCTTGGTGTCTGGACTCCTGTAATATGATATATTGTGTATCACCTCTGGCCTATCATGACCATTATATGGAAATTAGTGCATACCCTCTATGAAAGTCATTTTAGCTTTGTGATAAAGCAGATGGTGTTCTCTAAAACCAACTCTGGAGGGGTTTCTGGGCACCCTCAATCTCCTCACAGTCGATGCTGGAAGGTCAGGCCCCTAAGCACTTCATAGGTCTACATTGTGGTTCTTTCTTACCTTTCTGAGATCTAGTAACTATTTAATTGAAAATAAAATGAAAAGCCAATGCAAGATTAGCCATCCCACACATTAGATTGGAATAGATATCACAACTTATTATGGATTCTATATTTTTTAAAAAATAAATGTTCTTTGATTTCAATTTATAACCATAATGTGTCTCAAGGGATGCAGTATTTCAATTGAAAGCTCCACCTCCAACTCAAGAAAGTTTACAAGGACGAAAGATTTCAAGGATATCATGATCCAGTAATGGGATCAATTTGCTAAAGAATTTTAGAGACCAATACAAATAGATGATAAAGAGCCTTTACCACATATAAGCATTGGGTAGGTTCTAGTGAAGAAATAAAAGACTCCATGGAAAACAGGGAAATGTGTCAAGATAAGAAGAGGAAACAACAAGATGTGTTTTTAGAAGTTGGAGTAGCACCCAGACCCAGTTAATTTTTTTTTTGTTTTGATTTTTTTTTCTCAAAAAAAAAAAAAGGAAGGGCTTTGAAAGAATTTACCTTGGGCTGGGGTTTTGGCTCAGCGGTAGAGTGCTCACCTCACACGTGAGAGACCCTGGGTACAATCCTCAGAACCACATAAAAATAAATAAGTGAAATATTTATTTTTTAGTTGTATTGTGTCCAACTACAACTAAAAAATAAATATTAAAAAAAAGAATTTACTATGTTGTGTTAATGGAGTTAGACTAAGTGTGCTATGTGACAGAGTTATTAAATATAATAATACAATTATATTATTAAATTTTAAAGTTATGCTTAAATTCAGCAGAAAAAAATATATTAAAATTTATTTTACATTCTTCCCAATAATGCACCACTGTTTTTGTGTGTGGCCCCAACATGCATATATAATATCTGTTTTTTCATACATGTATATAATACTTATAATTTGTTTTTATTTAATATTACCTCCTAAAAATTTTATATTTTTAACTTCTCTTTTTTTAAACATTATTGTGTGATTTCTAGATAATAGTGTCACATTATATTTACATTTAGGGAAGATAAGTCCTGTCTTATGTTGAGGGTGTTGAAAAAGCAGGCCAATTTGGGTGGTCTTGAGAGAGATTTTAGCAGCAAATCAATGGCCAAGTAGTAATAGAAAGTAATAGGCTGAAAGAAGGTGAGCTCTGAAGGTCCAGGTCTGTGAGTCTTTGCTGAGCACTGATGAGATATCAGAAGAAAAGCTCAGAGAAGGAGACACAGGCTAATTAAGCAGCAGTGACCATGAGGTACCATGGCATAGTGGTACTCTTACTGGAAGGGGAGGTGGAAAAGTATGGAGAAATGGAAACCACATTTTCAAAATATTTGCTAATAAAGAGATGGGGAGCAAAAGAGTGATAATTTGAGGTAAAAAACACTGAAGAGAAGGATATTTGATTTAATTTTTGTTGGCTTTATATGTTTATGTTTCTACATGTTTGCAGTCATAGAGGATGTTTTAGTGTAAGAAGACTGTTATTAAGCATGTGATTAGTGAAGAGATAAACTAAGAAACCACGAGAGAGAACATGGTGAATTCTAAATTATACTTATTAAAATCCACTTCTTAAACATAAAAATGTGAACATAGTAAAATTTCTTAGTTGAAACAATTATCATTTTTCTCATGAAAAAAAGTGCAGAACTTCCCAGGGACACCTTTTTAATGCCAAAGTAAAATAACATTAATAGACATCTCAAAACTGCAATTAAATAATTTAATAGTTACCTGCATAATGAACAAAGGGAGTAATAAACTCAGAAACTCCTTTCTGTTGGATCACTAATAAATTTTCAGAAAACCTTCAAGATGTTATAAAATGCTTTACATGTGTGTGTAGAGAGATACACAATAAATAAATGAACACTGAATTAAGAAACCCAACTTGGATTTGAGCCTTCACTTTGCATTTTGGTTGTTGTATGAGCCTGAGCAGAATTTCACACTTCTTTGAGACTCTGTTTTCACTTTAAAAATGAAGTTATTCTTTCCTTCCCATGCTTATTGGATGATTATTTTAAATGACCACTTATTATACATGTGTCATATAATGTGTGTCCTTTTTCACATACAAGGCATTTTTGTCTTCCTGGTGCTCATGCGTAATGCAGAAAGATGGGTGGAAAAGAGGTCTATGCACTCTCTTTTATCTCTACTTGAACCTCATTAGGGTAGAACAATGTGAAGTTGCAGAATAGAGTCAATCCTTGTCTAAGGGCTCTCAGGGAGCATCCATCCCATGAGGTCTGTGCAATCCTTCCTTTCTTAGTACTATCTGAGCACAAGGCTCAGCATGGAGGAGCCCTATACCAAGCCCTGGTCTATTTGCCTTCTTAATTTCTACCCATAAGTAGGGTCATTTAGAAAGTCCTCTTCTGAAAACTGTGCTTAAAATATCAAGTATCTCAAACTGAGCTGCCTTGTTCCAAAAAAGCCATCACTAATTTTGCCTCATAGCACAAATTAGGAAGATTTAGCAAGAGGAAGCACAGTTAATATACATTTTTTCTTTGACCTTGGTTAATAAATCATATCTTTAAAAAGTCCTAGATTCTGCCTGAATATTATTCTGAACTCCACCATTCCTGCAGGTGATATCTGAATCAGCACACCACACATTTAAAAACCTAAACTATTGTCATAGATAAGATCATTGCCTGGGACAATCCCACAATATGAAACACGAAATGTCAATCTTATATCTTGGAGGATGTAAGATCTTATATCATTATAAATACTGCTCTGCTTGTGCAAGGAAAATAAGACAAGAGGAGACAAAAGAGCAAAATTGACAGTGATAGGGATAGCAGCCAGGACCTGGCACAAAGCAGATGCTAGACTTCACTTTACCAAGTTCTGCCAACTGTTATAAAAATTGTCCCTTGCAATAGCCCTGCCTTCCCCCATTTCAGATTCTTCCATATGTTTGTTTTGTTGTAGCCAAATTTCCTGTAACAAGTTGAGGTTTGTACATTGTAAGGAGGACATCTCTGAAGAATATTTTCATACCAAAGGTTTTAGACTCTTAAATTCAGTGTTGAATTTTTAGTTGAGAAAGAATAGCTTGGAGTGAAAGTTTTGACATTTTCTAAAAAGCTCTTGATTTTTGTGAGACTTTCCCAAGATGTTATGGCTTTATAAAAGATAATTTCCAAAGTCAGATTATGTGTCTCTGAGAAGAGGATAAAATCATAGGAAATGTAATTGTGGGTGGGAAAGTAATGGTACCAGTGGGCATCTGGGTGGGTAGAACATTTTGTCTCTGCCTCAACACTAATAACTTTTGCACTACTACTCTCTTCCTTTCCTGTTTGCATGACTCAAATGTCTTGAATTCAGTTAAGGGAAATTGAGTTAAATCAGTTTCCTATCCAAATAATATTAAAGTAATGATGCATAATCCAAAAAAAGAAAAAAAAAGGAAAATGAAAATTCTTTGTAAACCTCTGTTTTAATCCTGAGAAACAGCCTGATGGAGTGTATTCCTTTTTGCCCTTTCTCTGTGTTCGAGAAATGAAGTGATGCTTTGTGGAACAATACATTCTTTTGCCTTATGCTCATATCTACTTCTTCATGCTGGAAAAAAAAAATCAATGAATTCTGTTTTCAAACATCCAAACACTTTTTCTTGCTGCAATGCATGCCAGGTCCCACCAGAGTCAAGGGAACAGGAAGGAACCTTGGGAAGCAGCCTGCTGAGGAAATGGCTAATTAAAGTAATGCACTTGAAAAAATATCCATAATTAAAAGCTTTATTGGAGAGGAAGATGAAATCATTCACGGATCTTTGGCTCCATGTCCCTTAGCAGGCATGGCTACTTAAAACCAATCTTTTGAACTTATCATTACTAGACTATAATGTAAATGTTGAATTTCATAATCATGCATTTTCTTTATTATCATGAAAAATCAGCTCCTTAAGAAGCTAAGAGGATTTGCCTATACTTGTTTGGTGCTTTTCTCTTTCTAAAAATGAATTCATTGGAACAGATATTTGTAGCACAAGTGAAGGTTGCCAGGTGTGGTTAAGTGTGCTCTGAACTGCACGATGCCAGGGAGCACTATTTACATAGGTAAAAATTTGACTGTTTCTGGAAGTAGTGTAGTGCAGTAGTCAGATTATTATTCTAATGTGTTACTCTTCATAACATTTTCTCTGTGTATTGGGCTTGTTCTCCCTGGTGTATTTGGGAAGACGTTGAGATCCAGATTTAGGCTACACTCATTTTTCATCTGAAAAGGATTAAGTAAAATAAAAAAGATCTCTTTCTCCACTAGTCTATGGATTCCCTAGTGTCAGAGTTCCTTTTCTCTGGTCAGAGTTTGTTTAACATATGAACAATGAATGGGTAAGAAAACAACCTCCTGATGGGCTAATTTATTCCTGTGTTCAAAAAATGAATTGAGAAAAATTGATTGTGAAATTTGGGTACTCTTCCTACAGGAAAAATATACCAAGTTATTTGAGGCACCTTGGAACTTTCAAACTTGGACAGCTCAGTACAATTGCTACATGTCCAGAGTGCCTCTTTTGCAAGGGCTTATAAAGGTTTTGAAATTCCACTATTAATACATTAATATTGTTTGCATACCCTGAGTATTTTTTTTCTGATGAAAACTCAAGATAGAATTTATTTTAAAGGACACTTTAAGTATGCACAATATATTTCATGTACTCTTATAAGCAAATGATGATCTCTGCTTTTGAAGAAATTTACTTTTATAATTTTATAAGGATATTTATATTTATATCATTAAGTAATCAGTATCTATTATTTTTCTCACAAATTCATTAGAAAGTGATAGGTTTTTCTGGTGATAGGGTAATATTTTTTTGAATTTTTTTTTATTTTGCATTTTTCCCATTTTTCAATGGCTTAAATACATAGTTATTATTATACAAAATCAAGAAACAAATTGAAAACCAAAACTATGTCTCAGGACTACTGTAGTGTGTAGATATTTGTACACACACACACATACACACACGTTAATATATAAATTAGTAACAAATGCACTAATATAAAGTATTTGTATAAATGCTGTATAAATAGTACATATACAATTTAATCTCTATGATTTATAAAGATATATACACATGCAAAATATTTAGACCTTAATCCCACTGGTCTGTATTAAATGTTTTCCTTTGTGATTCTTCAGTGTACTGTCATCTGTTAAAATATTTATATTTCCATTTAATTCCTCATGCAATTGTTTGTACTAATATAAGAGTATAGGTTCAATGAGTGAAGCAGTTAATAATAAATATCTCCAGTGAGGTGCCCTGTATTAAATCTTGGCCCTACTACTTACAAGCCCTATGACCTGGAACAAATTATTTATTGTGACTCTGTCTCAGTTTCCTCAACTTTAATTAAGAGGGAATGAAATAATCATAGTTATGTGATAGTTTTACAGTGAAAATCAAATGAGATTTTAAATGAAAAATTCACAAAAAACTTGATATTAAGTGTTTAATATATATTAATATTGAATATTCCCAGGGCACTGTGGTGCATGGTTTTATGGTTTTATGACAGTAAGCATTTACTGAATAATCATATTCTCTATTTAAAATGAATAAATGCCACAAATATGCAACACTACAAAACACACTAAAAATATTTTTGTTGCCCTCAAAGAAATTAGAATATCATTGAGAAAGAAGAACCTTTATTTATAAATTATTTTACAAAAAGATAAGGCAAAGAGTTATTGAATATTTGTTGACAAAACAGCATAGTTCAAAATCAAGAAGCTGGAGGGGTCTAACAGCATTATTTAAGAGGTAGTATGTGAATATACCTAGAAGTAGTGTTGAAACATGACCAGTTGCATGCACAAAAGGGCTCTTTCCATGCAGCAGCCCAGCTGGAGTAAGATTAAATGTAGAATATGGGTAGATTTGTCTGTAGGTAGAAGAAGCCCTACACAGCTCTTAGATTGTGAATTTTGATGATTCAGACTTAAAAACCTTTTTTTCTCCCTTGAAAATTCAGTGACTGCTTTGATTTACTAATTAATATATTTTATCCCCAACTTAAAAGATGTTTCATTACCGCGTTAGTTAAAGTGAGGCACTAAGCATCTCAGTGAGACTGTATCTCTAAATAAAAAACAAAATAGGGCTGGGGATGTAGCTTAATGGGCTAGTGCCCCTCAATTCAATTCCCAGTATATATATACATTATATGTAAGGTAAATAGAAGGTAGAGAGCAAAATAATATGGACATTTTTGAAAACCTGTTTTGTTTCCTTTTCTGATTGTTCTCCTAAGAAGAGAGATCAATGATAAACAGTTTAAGCAATTTCCTGTTAACTGTGGTGGACAGCAACCTTTGCAAAAAGTTAAGCATGACTTTTGTATTTTTTCTTTGCACAATTATCTTTATACTGAGTGGGAACACCAAATCACTGGTGTCCTTTTGTTTATTATATTCATCTCTGTCTTTCAAGGTTCTGATGTTCATCATTCTCAGCTCACTTAATTTATATAGCAGTAGCAAGAAATATTTCTTTAGCCCACAGTCTAGTAAAATTTGTTTTTTAGTCTTGATATATATATCCAACATCATTTAAAATAAAATAGGTTGTAGTTTCAGGGTCATCTAGGTTAGTAGTTTCACGGTTATCTAAACCAATCAGTAGTTCTCTAGGGGAAAAAAATTGCCTATTTTTTGGGCAATTTTTAAAAACCAGAAAAAAAAAATGTTGGTAAGTAGGTTAAGAGCAGGACTAATAGGATACGAAAAAAGCAAACAAATACACCCAAGTGCACAAAGATCCAGAGCTGAGGGAGGACTTAATAACACGTTAAAAACTGGAAAAAAAAGGCCACAGATTTGACATGAAGGAGGGTAGAGAGGGCAGCAACATCAGTTCACAAAGGATCACATAGACATGCCAAGTGTTTTTATTTAATTCTAACTGTAGTATGATGCCATCAGGTTTTAAGCAAGATTTAAGTTGTTAAAAAATTGTGCTAGCTGCTATGTGCCAAATTATTTTAAGAAAAATAAAAATGAAAAATGGCATGATCAGTTAGGAGGCAGTTTTACCAGGTGAGACCTGATATGATTGGATCACCATGATGGCAATCAAGTTAAAAAGGAGTGCATGGATTTAGACAGATTTGGGGGCTATCATCAGCACGGTTAGTTAGAAATTGGAGGGTGAAGAACAGAGTCATTAGGATTAGGTTTATGGCTTGAGCATTTTGGTTCATTAGGGTACCATTTGCTGATTTGGATAAAACTATGAAAGGACAAAAGTTTCAGAGAATAAAATGTAGAGTCAAGACTTCCTTTTGTGGCATATTATATCTGATATACCTAAATGAAACCTTAGTAGGCTGTGATAAGAAGATATTGAATACATGATTTTGCTGCTGAGATAAGAAATTTGATTTAAAAATTGAAACTTGAGAAACATAAGCATATAGATTATATTTAATGTCACTGGATCATATGACAGTACTTTAGGGACACAGCAGAGTTATAGAAAAAAATCTAGATCAAGCATGAGTAATGTGGATATTTAGCAAGGGAGAAATTTGAGAAAACTAGGGTAGTATTTATCATGGGAGCCGAGATAAGAACATGTGTAAAGAAGCAAAAACTTGCTGCATGATAAGAGCAAAATATGTGCTTTAGATTTCATAGCATGTATTGCCATGAAGACTTGGAGAAGTGATTGTTACAGTTGAGTAATGGAGACAGAGTTAAATATAAATTAATCAAAACATTGAAAAGAGAGGAAATCAATAGTGTGAGTAAGTTTGGTGAAGAAATGAAATAGAGGTATTGGGCAGTAATTGTCTTTTCATGTTCTGTGAAACAGTCTATTAACATTATTTCATAATTTTTGATCACTATGACTAATTCAGAGAATTTTCTAGATAGCTCTGCTTTCTCATATTCTGACACATAACTTTGCCTTTTAATGACAAACCTATTTGTATTCAGATAGTGTTGTTTTAGGAAAGAAAGATAAAATCTTACCATTGATGTGCAAATTGGAAATACCGAAAATTCACCTAAAGATGTGACTTGATCAAATCTGATGAACTCAACATTGATTTCAAATGTAGGATCCAGCAACATTTGATGCTGGGCCCAGATTTCATCTTTATAAAGCTGATTTCAATTTGACTCTCTTTTTTCTAATACTCTGTCATCTGAATACATTTTGAAGATGTGTCCCCCTTCCTCCTAGTTACCTGTGGGTACTTGGCTGAGTTATTCTAGGTGGCCCCACAATGTGAAAAGAAATTGTACCTTCATGCATAATATTTTAGTTAACTATTCGCAATCTCATGTGCCTCTGAAAGAACCTTAAATAGCATCTTCTCTCAGAATTCCTGTTGTTTTCACTTTGCAAAAGCTATTTAAAAACCTATCTGGTAGTCTAATTTATTATATTTTTACACACACACACATGCACACACATATGAATAGGTTCTTCTAAGTAACCTATCAAAGATTAAAAACTGTTAATACATTTTGAATTTACTATCACTTAGAGGCACAAGTCACTGTTTAACTACTGAAGGGGAACAGCTACAATCATTTCATGATAAAATATATCATTCTTGGGTGTTCTGCTAAATAAACTAGTAACAAATTTCTATCTCTATCAGAACTAAGGTCCCATGCAGAAGTCAAACTAGAGGCTTAGAGTTTTACTGCATTATATGCTAATTCTTTGAATAATTGCTATATTTTAAAGAAGTGTTTTTTAAACTATGTCCAGTTGATATTCCCATTAATTCAGATATGAGATATGTTGGGTCTGTTCTAAGTCAATAAAATAGCTGGTGGGTGCACTTTGCTAAGTGTTTTTCAGTGAGGCCAACTGCTCTCAGCAAAAAAAAAAAAAAAAAATCGTATATAAGATAGCAGTCATTGAAATTAATCTGAATTTCAGTAGAGATTTTTCCACATAATGCTAAAAGTTTAAATGATTGTCACTATGTACATCTTGTTTTGTCACCTATATTCTTTGCTTTATCACCATTCTTTCCCTTTCTGTATGTTTCCTACTTCAATTTTCATTTGAAAAACCATTAAGTAACTTTGGATATGAACTTCAACTCAGAAAACAATTGTCAAAACAAGTTTTCAAGATATTTTTGCCTTGCAAATGTGCTAAAAAGCATTTGAGTGAGTTGGTTCCATCTCAAGGGTAAAATTTTGCCAATATTCCTTTGCTTACAAGCTTTTAGTCTGAGTCATTCTATATATGCATGGAAACTTTCTTAAGAATTCTTTATTTGACTGCAGCCCAAATATTAACCATATCATTCTAACTTTTCTTCAGGTCTTCGATATTTTGACCAGCACTTAATTCTTATCAGTACTTGCAAGCTAACAGGTCAGGAATTCACTATAAGGTGTTGAAGTATATTGTAAAGCAATCATTCTTTTTTAGGGTCTCATGACATTCATGGGGACTAGCAACTGAATGCAGGTTCACAATGTTGCCAAAGGGAACACTAATGTTCCTCATTAAAAATCATTCCAAAGTGTGAGTGAGGTAGCTGGATGCAAGAGATTACAGAAAGTGGCATCTTTCACCCCAAAGTCACCCACTGCATCTGAAGCAAATTGAAAGTGACAAATGGCAAATACATTTTTAGTAGATCATTATGAAGATGACAATTTTCACTTTTCAATATTTTGCATTGTTTGTTTATTGCTCATTATTTTGGTTAATGTGTTCCTATCACATATATTATCAAAGTTAGAATATGTATGGAAGTAGAATTCAGTGCTAAAATTTCAAACATTATATAACTTTTGAAATATAAGCATACATATATATGAATATATTGTGCATTTATCAATTACATATTATATTGCTTTATATTTCTATAGTTATAGCTATGTCAACTAGAAAATATTGCAAGTTATGAAGATTTATTTAAAAATATAATGAGCACCACACCAATTCAAATTATATTTCTTTTTCATAACTTTATTTAGCAAGGAAATAGTTTTGTCTTAAGACACTATAATACACCAAAAGTATACATTCTTATACAGAAAAGGAAATAACTGTATCTTAATTATTTAACATTTTATTGGATTCATAGTAGCATTCATAGTGGTATCAAATGTCCAACACTTATTAGGTTGGTTAGAGGACTAGCTCCTTAATAGTTCTACCATAAATTTCTTTAGGTTGTGTTTTTTAGCCATGGTTTATTTTCATAATAGCATTCCTGAATTTAAAATACGTGAAGTGCCAGGAAGTAGGACATTTAATGTCACATCTTCTACATAACAAATTATATTAGAGCAGTCGCAGGCATGTTTGGGATATGGGTGAATAGAAGTTAAGTTGGAATACATTAAATTGGATTTAGTTAGGTATATTTTGGACTTAACATATTCTTTACAGAAAATTATATTCCAAGTTATTGTTATATAAAAAGGTGATCAAAATATAAAGCAATGTTTTTACTTTATGTATAATTAGACTAATGCTATTCATTTCAGTGTAAGAATGACTACAGTAACATTCTACCACCTACCTGGTATGATGACATGAAGGCAAATCTGTCCTGTAGCATCAAGTGCTGAAAAGATGAGGTTAAGAAAAAGAAATAAGTATTTAAGGTCATAGCCTGAGGCAAGTCTATGGAAAATTATTTTAATCATTAAGTGTGAATAATTCATAAAGAGAGAGAAAATTTTATTCTCACTGATGCCTCATCAAAAAAGATGTCTCAGTCTCCAAATACAATACATAATGCAGTTCTCACTATTGGAAATATATTCTGCATGGATTTTGGTTTTGATAAGAATTACATAAGTTAAGATTTATCAAAATTTCAGGAACAATGTACCAGTACTTAAAGATTTCATACATCTGTGCTTTATGGAGCACAACTATCATGAGTTTAGGAACTCAAGTATTGATAATAATGAAAATAATTTCCTTCAAACCTAGTAAAGGGAGATTGAATAATATTTTTTTCTACAGATATTGCTTTCAAAATTATTGCAATATAAAGGAGAAATTCGAAAGTAAAATGTTGACATGAAACTACAGAAACAATAATTTATGCATATGTTAGGTTGTTAAATGATAAACTATTTTCCTGGCAGTTAGGATATTTTTATATTTGTCAATGATTCTTAAATTGGGATTTTGTTATGATTTCTTACTTTCAATATTTGTTTGATGACTTATTTTATGTTCATACTTTTCTTTTTCTTTAAGAGAATCCTGTAGTTTCATATCTTCTTAAATAGGCTTATGGTTCACCTTCTTCTCTCTTTGCCTTAAATTCTCAGGACTAACTCTTTAATTTTTATCTCATCACTTTTTGTGTTATTTCATTCCTGTCACATAATTCACTAACACTGGTAATTTAAATTCCAGAGCTCTATGAACAAATGCTTATTAGATAAATCTAACTGCTTAAACTCAAAAGTTGAAAGTTCAATTTGGCACTTTGCCAAACATCCTTTTCAACCTAGATATGAAGATTGCTATTATTTGCCAAGAAATCAAAAACCACATCCTGTTTGCTTCATACCTTAACACCTCTCATCTTTTTCTACCTTTATCTTTTGATGGGTCTCCTGTGTTAGTTTCCTGTTTTTCCCTATCTCCATCAACTGTATTGATTGTATATATAAAGTCTCCTTAAAAAATAGAAATAAGATTGAAACAATACATATAACATTATTATATTGTCATAGCTTTCATTTGTACCATCATCACTCATACTTAGACATACACTTTTTAAAATCATGCATTTGGAATTATTATTCCTTATTTTGCAATGTTTATTTTTCACTCTTATATTTATTTACACATGCTCCTCCTTATATCTTTTATGTATCTGGGTGTCTGATCTAAGTTCTCTTGCTCTTCTGCTACTCTTTAAATTTATTTTTAAAGCAGGATTGATAACATTCTTCTGGATCCAGTATATATTTTCTTATTCATAGCCATCTTGTGTTATTTGCATTCAATATTTTTATTTATCTTTTATTATTGCTATTGGAGTATAACCCTGGAAGACATAAACTATGTTTTATTTATATTTAATATCTTTACTTAGCAGTATGTCTGGTGTTCAATAAATATTAAATAAATTGGTACTCAATAAATATATGTCATGCACATTGATAAATTAACAAATAATCGAGACCACCTCAAATTCTTTCAGTACAGAATGGATAAGTTGCTATGGTTTCTTACCAGGAAATACCATTCAGCAATGAAAATAAATTATTCACAAAAATATTATTTTTAAAATTTTTTCAGACATACAAGAATGAACATAGTATATAATTCTATTTACATTGTTTTGAGGAAAAATTTCCCCCTATCCTTTTATTTTCTATGATGGGAACTTGCAAATAAAATTGAGAAGGGCTGGGGATGTGGCTCAAGCAGTAGCTGCTGGCCTGGCATGCCCAGGCCGCTGGGTTCGATCCTTAGCACCACATAAAAAATAAAATAAAGATGTTGTGTCCAACAAAAACTAAAATATTTAAAAAAATTGAGAAGAGACAGATTAACAAGAAAATAAAAAAAGATTTATTTGTATGCATGCAGGATGTAGCAAGGAGATACCTAGCTGGGTAAATGGCTAAAGACATTTTCTATAGCAAAGAAAAATGACTTTTTTTTTAATTGGTTGTTCAAAACATTACATAGCTCTTGACATATTATATTTCATACTTTAGATTCAAGTGTGTTATGAACTCCCATTTTTACCCTGTATACAGATTGCAGAATCACATCGGTTACACATCCACTTTTTTACATAATGCCATATTAGTAACTGTTGTATTCTGCTACCTTTCCTATCCTCTACTATCCCCCCTCCCCTCCCCTCCCATCTTCTCTCTCTATCCCATCTGCTGTAATTTAATTCTCTCCCTTGTTTTTTTTCCCTTTCCCCTCACAACCTCTTATATGTAATTTTGTATAACAATGAGGGTCTCCTTCCATTTCCATGCAATTTCCCTTTTCTCTCCCTTTCCCTCCCAACTCATGTCTCTGTTCAATGTTAATCTTTTCCTCCTGCTCTTCCTCCCTGCTCTGTTCTTAGTTGCTCTCATTATATCAAAGAAGACATTTGGCATTTGTTCTTTAGGGATTAGCTAGCTTCACTTAGCATAATCTGCTCCAATGCCATCCATTTCCCTGCAAATTCCATGATTTTGTTATTTTTTAGTGCTGTGTAATACTCCATTGTGTATAAATGCCACATTTTTTTTTTATCCATTCATCTATTGAAAGGCATCTGGGTTGGTTCCACAGTCTAGCTATTGTGAATTATGCTGCTATGAACATCAATGTGGCAGTATCCCTGTAGTACACTCTTTTAAGGTCTTCAGGGAATAGTCCGAGAAGGGCAATAGCTGGGTCAAATGGTGGTTCCATTTCCAGCTTTCCCAGGAATCTCCATACTGCTTTCCAAACTGGCCGCACCAATTTGCAGTCCCACCAGCAATGTGCAAGAGTACCCCTTTCCCCACATCCTCTCCAGCACTTGTTGTTGTTTGACTTCATAATAGCTGCTAATCTTACTGGAGTGAGATGGTATCCTAGGGTGGTTTTGATTTGCATTTCTCTGACTGCTAGAGATGGTGAGCATTTTTTCATGTACTTGTTGATTGATTGTATGTCCTCCTCTGAGAAGTGTCTGTTCAGGTCTTTGGCCCATTTGTTGATTGGGTTATTTGTTATCTTATTGTCTAATTTTTTGAGTTCTTTGTATATTCTGGATATTAGGGCTCTATCTGAAGTGTGAGGAGTAAAAATTTGTTCCCAGGATGTAGGCTCCCTATTTACCTCTCTTATTGTTTCTCTTGCTGAGAAAAAAACTTTTTAGTTTGAGTAAGTCCCATTTGTTGATTCTAGTTATTAACTCTTGTGCTATGGGCGTCCTATTAAGGAATTTGAAGCCTGACCCCACAATATGTAGATTGGAGCCAACTTTTTCTTCTATCAGGTGCAGAGTCTCTGATTTGATATCAAGCTCTTTGATCCATTTTGAGTTAACTTTTGTGCATGGTGAGAGAAAGGGATTCAGTTTCATTTTGTTGCATATGGATTTCCAGTTTTCCCAGCACCATTTGTTGAAGATGCTATCCTTCCTCCATTGCATGCTTTTAGCCCCTTTATAAATGACTTTTTAGAACAAATTGGTGATAAGAAAGTTCTTTTATGTAGGTCATAGTGGTCCCTTCTCTATTTTGCATAGCCATGAAATGTTCTTGGAAGGGAAGGCATGGTAGCTTCACTATCCACAATCGTTACTTTTGGTCAGATAGGAGAAGCTTGAAGAAGACTTCTTTTCCACAGCTGCTGAATCCCATGTAACTTCAAGTTAAAATAATCTTTATTTCAACTCTGATGTTCCAAGTGGCTCCCTCATTATGGAGTTAAAAACAAATAACAAGAAAACAGGCAAATCTATAAAGTTAGCAGTTAGATATTGGTTATTTTCGTTGAGGGGAAAGAAGTGATTAGGAGGGAATATGATAGGACTTTTCGAGTATTGGCCATGTTCTCTTTCTTCTTCTGGGTGATGGCTACTTAGCTGCATTCAGGTTGTGCAGATTTGTTGAATGTCATCCATATAGTTTGTATAATTTTCTATCAGTATGTCTTACCAATACTGTTTATTAAAGAAATATTGAAGAATAAATGAATAAATCTTAATTTGTAATAGAAAGTAATGTTCATTACATAGAGTAGTAGGCAGAGGAGAAATCCTAGGATTTTGTCTTTAGAACCATTATCACTATCTTATAATTAAACAAGGAAAGATTATGAATTACATATTTCTGAACCTGCTTGATTGAAGCTCAGGAAATATTCATCTCCTACTTTTGAAATATCTTTGAGGCTCAGATCTATGTGACTGTTTCTCTACTTACATCTGATTTGGATGTCACAGGAAACAAACATTGACACTACTTCTCAGACTGAACTAAAGTCATCTCTTGTTTACTAGCCAGGCCAATTGCATCACTTGTGTTTCTTGTTTGGTAAATGACACCATCAATCATTCAGTTTCTCAAACCAAGATCCTGGGAGGTAAAATGCAGTCATCCAAACAATCAATATATGCTGTTAATCACTCTTCGCATATAACATTTGAGTATGTCTGTTTACCTCCATCTTCGCTTCCCTTTTCAAGTTTAAAGCATCACATCTCTCACCTGTATCCCTGGAACTCTGTTATTTTTCTAATTCTGGTCTCATCTTCATTCTCTTCTTTTTTTTTTTTTTTTTTTTTTTTTTTTGATACTGGGAATTGAACTCAGGGACACTCAATCATGGAGCCACATCCCCAGCACCATTTTGTTTTATTTAGAGACAGGGTCTCACTGAGTTGCTTAGGACCTCGCCAAGTTGCTGAGCCTGGCATTGGACTCAGGGTCCTCCAAACTCAGCCTCCTGAGCTGCTGAGATTACAGGTGTACACCACCCCGCCCAGCCATTCTTATCTATTTTTAACAACACAAGCAACATAATTTTTTAAAACTGACTCCAGAGAATCCGACAAAGGTGAGTTGTGTGAGGGGAAAAAGACAATACAAAAATGGAAAATGTAAGCACCAAATTTCATACATGTCAGAGAACTTTCGAAAGACATTCACTTGTGTATGTATGCCATCTTAGAATTGGCATTCAGAAGGATAGATTATTTTCTCAGTAACAAATATTAACACATGAATTCAAATTTAAAAATCCAGGTACATCTTTAGACAAAACAAATACACTAAATTGTATCCCCAGGATTTTTTTTGAAAATATATCTAAAGCATGGCTATAATACTCAAAAGTTTGAGAAATTTTATCTGGTCACTTATTCAAACATAAAATTTTAGGGGCCAACATGAACAACTCTGCGAATGTATATCATTTTTGAGAATTCTTTTAGGTGTTGATATGAGCAAAATGGAAAATTACTGTTTCAGGACATTAAAGGGACAATGAAAGAACACCAATTAATTGATAAATTTCTTACCATAAAAAATTATCAGGGTAACATGACAACTGTCATAATCTCTAAAGTAAGAAACAAATAGTCTATTTTTTAATTTCCTGAAGATAATACGTATTTTGCATTACAAGCATAAAGGAAGGTTTACCTTTTTGGTGTTTCAATGTATTATACAATACTTGGGAAAGATGTTCAAGTGGTTATAATTATGGCAAAGAAAAGAAGAACTTTAATATGCTGGGTAAGGAAATCCATGTCCATATCCATGATTATTACAACTTTCTCTCAATATTCACAAGTCAAATTCTCTACAAAAGCAGGCCATGGAATTTCATCTGAGAAAGAAATACAAAATTCAGCTCAAGAAAATAAGATACCTGAACTGCTGTAAAGGACATTTACAGGTAGTATTGAAATGTGCTTTCCTGAAAGTTAAACAATGCAAAATACAACCAAAAAGTATCGAGTGAGATATGATAGCACTTTGATGTCTTAAATTTTGCTTATTTTTATGTTTGCTATTTTAATATAAATTTTACTAATAGTGGCAAATAGTTATTCCCATTGTCTACAAATAAAATGATTAAGTGGATTATTGTTATTCATATATTCAAATAATTTAAAGATAATTAGAATAATTCAGTATATATTTTCTTAAATCTATATTCAAATACATAATATAAATATTTATGTTCCAGTATGAGTACAAAACATTGCTAAAATATAATAATGGAAAAAGCTATATAATTGTTATTCCAGATAAACTTGAATACTTACTGTCAATCATTTTTGACCACCTGATTCTATTTTAAGGCATACACTTTTTTACAGTTCAAATCTAGATTTAAGATCTCAAAATATAAAATAATTTTATTTCCATAACAACATACTTAACATCTTTGGACAACTATAAGTCAAAGATTTCATTTAATAAATATCAAGAAGCTAAGACAAATATTGGTTTCAAAATTAACACAAAATATAAACTCATTTCATTTTTTTTTCTCCAAAAGGATTGGCAATTAGGCTTATTAAAACAAAAACTTTACCATTGGTCTAGGTATCCAGCCGACAACATACCTAGCAGTCAGCCAGAAGACTCTCAATAGAAAACTTCAAGAAAAATCACACCAAGAAGATAATCTGCATCAGGAAGACAGCAAACCTAATGAACAAACATCTTAAAATAGATGCCATCATAGTCACAGATTCTCACAGGATATGCCATAATTAAGTGAATGTGGATTGATTATGCAGCCTAGGCTACCAGGAGGGATGAAATGATCTACCAGCTGGCAGATGAAGCAGAAATTAGAAATTTCTGGAATAAGAGACACACACACACACACACACACACACACACACACACAGATACAAAGGGGGAAGAAAGTAGTAAAAATCAAATGAAAAGTCTTGTATCTTTTATGTCATAAAATTAGCAAGGTGAGCCACAAATAAAATTAGATTATATCTATCTACCAATAAGTCACAGAAACATTCAAGTGCTGGCCCTCTGAAGATGAGAGTCTCCAAGCGTACAACAGCAAAGCACAGACCAATAGGGAAGGCAAGAGAAAGCATAGGATCAGCAAATCTTAACTGACTTATTCCACATATCTTCAAATATTGTGTGCTTAGTTTAGCAATTTTTAAATTTTGAGGATACTTCACTTTCTATGTCAATAATCTATTATCATGTTTGGCTCACTTCAGTTATTAATAAGTGAGTGTTAATGATTTCTATCCTATATTTCAGATTTCCCTAATGATCAGGATGTTGTTAAAGGAAGATATCTAACCTTGCTGTATCCTGTGAGGTTATATATCTAAGGAAAATCAAGAAAACCCATGCTGAAGCTCCTAGTTGAAGAAGTCTCAGTGTTTAGGGTTACTATTATCAGCATAATTCATATCATTTCATCATGTAATTAATGATTATAGTGTTTTAGTTCAACCAGCACCTTAGGTACTGGGATCTGATATAAATGATGGTCAGGTTAGCAAGAGGGATTTACCAGTGGTAATGAGAAAAGTTTCCCAGTTAATTCAATTCAGTCAAACATTGTTTTCCTTTTATTTTGACACCAACAATGCCTTCGGCTCTGACATGACAAATAAATCCACTGACTCAATATTGATGAGATGAGACAGGTAGAGTCATTAATTCTCTCCAAAACTTTGCTAGGAGCAAGCATCTCAGGTCCTCAGTATGACTTTTTAAACACTCATGAGATTCTTGGACTTTATCTACAAGATAGTAACCCCAAGATGTCCCTAATGTTAGTCACCTGAAGAAGCAGAAGATATTTCTCAAGGAGAATGTCACATATTTCTAGGAAAAAGAATCTGAATATGTGCCACTGAGTTGGTAAAAGAGGTTGAAACAGAGTAATGCTAACTGCTCCTTTAATTCTACAGACCCAAGTTGCCTCCTTAATTGAATTCTCAGAAAGGGGAAGAGGAAAGAGGTCCTTAAAGATGAAATGAGAAGGACCATATGAGTGCCAACTCAAAAAGAAATCTATAAAAGATTTGAGTTACTGATCAAAAAAATCTAAAACTAAATGGGTATGTAACTTGTTAAGAAAGACTTTAGAGCATTTTTAAGTTACATGTATTTATTTTTACTAAATATAAGTATATATACTTTGTTGTACGGTAATAATGTTAATCAGTCCACCTGAAACGTTTACTAAAAATTTGGTGCATACACACACACACACACAAATATATATATATATATATATATATATATATATATATATATATATATATATATATATACTTTTAAATTTTGTTATATATTTAATATTTACATATATTTTGTAAGAAATAAATAAAGCAATATAGCTAAATGGGACCTAAAAATGGAAAGACATCTCACGTTTGGTGATTGGAAGAATTAATATTTTTAAAATGTCTGTACTACTACATATTCAATGCAATTCCATTAAAAATTCCAATGGCATTCTTATTTCAAGCAGAAAAAAAAATCACAAAATTCTTATGGAACCAAAAAAGATCTATAAAAGTCAAAGCTATCCTGAACAAGAAGAACAAAGTTGGAAAAAATACATACTTAAATCCAAGACATAATACAAATGTACAGTATCCCAAGGGGGGAAATAAAGCATAGTAGTGGTTAAAAACAGATACATAGATGAATGGAACAGAATAAAGTACCCCTAAACAAATCTTTGTATTAAAAGCCAACTAATTTTTAACAAAAGCATCAAGAACATAAAAAACACTGGAAAAAGTATCTTTAATAAATGTTTGTAGAAAATGTAGATATTCACAAACAGAAAAAAAATATGACCCTTCCTCTCAGCACATTAAAAAAAATCAAATTAAAATATAAAAACAAAAACAATTATGAGACATAAAACATTGAAACTAATAGAAAAAAATATAGAGAAATATTTCAGAACATTGGCCTAGGCAAAGGCTTTTTTGATATGGCCCAAAAGCATAGGCAATGAAAACAAAAAATGAATCATATCAGTTTAAAAAAATTCTATACAGGGAAGGACATAGCAGAATTAAGAGACAATGAGAGAAAATATTTATAAACTATTCTTCCTACAAGGGATTAATTTTCAGAATGACTCAATAGCACAACACATATTCTAATTAAAATAACCTTAGTAGGTATTTTTCAAAAGAGGATATACAAGTGACCAATAATGACATCAATTATTATTAGGGGAATGCAAATCAAAACCACAATGAGATGCCATCTCACTCCAGTTAGAATGGTTAGATCAAAATGAAAAAGATTGCAAATGCTGAAGAGGATGTATATGGAGATGGAGAGAGCTGGCAGGAATGCAAATTAGCATAGCCATTCTGGAAGAGTATGGAGCTTCCTCAAGATATTGGAAAGATTGTGATTATATGATTCTGTAATCCCACTACTACTGGCTATATATCCAAAGGAAAGGAAATCAGTATGTTAGAAAGATATTGCATCATTATCCACAATATCCAAGATATGGATTATATCTTGGTGTTTTTGACAGATGATCAATAAAGAAAATATGGTACATATGCACCATTGAATATTATTTATCCATAAAATATAACAAATTTCTGTCATTTGTAGCAATGGGAATAAAATTGGAAGACATTATGTTAAATAAACCAGGCACAGAGAGAAGAATACTGTATTTTCTCTCTTACATGTAGAAGCTGAAGTTGATCTCAAAGAAATAGAGAACAGAATGGTAGTTACTAAAGCCAGGGAAGGGTATGGAGGAAGGAAAAATAGATGATGGTTAATGGATTTAGGGAGGCAAATGGGAGAAATAATTTTTAGTGTTCTACAGCATAGTAATATAATTATGGATCACAACAATTAATTGAATATTTTAAATAACTAATAGAATTTTGAATATTCCCAATACAAAAAATGATATGTCTGATGAAATGGATATGCTAATTTCCCTAATGTGATTGTTACACATTGTATACATGAATTCAAATGCTACACTATATCTCATATAAACATGTAGAGTTACTTAGGGGCAATTACAAAAACATGCTAATTTTTATTGATTGATTGATTGATTGATTGATTGATTGATTGATATTGTTCAAGGGATTGAACTCAGAGCAATTAAGTGACCCACTGAGTCATATCCCCAGCCCTTTTTATTTTTCTAAATTTTGAGACAGGGTTTTGCTTAGTCGCTTAGGGCCTCCCTAAATTGCTGAGGCTGGCTTTGAACTTGTAATATTTTTGCCTCAGTCGCTGGTATTACAGGCATGTGCCACCATTCCTGGCTCAAAAATATACTAATTTTTTTCAGTATACTAAACTGGATTGTTTTATTGAAATATATGTCCATATACATATATTTACATATGCTATCTATAGATTTGGTGCATATGTTTACAAAGTTTTATAAAGAATATAAAAATAATGCTTTGTAAGTTTTTTTTTTTAACTGAAAAACTTATTATAAAAAGTTACCATATGTATATATTTTCTTTGCAGGATATTTTTATGATACCTACCATTAAATTGTATACATTTATTTAAATATACTTTAAAATGCTTATATTGGAATACTTTTCTTTAATATTATTTAAAAGTCACAATGAAGTTATATCCATGTGCGTATACTATGTCAAAATACACACGAATTGATATGAATATATTTTGTATATAATCAGATATATGAAAAATTTGTGCTGTATATTTGTAATATGAATTATAATGCATTTCGCTCTTATATAAGTAAAAAAATAAAAAAATCAACACTTTAATTGTGATTCTTTAAAAAATAGACTAATTTTTAAAGAAGAAAAATATGCCTTCTTCAGTCACATTCCCCCAAACACTTTTTTTCTTAAACATTTTCAAAAAACAAGGGCACAGGGAAGGTGTGAAATCACAGAGGATGGGGACAAAAACCAAGTTGTCAATCAAAAATTTTAGAAGTCTTGCCTGTCTCCCCTCCTGATGTTTTAGTAAAGGAAACTGCCAAGACATGGGCCAGGCCAATAAGAGCAAAGCCGGCTGAGCCCTAAGGGAGCTATTTGTTTCTTTCAAACAGGCTTTTTAAATTGACATTGTAATCAGTGCTAAATTAAAAATCCCTGATGTGAAGTTGCTTATCTACCTTTGAAACCCAAAAACCTCACATATGCAGATAATTCAGTAAAACTTCAACATGGCAATGGTGTGCTTTGGGTTGAGCATTCCCTTATCAGAGCTGCCTACCACCTTCAAATAGGGATTACCCTCAAATAGGTTGTATTAACAACCCCATTGTGACATATTGGTGATTTCTAATGCATACTATTTGAGGAATATCAATCATAAGTCTAGAATCAATGGAAAAAGAAAACAACAACAACAAAAAAGAAAACAAAAATATTGTTTAAAAAGGGGGGAAACCCACAGTTCTGAATGTGTGTTATACAACATGAGAGCCTAGGAGTTTTAGACAATGAATCACCCTAAATTTTAATACATCACTAAAGCTTAATTTCAAGAATTCACAAATGCCTTTCTTTTGCTAGCTACTAAGAAATTTCTTCTGTATTTTTTTTCAAGTGTTATTTTCCTTGGAGTATAGAAAAAAAAAAGAAATTCTTCTAGTTTCCCTTTTAGCTCTTAATAAATCCAGTGATTCAGAGCAGGTAACTTACCTGTACTCAATTTTATCATTAAGCAGGTCTGAGTCATTAAATAGCCTATCTCTAACCTGTTGCTTTGTTCATAATGAAAAGACACAGAACTCTGTACTATAAAGAGCAGGCTTTAGAGGGAAATGCATTATTTATTACCTCTGAAGGAACTTCATAAAGAACATACATTGACTTTCTTCATAACATTTTCATCTCCTTATTATATATAAAAATATAGAAATAAGCCTTCTGAGAGGCATCACATCAAGCTATCTTCCTTTTTATTTTTTTGGGAAAGGAGGCAGTTGGAAAAACTGTGAAATTTAGGAAACCCAAATGTCAAGAATATTAAAGTTCTAAACTGTAACATTTTCCAAACTAGTTCTTGAAAGATACTTTTCAGAGCATAAAAAAAGTTTTCATGGACAAAAATGTAGATACATTATATATCTCTTGCTTAGCTTAATGATACACAGGCATAGGTAAAAACTCCAAGAAATACTACAGGAAATAAATGTGTTTGATTTTGGTGATAATAATTTACTGAGGTTTTTATCTCATTTTTTATTTATTGCTATGTCTTCTTCCTCCCATTCAGGCAAATAGCCAATCCTATTTGATTCTGTGTTTCTTGGCCCAAAGCAAAACATACCTCAGGTGATCAATTTCCCTTCTCTTTCTTTGTGAAAGCCTAAAGTTATTAAAGGAAGGATGATAATGTCCTAAAGCAGAAAAAGATAGTGTGAAACAGTTATAAATGAGAAATTTCCCTGGACTGGTAGTCAGATCTGAAATGACCAAGGCCTGAGTATGACAGGAACACATCTCACTCCTTGACATTGCCCTAAATAAATGACAAAACCCAGAAGGTAGTGGCTTCATGGTGTTTAAGGTCCCAGAGCCTTAAACAATAGAAACTACAAATTCTTGTAGCTCAGCAAAAAATCCAGGGAGTCACTTGACATGAGGGACCACATGGGCTGGGACAGGAGAATGACACTCTTCATGATAGACTGAACATAAGCAATACTTTCCACAACTATCCCTGCAACCACCCAAGTCTCTTGTGTTCTTCTGAAGCTGAGATTGTAGATAAGCTGTGGAAAGACCAAGATAATAGTTCATATTAAATATTCTGTTAAAATAACAAGATGGACAGTTCAAACTTGTGTTTAATTTATTTTTAAAATTTAGTAATATGTCTACTATTTCCAGTTTCTTATTTTTATGAAATAAGATTCATACCTAGAGGCTTAATCAGTTTTTCATCATTGTGACCAAAATATCTAACAAAAAAAAAATTTAGAGCAGGGAAAGTTTATCTGGGGCTCACAGTTTCAGAGGACTCAGTCCATTAATAGCCAACTCCATTGCTTGGGACCCAAGATGAGGCAGTATGTCATGGGGTAAGTATCCACTATTGAAATGCTGCTCAGCTCATGGCAGAGTCAGGAAGGAGACAGAGAGAGAGAGAGAAAAAGAGAGAGAGAGAGAGAGACAGAGACAGAGAGACAGAGAGAGACAGAGACAAGAGAAAGGATTGCAGGACCCTTCTAGGGCATGCCTCCAGTGACCCATTTCCTCTAATTATGACCCATATGCCTACAAAATAACATCCAGTCAGTCTGTTCAAGCTGGTATAGACTGATGAGGTTACAGTTCTCACAATCCAACCACTTTACAATCAAACATTTTTGCATTAACTTAGGAGCATCTGGGGGATACTTCATATTAAAACCATAACATTCTATTCTTGCCCCCCTAAAGCTCATGTCCACCTCACAATGCAAAATGCATTTAGTCCATCTCCAAGAGACCTATATAATCTTAAGAGTTTTAGTATTATTCAAAAGTGCAGGTTCAAAGTCTCCTCTGAATCTCAAGGCCAACTACTGGCTGTGAGCCTGTGTAAATATCAAAAGCATGTAATTTATGTCCAATGGAGAGTGTCAAAGAGTAAACATTCCCATTTTAAAGGGAGGGATTGAGGATTAAAAAAGAAGGAACAGGGCCAAATCAAGACTGAAACTCAGCAGGGCAAACAGGTCCTATAAGTCCACTTTAACTCTCTGAACAGCATCGAGGAAATATGGCTATTGGTGTTTTCTCTAAAGGGCTTAGGCAGTCCTTCACCTTGATCTTACCAGTTGAAGTGCACTTGGGCTCTCTTTTATATTGGTTCTCTACATAGCCAGCAGCTTCCCGGTGCAGACAGAACGTACACATTATTGACATTTCATAATAACTGGGTCTCTATCCCAGCTTTGACCTCACCTTTTCAGCTTCATAAATTGCCTTCTCAGGGTCAGACAATCAGGACTCTGACCCTGCTACACTTTGCCTGGCCTCTCAGGTTTTCCTCTGAAATCTCAGTGGAAGCTTCTATGACCCCTTAAATTGAGCATCCTGCATTCCTGTAGAACCAGAATCATGGGGATGATGCCAAGGTCTGCTGCCATCTCTCACAAAATCTGGGCCTCTTGGAATCATAGCAGCAGTAGTCTCTGAGCACGTACACAGCTTGTCATGGCAAAACAACTTTTTAGGATACCCTGTGCAAGCAGGATACATTGATGGTCTCTTCTTTAAAAAAAAACATTCCATTCTATATCTTGAAGCCTTCAGTGGGTGTGATCTTAGGAATTCATGAGATGCTCTCAAATCATCTTTCCTAGTTGCTGTGAAAAGTGCTTAGTATCTCTTTGGGGAATGCAATCTTTTCAACAAGCACATCTTCCTTGTCCCCAGGTTTATATGCACTATTCTGGCCAAACTGAAAGTTTTAATATCTCTTAGCTCTGTTTTCTGCTCCTAATTCTCACAGTAAATCTGGCTAAAATTTGTAAGTAATATCAAGGCCACTGACTGTTGTGTGCCTCCACCACATTAATTAGTCCATCACTTTTAAATTCAGTCTCACACAAAGTCTAAAGGCATAGGCAAAATGTAGCCAAGCTTTTTGACAGAATGTAACACGAGTTGCCTCTTTGTATTCCTAATAAAGTCCTCGTCAACATTTCTATTGGCATTCTGTCTCCTGAATTCCCATCAGAATTGCCCATTAATCTCTTTACAACCAAAAGCTTTCCCAGATTTCATTTCTAAATTTTTCAAAATTCCTTTCGCAATAAGCTTCAAAGTTTTCTGAAACACATAGTCAGGTTAGACACAGCCATGACAGCACTTCTAAATTTCAATACCTGTCTTAGTCAGCTTCTAATTACAGTGACCAAAATTCCTGACAAAAACAACTTAGAGGAGGGTAAGTTCATTTGAGGCTCACAGTTTCCAAAGTCTCAGTCCATAGACAGCCAGTTCCATTACTTGGGGCCTGAGGTGAACCAGCATTGGAGGAAAGCTGTTCAGCTAATGGTGAGGTCAGGAAACAGAAAGAGAGAGAGGGAAGAGGAAACAAGAAAAAATACACCCTTTCAGGGTATGCTCCCAGCGATCCACCTCATCCAGCTATGCCCACCTGCCTATGGTTACCAGAGGTCATGCCTTTGGGGTGTATTTTGTACCTGGTGAGCAGAATTCTCTCTCTGCTTTCTGATGCTATTCCCTCAGCTGCTTTATTCTGCCATGATGCTTTGCCTCACTTCTGGCCTGGGGTCAGCCATTTATAGAATGGGAGTGCCAAATAAACTTTTCTTCCTCTAAAATTGTTCTTGCCAGGTTTTTTGATTATGGTGACAAAAAAAAAAAACTGACTAAAACAAATCTCTCATAATCAAATCACTCTACCTCCAAACATTCTTGCCTTAACACAAAGAGATTTGGGATGACAATTCATATCCAAACCATAACACCTATGACTCTTAGTTTTCATTTGAATACTCCATTCTTAAGTAACAACAAATAACTAACACAGTTTCTGACCCATTTAGGGACTCAAATATGAAAAATTAAAAATTCTGTGTAATTACTGTTTCATGAAATATGTTTCATGAAACATATTTGCCTCTTTGTAGCATCCTACTGAAATAATTTCGTATTAGAAGTTGCCACAGTGAAGTGATACTCTCAACCACCACACAAAAAGGCAAATACTTACATTCCAAGGAGAGAACCAAAGGGGAAGCCCCAGCACAACATTTGTCCTGTGAACCTTTATTTTTCAGATTCTCTGGAAATCTATGAAAGCTGTCTTCCCTGCTGCCAGTCCAACTGTGTGCATCTTCATGGGCTCAGCAAAAAGACCCTTTGGTACAGTTTGCCTTTAAAGGGGAAAAAATTAGTAGGGAGTTCCTGATTAAGGCTAAGATATTTTGAATTAGATGACATCTGTTAAAATACGACCAAATTCAGTTTGTATCACCCACCCCAGAAACATATTTCTAGATTAAAATCCTAGATTTGTTACTCAATTTGTGTGAGTAAATAATTTAAGTTTCTTACTCCCTACAATGGAAATAGTAATAGTATCTCAAAGGATTATTATGAAGAGTAACAGAATTAATATGTGAAAAAATGCTTTAAAAAACCCTGACACTTGTTAAGCACCATTGCCTTTTGTACACATATGTATTTAATTAACAAATACAAATAAATTGCATCATTAAAAAAAGTTACATCTTCTACCTATGTCCTTACTTTTTATTGAAACTAATTTAGGGTAAAAATGAAAATGTATGAAGATTTCATCTATTACACAAATCAAATCTAAATCTATAGAAATTTTTAAATGAATATGTTCAGAGTCTAAATAAAAGGAAATCAGAAGAGACATCCATTTGAAAAAGATGCATAGATAAGTGTTTCTATAAGTAATGTTTAAAATAAGTCAATTGATACTAAATCAAAGTCTGAAAAATTTCCTAAATACATTGTAACACTACATCAGCAGAAATCCCATTTAAGTAAGGAATGAGAAACATGAAAGCTATTTAACACTCTACAGGGCTATCACAGTGTATCATCACAAAGACATTTGGTCCAGGTGTTGCAGTAATTGTGATACATGGGGAAAGTTCACAGCTCACAGGCTCTCAAGTGTGAATTTCCATATGGGAAGAGATTTAAGTCTATTACAGCGTGCCGTTAAGGAATGAATGCTCTAAATTGAGCTTCTTTCATTATCTACCTGTCCTATTTTGAGGGCCTTTTATAGCTTTCCATATTTTTCTTTAAAATGTTTCCTTTTTGAAGCAAAATATTTAACACTTTTAAGTGAGGATACTTGCTATCATATTTTCAAAGAAAACAAATATTAAAGTTAAGCACTTTAAAAGATGTTTAAATGTTTGTCATAAAACTTTAATATTAAATAAAGTAGGTGATTCATATCTGGTAAATAGTAGGTATAGAATGGCTACTCCAGGAGCGCATGTATTTTTAAAAATACAAAACAGGTGGCTTTCAAATCATGGTCCAATATAGTTTCTCTTACTCTAGTCATGATGTCAACATTTCAATAGTAAGAAAGACAAGATAAGGCAATGCCACATTACAATCTTTCAGTTTTAAGAGTATATCTCAAGGTTGTGCAAGTTACATCCAGTTTGATCTTAATGTTCAGATTTTAGTTAAATAGCATCATCAGTCTGTGTGACATCATCAATATTTTACTTAAGGAGAAGAGGAGGAGAAAGGACTAGGGGGGAAGAGTGGGAAAGGCTCTATAAGATAACCAGTCACTCTCTGCACACCTATAGAGTAACTATAGCCAGAACTCTGATTGTTTTGTGCATATGTTTTCATCCTCATACAAATTGTTTTTTGTGTATTAGGATTTATAGGTAATATAATGTATTAAATCAGAGTACTCAAGTGCCTCTATGTATATTTGTATCAGACTCAACAATAACAGGAAGACAATAGCAACATAAATGAGAGACTTTTAAAGCTCAATTTATTGAAATAAATAAGGATTATGCTATGATTTAATTTTTTAAACCCCTAACTAGCACATAATGGTAGTAGTAGAAGATGGCATTTATTGTTTTTTTTTAAATATTCTAAGTAAAATAAGATTTATTACTTTTGCATGAATCATCACCATTGATTATGCTGCTGTTCTAGTAATAGTAGTTATTATTTCACTGATTTGTAAAATAAAAAAAATGTTGGAAATGTTTTTAATTAAAAAATTAGAAATAATTAGGTTATTTTGATATAATTATAGATTCACATATAGCTATAGGAAATAATACAGAGAGAACCAGCATAATGTTTATTCCATTTCTTTAAAAGGATGACATCTTTCAAAACTATAATATCAGAACTGTATTATTGTCATTGATAATTTGAGATACAGAAAAGTTCCATTAATACAGGATCCCTCATTTTATCCATTTATAGCCACATCTACTTCTATCTTGCCATCTCCTTCACCTCTATCCTCCGTTTCTGACTTTCTTATATCAAGAATATTACATAGGAATTTTAAATATAATATATAAACTTATCTATCAAGCTAGCTATCTAAAATTTACATAATGTAAACTTTAAATTTGATATTTTATGCCAATATGTTAGAATGTTGAGTCTACATTTGCTTTTAGCGTATGCAAAGTTTCTGGTTCCATTTCTAGGTCTTTGATCCACTTTGATTTGACTTTTATGCATGGTGAAAGATAGGAATGTAATTTCATTCTTCTACATATGGATATCCACTTTTGCCATTACCATTTGTTAAAAAAGCTGTCTTATCCAACCTATATTTTTGACACCTTTGTAAAGCATCAGATGGCTGTGACTAAGGGAGTTTGCCTCTATGCCTTTTATTCTATTCCATTGGTCTTCATGTCTATATTTATGCCAATGCCTTACTGATTTTATTACTACAACTCTGTAATGTAATTTGAAATCAGGAATTGTGATGCTTCCAGATCACTCCTCTTGCTCAGTATTGCTTTGGCTATTCTGAGTCTTTTATGCTTTCAAATTAGTTTTAGAACTATTTTAACAAGTTTGTTAAGAATTTGATGGGGATTGCATCAAATCTGTATAATGCTTTTTGTAATGTGTATTAGTCTTGCCTATCCAAGAGGAGGTCTTTACATCTTCTAATATCATTTTCAATTTGTTTTTAAGTTCTATCATTTTCTTTTATTATTTTTAAGTTAAGAAGATCATTCCTTTAGTCATATATGTGTTGCCGAAATTTGCATCATATGCACGTTATTTTGTAGAAGACCAAATAAAATTTGAAGAATGATATCTTACAGTTGTCCCTTTTAATGGGAAAGTCAAATATTCTAGGAAAGGAGCTAATTATCTTGTTCATTCTTCATAGAAAGCACACTAAATGATCTTGGGTCTTTGTAAGTTTGCAGGTTTTTCAAAATCCTGACAAAGTTGCTTCTATTTTTTTCTTTTAATTTTTTAATTCTAATTTGTTATATATAACAGAAAAAAATGCATTTCACTCCATACTACACATATAAAGCACAGTTTTTCATATCTCTGGTTGTATTCAAATTATATTCACACCATTCATGTCTTTATACATGTACTTAGGGTAATGATAACCATCTCATTTCACCATCATTTTTACCCCCTTTTTCCCCTCCTTTCCTCTCCTTCCCCTTTACCCTATCTAGAGTTTGTCTATTCCTCTCATGCTCCCCCTCCCAATCCCACTGTGAATCAACCTCCTTATATCAGAGAAAACATTCAGCATTTGTTTTGGGGGGGATTGGCTAACTTCACTTAGCATTATATTTTCCAACTCCATCCATTTACCTGCAAATGGAATGATTTTATTCTCTTTTAATGCTGAGTAATATTCCATTGTGTATATATTCCACATTTTCCTTATCCATTCATCTATTGAAGGGCATCTAGTTTGGTTCCACAGTTCAGCTATTGTGAATTGTGCTGCTGCACTGATGTGGCTGTGTCCCTGTAGTATGCTGTTTTTAAGTCCTTTGGGTATAGATCGAGGAGCGGAATAGCTGGGTCCAAAGGCGGCTCCATTTCCAGTTTTCCAAGGAATCTCCATACTGCTTTCCATATTGGCTGCACCAATTTGCAGTCCCACCAGCAATGTATGAGTGTGCCTTTCCCCCCACCTTCTTAACAATACTTACTGTTGTCTGTATTCTTAGTAGCTTCCATTCTGACTGGAGTGAGATGGAATATTAGAGTAGTTTTGATTTGCATTTCTCTAATAGCTAGAGATGTTGAACTTTTTTTCATATATCTGTTGATTGATTGCATATCATCTTCTAAGAAGTGTCTTTCATTTCTTTGCCACATTTATAATAGGGTTATTTGGGGTTTTTTTGGTGTTAAGCTTTTTGAGTTCTTTATATACCCTAGAGATTAGTGCTCTATCTGATGTGCAAGTGGTAAAAATTTGCTCCCAAGTTCTAAGCTCTCTATTCATCTCACTGATTGTTTCTTTTGCTGAGAAGAAGCTTTTTATTTTGAATCCATCCCATTTATTAGTTCTTGATTTTAATTCTTATTAAGGAAGTAGGGGCCTAATCGGATATGATGGAGATTTGGGCCTATATTTTCTTCTATTAGACCCAGAGTCTCTGGTTTAATTCCTAGGTCCTTGATCCACTTTGAGTTGAGTTTTGTGCATGGTGAGGGATAGGGGTTTAATTTCTTTTTGTTTTATATGGATTTCCAGTTTTCCCAGCACCTTTTTTTTTTTTTTTGAAGAGGCTATCTTTTCTCCAATGAATGCTTTTGGTGTCTTTGTCTAATAAACTATGTTAAATAGAGGTGAAGAAAAAGGGCATCCCTGATTATTCCAGCTTTTAGAGAGAATGCTTTCAATTTTTCTTCATTTAGAATGAATTGGCTTGGGGCTTAGTGTAGATAGCTTTTACAATGTTGAGATATGTTCCTGTTATCCCTAGTTTTTCTAGTGTTTTCAACATGAAAAGTGCTGTATTTTGTTGAGTACTTTTTCTGCGTCTATTGAGATGATCGTATCGTTTTTATCTTTAAGTCTATGGATGTGATGAATTACATTTATTGATTTCCTTATGTTGAACCAACATTTCATCCCTGGAGTGAATCCCACTTGATTGTGGTGTACTATCTTTTTGATATGTTTTGTATTCAATTTGCGATAATTTTATTGAGAATTTTTGCATCTATATTCATTAGAGATTTTGGTCTGAAGTTTTCTTTCTTTGATATATCTTTGGCTGGTTTTGAAATCAGGGTGATATTGGCCTCATAGAATGAGTTTGGAAGTGTTCCCTCTTTTTCTATTTCCTGAAATACATTGGAGTATTGGGGTTAGTTATTCTTTAAAGGTCTTGTAGAATTCAGGTGTGTATCTATCCGTCTGGTCCTGGGCTTTTCTTGGTTGGTAGGCTTCTGATGGTGTCTTCTATTTCATCACTTGAAATTCATCTGGAAAATTTTCTGATATTATGTCATTGAATATATTGCTCATTCCTTTAGTTTGGAACTCTATTCCTTCCTCTATCCCAATAACTCTTAAATTTGTTCTGTTTGAATAGTGGGATAGGGAGCAGGAGCATGGGAAGAATAGATGAACTCTAGATAGGGCAGAGGGGTTGGAGGGGAAGGGGTTATTAATGATGGTGGGTATTGATGATCATTATTATGCAAAGTACAGGTATAGAAACATGAATTGGTGTGAATATACTGTGTATACAACCAGCGATGTGAAAAATTGTGCTCTATATGTGCAGTAAGAATTGTAATGCATTCTGCTGTCATATAAATAAATAAATAATAAATTAATAAATAAATAAATATTTGTTATCCCATATTTTCTGAGTGTTCTGTTTATGATTTCTTATGATTTTCACTGTGTAGCCTGCATTCTTTTCAAGATTATACATTTTGTCTTCATTGTCTGAGGTCCTGTATTCCAAGTGGTCTAATCTGTTGATGATGTTTTCAATTGAGCTTTTAATTTTGTTTTGTTGTTGTTGTTGTTTGTTTCTTTCATTTTAAGGATTTCTGTTTTTTTTTTTTTTTTTTTTTGTTTTTTTTTTTAGAATCTCTATGTCTCTATTGACGTAATCTTTTGCTTTCTGTATTTGTTTATGTAGCTGTTTGTCAAAATGATTTTTTGCTGCCTGTATTTGCAATCTTATATCATACTTTAATTCACAGAACTTTTTAATCATGTACATCCTGAATTCCTTATCTGTAATTTCTTCTGTTGTACTGGCCATGGATTCTAATAATGTGATATCTTGATATGTTTGGAGCATTTTCTTCTCTTGTCTTTCATATTGCTCATGTGTCTTCCCTTCTAGCACTATGGGTCTGAGACATTACAGTTTTTAGCCTATAGGCTTATAGTGCCCCTATAGGGATTCAATATCTCTCCTTTTAGGTGAAGGACAATGTTATCAGATCCCAATATAAACAGTATATACCCTAAAAACAAATGTTTGCTATTAAATTGTTTACAGTTTGGTCACAATGTACAGAAATGGTGAATTCAATATTATGTACAATATACTCAATAGGTTTGTAAAAAGGGTTTACAGTTTTTGATGTTGAAGAAAGAATTGGGGATGAGGAGTAGGATGATATGCTGATAAAGTAGGAGGTGAGGATATGAGGTGTTATATCTTAAGAAGTGTAACAAAGAAATCTGAAGAGGAAGATTAGTAACAGGGAAGGAAGAGGAGGTGATTTTGAATAGACAAGTGAGAAGACAGAAGAGTACATAATACATACACACACATATATATTAAGAAAAATTTAAAAAATGTTAAAATAGTAAAAATTGCCGAGATTTAAAAAAAAAAAAACAAAAAAAGAATATACAACACAGCTGTAATATCCTATTCAGACATTCCAGTCCTTGAAAACCTAATTCATGCAAAGTACCTGGCTTCACATATGTTGGGGATGTTAGGGTGGGAGAATAGAGTGGGAAAAGGAAAAAAAAAAATGTTTTGAAGGAAGAAACAGGATTGTTTTGTTTGGAGATCAGTATCTTTCCTGCTTCCCTCCTCATCTAATAGGTAGGGTCCTCTGTTGTTAGCTGGAACTTGTTGCCCTCAGGATGGTGAAGGTAACCAAGGTATAAATCACTGTGCCAGGGTAGTGGCTACTGGGGAGAGAGGGGAATTAGAAACTGGGTACCTGGCCAGTCAGAATTCCAAACTTGGAGTTACCTCCCACTGAAGATGGTGATGAATGTGACCCAAGGTGAAGATGGTTGCTTTCAGGGGTGGGCTGTCAGGTTATGTGGGAGGAGCCAAGCGATGGTATTGGAGGATGAGTTCAGAGCTCTGTGGCATGCAGTGTGTGTCTGTCTTCTGACTTCAGAGCCTGTGTGAAGTTCTCAGGTGCAAGGAGGCTACTGTACATAGGGGATTATCTCTGCTGCTGCTGCTGCTGAATCCCAAGATGGCAGTGACCGGGGAAGCCCCACGTTGGTAGATGGGGGTCCACACAGGAGTGGTGGCCAGAGTCCCTACATGTAGAAGCTGCCCGGTGTCCTGCATGGGGGTGGCATAGATGATTTCTTCGTGGTTGGGTGACTGAAACTTCTGCACAGGTGTTTGTGGTGCTCACTTGTGTACCCAGTAGTCCTATGTGGGTGAGTAGTTTGGAGACCTACTCTGATTCTGTGGCATGGAGCCCTGCATGGGCTGGTGACCTTGATTCCTGCTTGGGAGGAGGAATGTAGCTTGCAGAGAAGCAGTGTTCTCACTACTTGTGTCCCAGGTCACAGAGAAACACAGAATGCTGCCCCTCTCTAGCCTTCCATCTTGGATCTCACTATTATTTTCATTATACAGGTTTTTCACCTTCTTTGTTAGATTTATTCTGAAGGGTTTTTTATGTTATTATGGATGGGATACTTTTCAAGATTTATATAGGAAAGTTATTGACTTATGAATGTTGATCTTGAATCATGCTATGTTACTGATTTTGTTTATCAGCTCTACAAGTCTTCTGGTAGAGATTTTGGGGTTTTCTAGATATGGAATAATGTCATCAGCAAACTGATAATTCGAATTCTTCTTTTCCTGTTTGTATCCCTTAATTTCCTTCTCTTTTCTGATTGCTCTTAGTATATTTTCAAGAACTATATTAAATAGAGGTGGTGAAAGTACAAATTCTTGTCTCGTTCCTGGTTTTACAAGAAATGCTTTGAGTTTTTCTCTGTTCCATATGATGTTGGCATTGGGTTTGTCACAGATAACCTTTGTATTGTTGAAGTAAGTTTTTTCTACCCCTAGTTTCTGTAGTGTTTTTAAAGAGTTTTGGATTTTGTCAAGGCATTTTCTGTATCTGTAGAGAGGATCAGATGATTTTTGTCCTTAATTTTGCTTAAGTGGTGAATTACATTTATTGATTTGTGTATGTTAAATCATCCTTGCATCCCTGGTATAAAAACAAGTTGATCATGGTGTCTACTCTCTTCTTATTATACTTTGCATTGCAGTTTGCTAATATTTTAATTAATTTTTTTTGTCAAAAAGATAAATAACTCAATGAGTAAATGGGAAAAGAACTAGACATCTCTTAAAATAAGAAATGCAACAAATACATGAAAAAATATTCAACATCCCTGGAAATCAGGGAAATGTAAATCAAAACTACACTGAAATTTCATCTCACTCCAGTTAAAATGGCAATCATCAAGCATACAAATAATAATAAATGTTGTTGAGTATGTGGAGGGAAAAGTACACTCATGTATTATTGGTAGGATTGCAAATTAGTACAACCACTTTGGAAAGCATTATGGAGATTCTTCAAAAGGCTAGGAATAGAAGCACCTATGCCCCAGATGCCCCACTCCTTCATATTTATCCAAAAGAACTAAAATCAACATATTGTGGTAATATAAGCATATAAGTGTTTATATAAACACAGTTCATAAAGTCTAAAGCTAATTTAGGGAACCAACTCAGGTGCCTATAAACAGAAGAATGGATAAAGAAAATATGGCATATTTACACAAATAAGTTTTACACAGCCATAAAGAAGACTAAAATTATAGCATTTACTGGTTAATGGATAAAACTGGAAAACATGATGCTAAGTTAAATAACCCAGACACAGAAAATCAAAGATTGAATAATTTATTTCAGGTAGAAGCTAAAGAAAAGGGAGGGAATAAAAGGAATGGGTAGTGGATCTCATGAAAATAGAAGGGAGATTAGTGAACTAGAAAAAGGAAACTGAACAAAATAGAGACAGGCTGAGAAATGAGAGGTAATACAGAATGAAATTGATGAAATCATGCTATAATGTACATATATAAAAATACCATAGTGAATTTTACCTTTATGTATATCCATAAGGTACCAATTTATAAAATACATGATAGAAGAAAAATGAGTAGAGGAAGTGGTATGTGGGTATGGAGGAGGAGAGGCAAAGAAGCATCACCAGAGACTGAAATGAAGAAAATTATATTCTATGCATGAATGAGTATGTCAACATGAACCCCACTATTATGTACATCTGCAGTGCACTAATAAAAACATTTTTAAAAATTGACAATTTTTACTAAAACTGTTCCCAGAAATTCATCCAAATTGTTGTTTGCTTCAATAGTTTATTCCTTTTTATTGCTGAGTAGTATTTATGGTATTAATATGCCACAGTTTATTTAAAAATTCACCCATTGAAAGCACCTTCTTGCTTTTACCTTTTAGCTATTACAATGAAAACTATCAAGACCATTTACATGTAGGTTTTTGTGCAAATGTAACTTTCTGTTTGTGATAAATGCTCAAGGGTGTAATTTCTGCAACATATAACAGTTGATGTTTAGTTTTATAAGTAACTGCCAAACTGTTTTTCCAGAGTCATTTAACATCTTGCATGCATGCATAAGTGATCCAGTTCCTCTACCTCCTCCTTATCACTTTTGGGTGTCACTAATTTTTTACTGGAATCATTCTGAAGGCTATCTAGAGAAACTCTTTTGAATAAACCACTGATCATTGAGGCAAACAAAGAGGGAAAAAAGTTTTGAGTGTTTTATTTTTCTTTTGTTTTTAAGTATAAATTATTTTTTAGGTGTAAGTTCCATTTGAATTTATGATTGGGGCAAATTTCTGTATTCAGAGGATAGCAGAATGCAACTAATTTCAGATAGCTGATCTCCAAAGAGAATAAAGTAATATTACAAATTGAATGTTTGAATCAACAAATCAAATTTTGTATTTAATAATTCTAATTCACTCCCAAATATTTTCTGAGACTCTCTATAAAAGGCATATCAGTATTGCTAAGGATAATAGATCCACCCACCCTCATGAAGTTCAGAGATAGAAAATACACAGAACATATTCAGTGAAGCCCATATTTATTTCATGTGGTAAACAGTACCACAGCTGACTGTTCTTTAACTTTTATTCACCAAAAATTTTCTGATATTGCGATTTATATTGTAGAGTATAACTTTAAAAAATATTATAATGATTAGAAGAGTTCTGTATTTTTTCACTTAGTCTCATGTTTCAAATTCATGTCTTTTTCATGAATTGAAGGTCTCTTCCTGCCTAAATATCATTTGCAATATCAAATATCAGATGTAGCTTTTTAATTTGTTCTTTTTATATATACATGGCCATGGAGTATATGTTGACATACTATACACATATGGAGTATAACCTACATTAAGTAGGATATCATTCTTGTGGTTGTACATGATGTGTACACTGGTCATGTACTCATATATGAACATAGGAAAGTTATGTCCAACTCATTCTACTGTCTTTCCCATTCCCATCCCCCCTTCCTTCATTCCTCTTTGTCTAATCCAAGAAAAGTCTATTTTTTCCCTCCTCTATCCTTATTATGTGTTAACATCCACATATCAGAGAGAATATTCTGCCTTTCTTTTGGGGGATTGGTTTATTTCACTTGGCATGATAGTCTCCAGTTCCATCCATCTACTGGCAAATGCCATAATTTCATTCTTCTTTAAAGCTGAGCAATATTCCATTGTGTGTATGTACATGTGTGTGTATGTATATGTATATATGTAATACATATATACATATAAATCACAGTTTCTTCATTCAACTATTGAAGGACACCTAGGTTGGTTCTTTAGCTTAGCTATTATGAATTGAGCTGCTATCAAAACTGATGTGGCTGTACCACTCTAGTATGCTGATTTTATGTCCTTTGGTTATAAACTGAGGAGTCTCGTAACTTGGTCAAATAGAAGTTCCATTCCATGTTTTCTAAGGAATCTTCATATTGCTTTCCATAGTAGTTGAACCATTTTAATTATTATGATAAGAATGGATTTTGCATTTGGGAGATATCTTGGGCCTGGAAACCAACAAGCAAAGCAATAACAAACAACACCCAAAACAAACAAGCAAACAAAAAACAGAAAATTAAGATATATGACAATCTTAATGTTTTCTGCAATTATTGCTGATAGTTGTTGAAACATGAAAAGAAAGGCAATATTTCAAATAGGACCATTTCTGTAGTTAAGGGATAATTGATATTCCACATTTCAATTAATATTACAAGATTTAGATAGTTTTTCAAATTGATAAAGTAGAAGCATTGTCTTAAATCATAACTATTTTTAATATTATCCAACTTGAATGTTAATAATTTTTAAAAAATATTTTTTAGTTGTAGGTGGACATAATATCTTTATTTATTTATTTTTATGTGGTGCTGAGGATTGAACCCAGTGCCTCATACATGCAAGGCAGGGGCTGTACCACTGAGCTACAGTCCAAGACTGAATTTTTAATTAACTTTTAAGTGAAAACAATGTAAGAAGCATCTCAGTAAAAGCATTTGAGATTGTATTACCTTTAAATTTTAGGACCACTTCACAGATTTCATGGCTGTGCTTAAAAACCATATTTAATTCAGTTATTTCCTCTGTTTTAGGAAGATTTCTCCTGAGAGATCTGGATGCAGTTAGGATCATTTACAGAGATTAAATAAATAATTAATAAATGATATCATCCTTTTATTCCACCTCTCAGTAACATTCGACACCGCTGATATCATCTTTCTAAATTTGTCTGGCTTCAGAGACGTGCTCTTAGATTCTCCTATCACTTTTCAGTCTTCTTTAATAATCTCCTTCTGTCTCTTGGATTTCAGAGTTAGAATTCCTCTACCTTGGATGTTGATATTGGAAACTCTGCCCCAGGTACTCTTTATTTTATTTTTTTTTTTAATATTCTTATTCCAAGATTGTCATTTATTCCCAGGGAATATAGTAAAATTTTCAAATCTACAGCCCAATGCTCTCCTTTGAACTATATAGACAAAATTGCTAGTTGATATTCAATCCTGAGCATTTCACACTCATCTTAAACTGAACATGTCTAAATTTGAACATGTCTAAATTTTAACTATTGATTTTACTTCTCAAGCTCCCTAATTCCCATTGCTGTTCTCATTTAATTTAAGGGCAGTATTACCTATCTCGTTAGTCAAGTAAGAAATCTTGATGTCAGCCTTTCTCTTCCTACCCTCATTCTAGCTGAGTCTTCTTTATATAAACATATATGGGATACTCCCCTGACCTCTATCTTTGGGGTCACCACTTCAGATCAAGCCACCAAGTTTTATTGTCTACAGTAATGGAAGTTTTGCAAAGATCTTCCATGTCTGCATTTCTCATTTCCAGTCTTTTTTTTATGAAGCAGCTGAACAAAGTTTGTTAGAATAGAAATAAGCTTTTGTTAATAACCTGCTTTAAAAGAATCTGATACATTTTTTAAGCATGGCATAATCTGACTTCCCTTTCAAACCTCATCTAATGCCACTTAACACTCCACCACAGTAGCTGTCCTTCAGTTTCTAGAGCGTACTCAGCTATTTCCCCAACTGCAATTTTTCTTGCAATATTCTTCCATTGTTCTTCACATGTATTTCTGATACATCTCCATGTTCCAATTTATATTAAAATTCCTTGGAAAGGTCTTTTATGAATATACCACTAAATCAATACCCACTTAATCTCTACTTTTTCCTATGAAGAAAACTATTTTTGATTCCTTAATAACATTTGTGAATTTTTAACCAATTTGTTTTCTCATTTCCTTTGTTTCTGTTTTGCTACTTCACTAAATTATTATTTCCACAAGAGAACAGCAAGCTATAGTCATATTCCATTATACCTTCATTACCTAGATGGTTCCTGAAATATAACAGAACAAATAATTATGGAAACCTACATGAGTATACAGATACCAGAGATTTGATTGTGGAAATAGGTCTAAAAAGACATAATTATAATAATCTTACATAATATGTGACAGAAATCTAGGCAAACAAAAAGACTCATCAGTCAGATATCCTGGTTAAACGGTGATCCAGAAAGATGATCTGGTAGAATCAGAAGGATATGGTATCACAAAGACCAAGCCTGAAAGTTAGAAATAAAATTCCAGTACATGTGAGTCCTAACAAATGCTAGAATAGTCACAAGGCTTTATAAAGGATCTCCAAATTCATGAAAACGATGTGCAGATGTGCATGATTTTTGAGTGCTTGGTTACAAGGAACAGTAGGATAATTCTGGCATTAGAGTTAGGCTTACCAGGAAGAGCAGATTAATGTGAGTCATTAAACATTTCATTTAGGTATTCTTAAATTACAATTGATTCTGGAGAGGATATTTCCTGGTGCTTGGAAAAGATACCTAAGTACTAAACCTGCAATCGTGGTTTTGTGCACTATAGCCTATGCAAAACACAGGATTTGGGATTAAATGAGCCTGAGTGTTCAAAGTTTCTGTAATATCTTGGACAAACAATATTTAGACCTTGTGTCCTTAATGTATTAGTGATTTCTTAGGATTATTATGAAGATTAAATGATTATTACGCACAAAAGTTTTTCATGACACATAGAAAATTATAATTATTCAATAAATGCTTACTACTATTATTCACATTTTAGGCTCTTGTTCTGAGGGTTTGGAAGCAATGAGTTTGAAGTTGAAGGGAAGAATAAGAAACGGGTAGCTTATTAGCAGGGGTTTCACCTGACCCCTCCACATTCTCCCACAGTTGGTCCATGGCTTTGCACAGTAGGTACACCATGGAAACAGCTATGTGTGAGAAGAAAGAGATTTATACTTATCTACTCTAGGAATGTGGTCTTTAATCTTTCTATAGATATTTAAACAGAACTTTCAAAGTTACACTCTAGCAAGTTAAATAGGAGGAAAGTTCAATTAGGATCTAAAAATCATGTAATGCATGAAACACTGTACTTTAAGCTGCAATAAAGAATATTACTTGTTGGGTATTTATTATTTATACCCTGAAAAAAGAGTAAAAGAATTTTAATGAAGTGTTTTGGATCATTTAAAAATCTCAACGAAAGTCAATTGCAGTGGTAGAAATAATACTAAGGATGACTGAGTTTCCATATAGGGATAAATTTATTAAGCACAAGTCTATTGTGTTCTGGCATCCCACACTAGCTAGCAGTTAGATTTTATGGTTCATATCAACATCAGAAGGTAAAGAAATTTCCTATGTGTTCTCAGGCTGCATAAGATGGACAAAGCACAAGTAGGTGAAATCAGAACTGAATTATCAAATAGTATCAAGTGCAAATGGTTTAGATTTGGGGAGTTCTTTTACACATACATAAAGAAAATTTGGAAGATAAAAGTGTTCTAGGCATGAAGGTCACTGCTGAACATTCATGAGCAAGCATAAATACCACTTACATTGCTGCCAGAGGAAAAGGCACTGGCTGGTCACCAGTAGAGCAAATAAAATTGCTATGGGATCAGAAAAAAAGAATCAAAGAAGAAAGTCAACTGAAAAGTTTCTTGAGAACAGAGACAATGAAAACTCTGCTCAGCAGTGCTGTAGAAGTCAGTCCTTATTTAGCAGCTCTTTCTTTCCCTAGACATTTCATTTCTCTATAAGTAACAAAAGTGCTAATATGATTCAGTGATTGTGTCCACCCATGTCAGTCTAAAAAAAATGCTATGGAATTTTAAGTCTCATAACAGAGAATTTTCAGAGTATAAAGAAAATAATTTAAAATCATATCCATAGATGTATTAGGGAAGCTAATTTTATAGTGCATAAAAATTTAATGTTTACCAAACTATATCATAGTTTAGTGAATAGACAGAATTTTGATTCATGATAGAAGAGACAAAAATTAAATTACAATATAGTTTAGCATGGAGATATTAGAAAGCACTGTGCATTTATGGCAGATATGAAAAGGTCATTAATGGAAAACTGCATATTTGTGAAATGTCAGAATATTTATGCTCATATGATTATTCTCCAAAGGTTTGAAAAGGAGAAATGATATAATTTTAGTGCTTCAGAAAATGGAGGTAGAAATTCATGTGAAATTTTTTATTAGCACTCTATCTACTTCTTGGTGAACAAGTAGTAGCTTATTTGGAAAAAGGAATGTGTTGCTTTATCTTATGTTTTATAGCAGAGTTTGGGGGCATCAATTATTTATAGATTTATAATACAAACATAAAAATGAAATATTCCATCTGGGTGTGATGGTTACAGAAAGGAGGCAGGATACAGATCTGTAGCAGGCATATGCACTGGTAAAAATGAACCCAAATGATTTTACATAAACATTTTAAAATGAGAATGAAGAGATGCCTTTAAAAAAAAAAAGCAGAATTCATGTCTGAAAACTGAAACAATTTGACAGAATGTAAAATCTAGTGGGTCAAATGGGAGACCAAGGTGGCCTTGGTTTGAATATTGGGCCTCTCTTTGAGCTTCAGATTCTCAATCTAAAAATAGCATTAAAAATATCTACCTTGTCAAGTTGTTATAAAGAACAGAAACAGTGTGTACAATGTTTATAAAATGTGATTGCCTTAAATGCTTGATAAACAGTTTCCATTACTAATAAAAAATAGGCTCTAAACAAACTGTAAGGAATATAAATTAGTACACATCCAACTTTTTGAGTGGTCTGAAAACATAATATGAATGCAAAGACCAGGAACATGCAATTTAAATATTATAAAAAGTAAGTATCCTTTAATATTTTGGAAGATTTTGAATGCACATTTCAAATAAATATAGTTACAATTTTTAAAATCTGAAAGTCAGTGAAGTATTATTGTAAAACAATATGAAAGATAATTACTAATCTCTTTTCAATAGTATATAATTTGTGACTTGTGGGATTGAATATAATTGTCATAACTACCATTTACTGATAACCTTATTGAATTTTAAATATAACATATATGCAATATGTTAGCTGCTGGGTGGAAACTTTTAGGGACAGGCATTCATGATTGCAGGGAAGACACTGCTGTCCTTACAAATTACTGCTAACATTCCTTCAATTTTTCTTGTTTGTTTCACATAAAATCCTTCAGAGAAAATCACAAATGACCAGTTTAAACCAATTAAAATCACCGAGTCACTCTTCTAAGTGACCAAGAGTAAATTTTGCTTACTATAATCTCATTGTAGCCAGAGGAGGTGGCACATGCCTCTAATCTCAGAAACTTGGGAGGCTGAGGCAAGAGCCTTGTGAGTTCAAAGCCAACCTCAGCATATTAGTGAGGGACTTAGGAACTCAGTGAGATATTGTCTCTAAATAAAATATAAAAAAGGACTGGGGATGTTGCTCAGTGGTTAAGCACCACTGGGTTCAATCCCTGGTGATATATATATATATATATATATATATATATATATATATATATATATTTAGTTGAGAATTTAGCAATACAATGAAATTATATATATAAATTATATATAATTTATATAAATAATTTCATTGTATTGCTAAATTCTCAACCCTGGGGGTGTTTCCTTCCACCATCTTTGAAAATGCAATGTATGAAGAAGCATGATCTGTAGTTGAACACGCTCAGGCAATGTGCCCACCTGTACATGTGAGGACAGTCTTTCCAATATGAATAATGAGCTTTCCCAGTATTCCCTTTTCTTTTGTTTCCTAGGATATACTGCTTTGGATATTATTTCCAGTTCTCCTTTTGCTGCAAATAATAAGCTTGTCTTCACTCTGTTTACCTCATGATTGTATGTATTGATTTTGACTCATTAAGGATGAACATTCTGTGCTCAGTACAAAAATAGACAACTGCCTGTCCAACATCATCACCTAAATCCTAAAGGTCCCTAATAGTCACCATGGCATCTGCTCCAAGCCCAAGCAAAACTGCAGCTACTTCCCTATTTCAGCCCATGAAAACTCCACCTTTCTAGTAGCCCAAGCCAAAAGTTCTGAAGCCTCTATTGGTTTTTCTTCCTATTATAAATTCCATCCATTCACTGCAAATCCTGCTGTAGTTACCTTCAAACTCTATCTAGAATTCGACTACTTCTCAGTTCCACTTCTACTTCTACTACCTGGTATAAGCCACCCTCATGTTTTGCCTATATAAAAATGATAGGCTCCTATCTAATCCCTATGCTTCTACATTAGCACTGTAGCCAGAGAAATTCTATCCAATTATACATGAGATAGATCAAGGCTATATCCTGCTCAATAACCTTCTCAGAGCAAATTCCAGTGTACCTGCACTGATTTTCAAGGTTCTAAATAATCAAAATTACCTCTCTAAATTCATGCTTCAACTCAGATCCCTGCTTTTCTCATTAAAATCACTTAGATATTGCCATTTCTCAAACACTCACATATAACTCTTGTATCAGGGATTTTGTACCTGTTATTTCCTTGCCTATAACACTCTTTCTCCATTTAGTTTCTTGGCTGACTCCTTCAAATCTTGCCTTCCCAATAATTCCTTCTTGGTGACTTAATTTAAGTTCTTATGATCTTTTAGTCTTAATAATGCTTCTCTGATTAATTTTTCTGCTAGATTACTTATTATTATTTTGTATACATCATCATGTTTATTTTTCTCTTTCCCCACAGCAAAGAACTCTCCATGAAGGCAAGAACATTTCTTTGTTTTGATCTCTGGGTTTTCTTAAACACCTAGAAGAAACTTCAATAAATAGGAGATGATCAGTAAATAGCCACTGAATGAAAAAAATGTAATAGTCACATTTATTTCTCTTCATAACCTTAGGAGGGGAAACGTTTTTATCATAAGTGGGAACACTGAAGCTTAACTTGCATAACTTGTCCAAGGTCCCATAACAAATATTTTTGCTTCCCACATGGAACCCTCATGGGCCTTTATAGATAATATGAACTAGATGTTTTGTTGCATGTTGATAATCAATTCCTCCACCTTCTTTTTTGTTGTCCCCATTGTTACAGTATGATTCCTGTTTTTATTCCTATTTTTAAAAACATTATCTCAACTCTTCTAATTTACAAGTCTCTTAGTATAAGAACTCTGTATTTCTCTTTTTCAGACTTGTTCACTTGATCACTTGATGCTTCATTGCCAGCTTTATAGCTCTAAGTATTTGGAGATAGTTTCCTTCTTACCAGTTAGTCATGTGGTCAGATCTTCCAAGACTTAGATACAAACAAGCAAGGTTAAGAACTAGAAATGGAGTTCAGTCATTTGAAATACCACCAGAGCTTGGATAATCTACCTTATTTGTGTGGATACAGCATTCTTACCACAAAGAAAGTTTACCTAGTCGGGAAAGAGTGTCACCAGCCAGTTGTGAAGTTCTCACATTCACCTGGAATTATACCTTCTATTTTGTCATCTTGATGTGATTATGGTAGCAAGAACAGATTCTGTTCTATACACATGACTCAATCACATGACTCAATAGCCAGTTTATGAAAAAATAAACAAAGGTACATGCACTGGTCTTATGGATAATTTGATATACAGTGCAGGAAAATATGTTTATGGATAAACAGAAGTAGGAGAAGCCTGGAAAGTGGATCTAATACCTCTTCTTTTACTGTTGGCTTGACAGCAGTCAGCAGGTGACACCATGTGGTGTGGCAATAAGTCCCTATATTCTGGGAGCTGGAGAATGTCTTCTAGAAATTCTCTGAGGCACTAAATACAACCCCTTTGTGGCTGCCCCACATTGGGTCTGCTTTCTTAGCTCAGAGGTACTTGATCTTTGGGAAACCATCCTTTTTTTTTTTTTTTTTTCTCCTCCACTCTCAATTAAGTCCTTTATTAAACAGAAAAAGAAGAAAGCACAATAAAAAAAATAGTTTCTGTCTCTCTGTGTCTCTCACTAGACTGAAAGGACCTTTGGCTAGAAGAAAAAACATATGTTATCTGCTTTCTGACCAGGAGAGAACAACCCTGCACTCAAATCTGAGGGAGTCAGGGAAGACGGGCATGAGACCTTTCTAGGAATCCTCATGATATTGCAAGTAACTTCTAATAAAGAAGACAAATAACAATCAAGTTTTTATGTCAAAAAATATTATATGATCACATATCACTATAGCCCTCTAACATCAACCAACTTTAGATTTGAGGGAGAGCTTTTCACTTACAGAAATGAAATGATGATATATTTTAAGTAGGTAACATCCCTGGAAATGGGGACTAGTGAAAATGCAACCCAAGGACAGAATGTACTCTAAATGCAGCATTCCTAATCTGTGCTCACCTCTCTAGATAATAACTGTAATAGGTTTCTCAAGAATAGTCAATATATGTATATTATTTAAGCCTTTGACAAATACTTTTTATGAGAAATGACCTTTGCAAAAAACCTTTGTATTAGGGTCTTTTAAATATTGTCTTTGTTTTATATCAGATTTCTGATATTGCTGTTTTAGTAAAATTTAATTGTGCAAAAGCTACCTGGGAAAAGGTATTCTATGGGGCAGGTTAGCTGATGTTAGAATATGTGTAAGACTGAGGCATAACAGCAATATTTTGATATTTGTGGGACAGCAAGCAGTGCTTTATGTTTCAGTTTTAGAGATACCTATTTTGCTCTCAACCTGTAGGAAAAAAAAAAAAAAAAAAAACATTTTCAGATCTTCAAAAATATTACTAATACATCAATAAACAAATTGTTTTCCAGCAGAAAAATCATGCTACCATAGTTACAGACCATCAAAATTCACTTTAATTTTTTTTTTTCTTTTTTTAACCAGAGATTAAACTCAGGGACTTTTAATCACTGAGCCACATCTCCAGTCCAATTTTTATATTTTATATCTTGAGACTGGGTCTCACTATGTTGATCAGTGCCTCACTAAATTGCTGGTACAATTGTCTTTTTAAAGAAATAGAAAGATATTAACTGGGATTAGTATATAATGTTTATTTTTCTTAGCTATCCCAGGTTAATATGAAATAACATCGTGTTTCTGAGTAAATAAATAAGTTCTTAGAATCATTATCTTTTTAAGCCTGTTAATCTTACCCTAGCAGTAAAGTTGTCTACTAAATACATGAGTAGATTACATCAAACCAATCAAATTAACATAATAGCAAAATTAGTTTTAAAAATTAAATAAGTACAAAAATGTAAGATACCATTAATATTATGTTTTAAAATTTTACTATTTATATATTTTCCCAAGTGTTTAAGTAAATATCTTTGCATTTAAATAATCTTATCTATGTACAAAACACTGTCAGTGTTCTTCTAACATTAAAAAAAAATAATAAGTCATTCTTAGATTTGGTTCATGGTTACTAGAGATCCCATCTGTAACTAAATTAAATTAAATTAAATTAAATAACAAATATCAAATGTGTAGCTCTTTACAATACACTGTAGGCACTGGAAAAAAACAAAGTTTTAAATATGACAAAGTCTTTCACATAATAATTGTAAAACATTCATATTATTTGATCTAACTCTTTGAAAAATCCACATAAAGTCCATAAGACACAAATACAAGAAAGACAGGTTCATGAATGATTTATTGAGCTAGAATTTGAATGAGTCTGTCAAAAGCCAACCTTTTCTGTATTTTCTGTTCCTATTTGGTTCCACTAATCTCACCTTCCTCTTCAGTATCCTGGATTCAGAAGCTCTCCTCATGCAGCCTGTGTGGCTATGTAGATCTGGTTATAATCCTGTCCTTGACACCACCTGGAACTGGCTTCCAGAACTGGTTGCTCTTGGCAACCTCTGAGACTCCTGCAGGCCTCCTGGAAAGCCAGGATTTTTGTACCCATCTGTTAGGTATGACTTGCAGGATACCTACTTGTCTTTCTGCTTTATAACAACACAATAAAACCCTGAACTCGTTTTCCTATCATTTTAATTTTTTTAATAATCTCTTCTTTTTACAAGATTGCACTAAAAGTCTCTAAAACTAAAATAATTGATTTTACAGGCTAATAGTCAATAGGAACAGAAAATACAGAACAATCCACAAAAATAATCTTAACTAACATCTGTGTGTTCCCTCTCTGTCTTTTCTATCTCTCCTAGCATCTTCTCTCTCATTTGAACTGAAAAATTGACTAATGAGACTTTCCTTTTCCCAGATCTTTTCTAAAGTAATGTGAAAAGTAGTGGAAAGACAAAAAGTTTATGAAGGAAATAGAAGAGATAAAAAGCTAAATTAATCCACCCATGAAATTTTCCTTCCCCTGATAGCTAGATGACCATTTGGGTTTTGATTTTCAGACATAATCTACTGTCCTGGGATACTGAGATTTAAAAAATGGATGCCCTCCATTTTATTGAGGTCACTTAATTAACTAAAAAGGGCAAACCGAGTATATAAATCTTCTGAAGTTCGTTCTTGCATTCTTTATTTCGCTTGTGTTAAAATACTCATAGGAGTAGAAAATTATTTTATGTTGTTTATGTATCTATTTCAGAACATTCAAAGATATCAAAATTTTATATCTCTTTTTCTTAACCTGAATATTATTAGCCTATACCAATTTTCCCAGAAGAATATCGTAAGAGTTCTATTTACAAATCATTTCAAGTTTTGTCCTTGCAAGCAAACATCTTTTCCTTTTAGGTGGATGATGAGAGATAATGCTCATATTTTTTTGGTATAACTTTATGTTTGCAAATAATTTCTTTACATGCTAACCTCTGTCAAAATAATTTGCATGTTGTTATGGTTTTGACTCACTTTTTCCCTGTAATTTTCATCAATATCATAATTAATTCTTTGAGTTAATTTTTTTTCTCTTGCATAAAAGGGTTGAAATTATGGACAGAAAATCATCTATTTTTCTCTTTAGTATCCATGGGGATTGGTGCCAGGACTCCCATGAATACATAAATCTGTCAATGCTCAAATCCCTTATATAAAATCATATAGTATTTGCATATCTATAAACATTGTCTTATGTACTTTACATCATCACTATATTATTATAATTCTTATTACAAAGTAAATGCCAAGTAATTAGCTGTTATATTGTATTGTTTAGTGAATAATAACATGAAAAGTCTGTACATTATCAGTACAGACACATTTTTTACCAAATATTTTCAATATTAGGTATTTTTAATCCATGGATGTAAGACCTGTAGATATAGAGGGCTGATTACATAATATTTTAGAAGAAAATAAATATATTTTAATGGAATATATTGCATTATACCATTATTTACAGAATCATATTCTTCCCAATAGTGCATTCAAAGCACACATTGGAATTATCTTAGTTAGAAATTTTAATAATTAAGAGAGGTAAATGAATATTTGAAATACAGGTTTATTATGTGAGTCCCATTCAAAAGTAAATCTAACCTGTTTGCAAATATTTCCTGTACACTACTTATGTGACAGTCATGGAGGCAGTCAGTGAGGTGTCACTGAACAAGACAGGAGACCATGCTCACATGAAGACCTCTCTGAGGTAGAGCCATATGCCAATCATATTAAACTAGCTAGCGATTCAACTTCATGGCCACTTAGTCTTCTGACTGTGCTATACATTGTAGTTTACACTATATTGACATCAAAGTGTGGAAATATTCAACATTTCTAGAGTATTTTAATTGCACTCTTTAAGCCTAAGCACAATATCAAATATTAAAAGCCCATGGAAGCAACAATTGAATAGAATCAGAGAAGTAAGAGAAGTGGGTGGGGTATCCAGAAGACAGAGAAACATACGAAAAGTGACTTATGATCTAAAGGTTTAAGAGTAAAGAAATAAAACAGATGGAAATGATAAAAGTTTAGCAAGTTGGGAGTCAGATGAGAGTGTCTTACTGAGTTTAATCTTGATCTTGATTTAACAAGATAACCTGGTGAGCATTCTTCCATGATAATGATTTCAAATCCTAATAAAATAATAAATCAATGGAAGGTGACCTGCTATGTTTATCTGTAGTGCCATGGAAATGCTTTCTAGCAGGTCATGGACCAATTCTGATGAAGGGGAAAAGGACAGTCTGAGTGCTCATGGCAAAGTGTTCATAATGAAGAAACAAATCAGCCAACTATGAATGAGAATTACCTATGGACTGTAACTCACAAAGTGAGTGCTTAGGACAGAGCATTTCAACAGTACTCTTTAGGAAAGGGAAATTCTAATATTAAACTTAGATAAAATTGTGTTTGTGTTGACACATAATGTACTATTGTGAAATGTAAAGTATAAGATGTATTTACAGAATTATAAAAATGAGGTTTTTGGACAAAATATGTAGAATTAAGAAAGTAGTTTTAAACAGTCTAATCACACTTGTGTTGTGCATAGAGAGGAAATTCATATCAGACTGAATAAATATGAAAATCATATACATGGTGAGCACAAATACTGGAATATGAAAGAAGCCAGAACAACACTAAACATCACTTTCTTCCACCAATTACCTCATTGATTATATTAAATTTTAATTCAAGAAATTGACCTCAAATTGCATTGTTTAAGCAATTTTAATTTTTGAGAAAGCTACATTTGCTATGTAATTTGTAATTACACGATAGTGAACAATTATTTTGATAAGAAATAATGACCTTTCTTTCTTCTTGAGGGTGATATCTTTCTACCAAATTGCATTGTAGACATTACTGTGATCTGTTAAACTTATGCACTAAATCAAACCATTTGTTTAATGGTAATAAATGTGTACTATCGTGAGTTGTTCCTCTTATCTTTATTTATAATCTAGGATAGTCCACAAGTTATTCTCATTTGAAATTTATCTATTTTGTCAAAATCTTTGGTAACAAAATAATTTTGCTGTCTAATATTAAAATAAAGATGAAAACTAATTCATTTATTCCTTCAAGAAAGTATTTACCAAGTGCCTACTACATATCAGGCAATACTCCAGGTGCATAGACTGTAAAAGAAACAAAAACTGACAGAAGCCATATTTAAAACAGCTGCATTGGGAAGGGACTGATAATGTCTAATGAACAGTGTTGTAAGTAATTTATTAGAATGAAACAGGAAAGTACAATGAACGATGCTTTATAGAAGAGTTTTAGTGTAATAGGTAGGCAAAGACCTGACCGAGAAAGTTGGTCATTTCATCAGAGACCTGCTGTATGTGAGAAAGTCAGCAATGAGGTTATGCAAAGTCCCTGAAGTGGCAGAGGCTTAGAGTGTGAAGCCACGGAGCCACTTTGAGCAAAGGAGTGTTGGGTTAAGTGACAGGAGGGGAGTGAACTGAAGTGGAAGCCAAATCAGGTCTTCAGTGTTTCCTTTAAGAGGCTGAGCATTTGGAGTATTTTGAGAGAAGAGTGACATTTTTGCCCCATGGATATATTTTTAAAACTATGAAAAGCAAATCTTCATAACGACCTAGTACATTTTTAGAATTGCTTCACTCTGAATTTTAAGTGAACTTTATATTGAAGAATAATTACCTACAGAAAAGTTCATGAATCACAAGTTTGCAGCTTAGTTTTTACAAAGTGCCTGCAGTCCTAGTACAGTACCATTTTCCAGATCAACAAATAAAAGAAAGGAAATCAAGGCAATGCAGAATATTATCCCTCCCAGTCACTACCTTTTTCTCCCTGAAAGTAACCAGGACCTTGATTTCATTCACTGAAAATTAATTGTGTCTATCTTTTTAACTTTATAGAAAATGAGAATATATAGTATGTGCTCTTTCATGTTTCCATGTGTGATATTATTCTCAGAATTATGTTGGTAAAATTCATTTGTGCTTTTACATAATAAACAAACATCCATTTTGTCTCATTGCTTCAAAAAGGCACATAGTTAAACAAAACAAAAGAAAAACATTTACTTATCATCTTCTGCACTGTTGATGGACATTGGATTGACACATTTTTGGAATAGCTGTGTTATGAATATTAGGGTACATGGCCTCTAACTCCCATATTTACATTGTAGGAGTGAAGAAGTTGTAAAATAGCATATATTTTGAGCTTTGGTAAATACTCCTAAATGTTTTCCAGAAGGGTTGCGTACTCCCTCAGCTACGTGTGAATATAGTTTTTCACACAACTTTGCCCACCAACATTTGGTCTTGTCCTTGCATTAGATTGCCAGAGCTGTCATAGCAAAGGAGTAGTTTGAGTGGCTTAAAGAATTGAAGTGGATTTTCTCAATGCTCCAGTGGTTAGAAGTTCAAGATCAAGGTGTTGTCAGGTTGTTTTTTTTTCTGAAACTTCTTTTGGTGTCTTGAAGAAAGCCATCTTCTCTTCTCTTGTCTTCACAGAGTCTTCTCTCTGCACTGTCTGTGTTCTCATCTCCTTCTCCATATGGACACCATGCATATTGGATTAGGGCCCAGTCTGATGACCCAACATAACCTTAATTACGTTTATGAAAATCCTCCCTCCAAATACAACCCCATTCTGAGGTACAGAGGGTTAGGATATCACATATAAATTTTTGGAAGACACGATTTGGTTCTTAATAGTTTTCCTTAATTTTAGCCATCTGGTGGGAATTATTTAACTGTGGTGGAGCGTAGTTTTTAGATGTATAACAGCCCTTTAGATAACTGTTCTGTGTGAAGTCCATGTTTAACTAAGTTGCCCATTTTTTTTTCTTGTATTTTCTTTCTTCTTTTTGAATGATTTTAGGAGTTCTTTTTATTTACCATTTGTGAAACTTTAGTCAGATATATGATTGCAAGTATTTTCATTAATTCTGTAGCTTATTTTTCACTTCAAATGAAATTATTTGGCAGGTGGAATTTCATAATTATGTAACAGTCCAATTTATCAATATTTTTGTTTAGGTTAATATATATATTTTATTCTACGTAAGAAATTTCTGACTACTCTCCAAATCAAGAAAATGTTCTTTTAATTTTTTTCACTGGGAGTGGAGGTAATGGGGCCCAGGAGCACTTAAGAACTTGAGAGACATCCCTACCCCTTTTTAAATTTTTTTTTTTTTTTAAATTTTGAGACAGGGTGTCTCTGAGCTGCTCGGGGCCTCACTAAATTTCTGAGGCTGGTTTTAAGCGCACGATTCTCTTGCCTCAGCCTCCCAAATTGCTGGAATTACAAGCATGCTTCACTGCACCAGGCTCTTCAATTATTTTTTTTAAATAAAAAGCTTAATTGCTTTAAATATTCCATTTACGTCCACCATCCATTCATCCATTCATAACTGATTTTAGTCTACACTTATGAGTCTGGTCTAACCACATTTTTCCCATATTATGCCTAATTGTTCACCATCATTCTTTTAAAACAGCTATCTTTTCCTCACTTCAGTACAGTAATTATTTTTAAAAATTCAGTGACTTCTTGTATGTGGATCTTATTCTGCAATCTTTGGTTCTATTGATCACCTTTTCTATGCTTTGTCCAATGTTCTTCTGCTTTAAATTTTGTAACTTTAAATTCCATAAAGAAATATAATTTTTTCTCATACTTATTTTATCTAGAAAGATAATACATATTTGTACTATTATACGTTATGAGCTCAAGAGGTAGCAAGGTAGCACAGAATTGGCAAATACTTTTGCATGTGACTGATGAATTTGAAACATTATTTTTACATAAACTAGAAACTTATATTTTTGAAGTTAATTATAGATGTGAATCTTTAGTTTCTCATTAGAATATTCCCAGAAGGTAATTGAACATTATTTGTTTCATTTTATACCCAAGGAAACGAAAGCTAATTGCCTCACCTAATGTAAGATGAATCATTATTCAAAATTAGAATTCACAGTCAGTCCCTGTCTTCCCATTCTGTTGCTTAACAAGTAAGGCAAGATGCCATTTTAGACCATTAGTCTTCCTTAAGAAAATAGAAAGCTGTGTTCCTGGGATCAAATGTTGTGTACAGATGCCCATTAATTCTTAATTTACAGTTAACAAAACTCTGAATTTCCTTACTAAATGGCATGTGCTTAGATGAGTCATAGCTCATGATATAACTTATTCAGTTATATTTCAGTAATTTAAGTTAATTGAGTCAAATAGCAACATGCCAGGGGGTCTGAATGTAGAAGATTTCAGATTCTGTCTTTGCCATCTCTTTTCAATTACTGAACAGCACTAATCACAATTACTGTTCAAATTGACATCTGTATTTTCTAGGGTATTTATCTTACACCCAGGATTTAGTCCAGTGTTCATTTGCATTTTTATCCATGCCACAGATATAGCTCTATTCTCTGATTTCAACCCTCTGGATGTGAAATATGTCTCCCTCTAACCTCACCTCAATAACCATAGAGTTCCTGCATTTATTTCACCTTTATGTAGTAACCTTTGGGTGTCTCTCTGTGTTAATAAATAACTACTTAGGTATTCTAACCTATGGGTATGTTTATTATATTTTATTAGGAGAAACAGATAATTAGGTCCCTGGTTTTGCTTTTACTGACAGCTTTTTGCTCTTCCTACAGGCCTGTGACCAAGTATACCTGGGAGATTTATATATAAATCATAAGTCATCCCAACTCCCCCACCCCACACACCATTCCTGCCTGAAAGAAGAGTTACAATTAATTTGCTTATACATTAGATAAATAAGAAAACCCTTTAAAATGTTTGCAGTAACATGTGTCCACATTGTATCAAAATGTCTTGTTTTCTACCTCAGGCTCTGATTCTGATGATACATCAATCTGAAGTCACAGCATTTCAATTAGTTTTCCATCTTAGAAAAATATCTCATTGCTGCCTGTGAGACTCAGTGAAGTCATTCTTCAATTTCCATCTCATGTTGTATTTAAACTTCCTACCTCACCTCATAAGAAAGTTCTGTTACATTTTCTCCCTCCATTATTTTGTCCAAGCAGGTACCACCCTAGAAAAGGATAAAAAGGCACATTTATTACTTACTAAACTGCCCCAAAGAGTCCTTTTCCTAGTTGTAGCTGCTTGCAGTTGAGTTGTGTTTCTGAAAAGTAAAGTCAGATAATTTTAGCTTGCAGGATACTTATCTGTAAAAGCTCTTAGAAAGGCAAATTAAGTGGACCAAGGGGAAGTTGAGCTTGGGAACAGCTACTGCACATGCCATGCAAAGCTTTGAATCTAAAATGGACTTTGAATATGTTCTGAATTGGGCCTCTTTCTCTTGGCTACCTCAGTCATTGGATGCTTCCATGACCTTTACTAAGGTGTATTATGCTTTAGACATGAGGTGTCCCCTAAAAGCTCATATTTGAGACATACATGGAAGGTTAGAGATGAAATGATTGGGGTATGAGAGTAGAAGTTAATTAGTACATAAATCCCCTGACATTAACAGAGTGGGGTAACTGTAGGCAGGAAGGGTGTGGCTGGAGGAGCTGAGTCAATGAGGGTATGCTCTCTCTCTCTCTCTCTCTCTCTCTCTCTCTCTCTCTCTCTCTCTCTCCCCCCCCTTCCTGGAGCCATGTACCCATCTGCTTTCTGCTGATATACCATTCTGCTATGATGTTCTGCTTCTTCTCTCCAGAGCAATAGATTTATTGTTCATCGTCTGAAACGATGAACGATAAAATAAACTTTTCCTCCTCTAAAATTTTTATTATCAGGTCTTTTGGTCACAGGAGTGAAAAAGCTGACTAAAACAAGGTGGCCTTCTGAATCTGAAACTCACAGAAGAAAACTGTTTGCAAATATTAATGTCCATTGGCCATGCAGTCAATCAATCTCTTCCTTGAAGGGAGAACTGGATGGCAAATTTCCATGCCTGCCACATTTCTTTCTGTTGGAGGTGGTGTGAAAAGATGGCATGAAAATGTGGTGATTGCCAGAGGCCTCACTGATGGAGGGCTTCCTCCCAAACAGCTCCACTTGATATTAGTCATCCATTAAAAGATTTGACGATAGGTTTCCAGTTAAAATGTGGTTAGCTTACAGACTTACATCTCAAATGACATTCTTTGATGTTCCTATTCTTTGATAGAAACATTAAGGTCTTCTACAAATAGACCTGACAGGAATCTTTAAATCCAAGGCTCCATGTTTCATTTTATCAAAAAGTCAAGGGGAGTAGGGGACAAAATTCCAGCTTGGCACCACTCTATCATCTCATGTCAAGTTTTATGTGTGATTCCTGTAAGACATTGCATTGTCTTCACACGGTCTCTTTCTCCTTGTTGATTATATTCTAATAGTATTGTGAGAGTGGAGAGTTGAAGAGAAGTACTGCTTCTTCTGAAATGGACCCCCTGTAAGCCCATTCAAGGATGCATCTGAATTTCTCTGAGGTCTTAAAATGCAGTGTATTAGGAATATTTTCTTTCAATCACATCTTAGCATCAATTTCTGAATTAATAACAAATACAATTCTATTATACAGTTTTATTTCTATGGCTGTCAAACCTTGTAGAAGAGTAATAAGCTGGAGATTAATAGCGCTAATTTAGTAAAGTCACCTTTATATAAAGATGTTTCACATCATTGAACTGAGTTATATGATAGGAGGAGCCATACTTAGTCACTATATATCAATGGTACCCAGCTTATGATGGTTCAACTTAAAATTTTTAACTTTACTAAGATGTGAAAACTTATTCATAAATTACTCTGTTTTTTACTTTCAGTATAGCATTCACTAAATTATATGAAATATTCAATAGTTATAAAATAGTCTTTTTAATATATGTTGTTGCTCAACTGTATGATAAGGTAAATTAGGCTAGGTCAAACTGATATTTGGTAATTTAGGTATATTAAATACATTTATGAAATTTTAAGTACAATTACACTATTTTAAACCTAAACTGTTTTTTTAAACAGGATGTAAACATATTATAAGTCAAGGAGCATCTGTAATTAAAATATCAAATATACTCTTGTTATTTATTTTAATTTTTAATGAAAGTTCAAACTCTATTGACTTTTAAAATATGTCAGGATGTATTTATATATTTTTTGTTACTAAGTAAAACATCTATTCTTTTAGAATATTAAGTTATACTTTATATATTTTGGGTTCTCCTTCATGATTTCTGGAATTATACTTATTCCATGAATTCACTATAAAAATAATCATGACTTTCTCAAAGTCATGCCTTTCAAATATCTTTCCATACAAACTCCTAAGTCAAATTAAGCAGACACAGTATTGTAGGTATTTCTATAATTTGTCATGCCATTAAAAATAAAATTGAGGATTTAAAATTAAGCATGGAAGAACCTGATACACTTTTTTAAAAGATATTAATGAAACACTTAAAAACATTTGACATGAGGTTCTTAGAAGTCTTTTACAGAGTTTTATTTACATTTTTTTCACTGACTGTCAAGAACAATGCAACGCACAATCTGCAGAAAAGCAGAGAGAAAGACCTATCTAAATAAAGTGTAATAATAGATGATATTACTTACATGGAGTAGGAAAACTCACTCACTTAGGGTAGAGTACTTGTTGCCAACCGTCAGTGTGTTATATCATTAAGCCAAGTTTTTCAGAGTGTTTTGTCCTTAATAATGAGTAAATTCAAATTAGAATACCTGATCCTCATCCTTTCTACAAAAAAATAAAACTGAGATCTGAAAATATCCAAGTATCTTGAAGTAATTCAATTGGGTCCTTCTTAAAGTTTAATAATGTTTAGAATAATACAAAAATGTCCAACATTTAAGAAGAACAAGCGCAATGTCTGGCATCAAGTAAAATATCATGAGTCATAGAAGTGGAAAAATACTGCCAAGAATAAGGAGAAAATTTTTATTTGGAATTGAACCAGAATTGACACAAATGTTAAAAATAAAAACAGTATTCTAAAAGCATTATAAATATTTTCATGTCTAAAATTCTGGGTGAAATATTTAAAAACTTAGGCAAAGTAATTAAAGATATGTATATATCCAAAATGAACTTCTATATATGAAAACTACAATACCTTAATTTAAAAAGTATATTGGATTGTATTAACAGATTAGCCACTGATGAAGAAAAGATTAGTTAACTTGAAAACAAAGCAGAAGCTAGCCAAGAGTAAGACAATGAATACAAAAAACAAACCAAAGAGCACCAATATTTCAAATGGACATTCAATTAGTACATTACCTATAATTTCTCATATTAGTAAATGAAATTGATTGTTTAAAATTAAAGTAAGTGAAGGGTTTGATATGGAGGGCCAAAAAATTAGAAAAAAAACATACTTCCAAATATGAATAATATAATGAATATACTAATCCAAATTGTTCAAGATATTCAAGCAGAAAGAATATAAAGAAAACTATACCATATTACATCATATTAAAATTATTTAAACCCAGTGACAGTTGGGTGTGCGGGCACATGCCAGTAATCTCAGTGACTCAGTAGGCTGAGTTAGGAGGATTGCAAGTTTAAGGTCAGCCTCAGTTTGAGACTTAAAATAAAATTACAAAATAAATAAAAAAGGCTGTGGTTGTAGCTCATTGGTAGAACTGGGTCAAATATCCAGTGCCAAAACAAAATAAAACAAAGATAGTAATATTTAGTATAATAAAATTTAAAAACTTAAATATTAAGAAAAATTATTTTAAAGTCAGAGGAAAGAGACACAATACATGCAAGGAAAAAAAAGATGAAAGTTATTTTATCTTTAGCAGAACATTATATACTAGAGAAAAATGATAAATGTCTTCAGACTTCTCATCAGACATAAGAAGAAATCAAAAAGGCAGCCCAGCAGCATCTTTAAATTACTGGAAAATAGTTTCTTATCCTGGACATTTTTATTCAGAAAACATATTTTTTAAAACATAGATGAAATAAAGCATATATATATATATGCATATAAATTTATATATATAATATATACATTAATTTTAAAACAATTCTTCAAATGTAGATTTATACTACAAGAAATATCAAAATAATTTATTCAAAGAGGAAGAAAATTTTATCAGATAAAAATTTTGGACTGGGTTGTAGCTCAGGGGTGAAGCACTTGCTTAGCATGTGTGAATGTGAGTTCCTGGGTTCAATCCTCAGCCACAGAACCACACACACAATAAAACAAACATCCTATACTAAAATGAAGGCTGCCAAAAAGATTAATTCAAAGCTACGTATTATAATCAAAATCTCCTTAAAGGTATGTGACTATTTAAAGCAAAAACAACTTTTGTATTGTTCATAATTTTATGTGTGTGAGTATAAAACCATATGGCAACACTACTTAGGGACTGAAAGGGGAAAAATGGAAATGTGCTGTATGTTTCGTTTACTATATATAAAAGCCTATGCTATTACTTGAAAGTAGAGTGTGGCAAGTTACAGGTGCATAGTATAATTGCTTAAGCTATCACTAGCATAATGTAATGCAGAGTTAGAGCTAACAAGCCAATGAAAAACTTTAAATGGAATTCTAAAAATTCTTAATCCAAAAGAACATGTAAGAAGACCAAACTGTGAAAAAAAGAACCAAAAGAACAAATTGAAAACAAATAGCATAATAACAAATTTAAAGCAAACCATATCTTTAATGACACTGAATGTATATTAAATGAGATTATCAGATTAGGTAAAAATGTCAAGATCCTATGAAATGCTATTTTATTAAAAAACACGAATTGCACAAATTTTTAAAAAAAGGAACATGGTATATTGTGTTAATTTTAAAAACATGAAACATATCATCAGCAAATAGTGCTATTCAATTCTTCTTTTCCTATAGTTATTCCTTTAATTCTTTCGCCTGTCTAATGGCATTTGCAGGGAAATGGATGGCATTAGAGAAGATTATGCTAAGTGAAGTTAGTCAGTCCCAAAAAAACAAATGCTGAATGTCTTCTCTGATATAAGGGGGATGACTCAAAATGGGGTTGGGAGGGAGGGCAAGGGAGGAAGATTACCTCTACATTGGGAATAGGGGTGGGAGGGAAATGGATGGATGGTGGAAGGAGATCATCATCATTATACAAAATACAAAATACGTGTATGAAGATATGAATTTTGTGTCAACATACATTATATAAAATCAGAGATATGATAAATTGTGGCATAAAGATGTATTAAGAATTGTAATGCAAAATAATATAATAATAATGAGAGCTCATGTATAATGGCATAATTTGGTGTGAACATACTTTATTACAGAGTTATGAAAAATTGTGTTGTGAATGGATAATTATGATTGTAATGCATTCCACTATAGTCATGTATGTAAGAAATAAAAAAGAAAGAATGAAAAAAAGAAAAAAAAATTAGCTATACTCTATTAAACTTTATAGGTAAATATTAAACATTAAAAAGGCAATAAAATAATCAATTATATGGGCATATATCTCCTAAGTGTGAAGGGCCTATTGTAAACACATTTTTTAAAAAAAAATTAAAAATTTTGTACATAAAAATAAAATAAAATAAAAACATGAAACATCAATATTAGACAAAGTAGATTTCAAAGCAAAGAATATTGAAAAGGTTGATAAGAGCTAGTATATAATGATATAATAGACAGTTCATCAAGAGAATATAACAATCTAAAAGTTTATGTACCTAAGAACAGTTTCAAAAAACATGAAGCTATAATTGGTATGACTTCAAGGAGAAATAGGCAAAAAATAATAGCTACACTTAAATACTTCATCATATTTGCTTGATATCTGATAGAAAAAAAATGACAGAAAATCATTAAGTATACATAAGACTTGAGTACATTGTTAGCGTATTTGGGCCAATTGACACATAGAATATTCAACCCATCAGTGGAAGAATACATTTTATTTAAGAGTTCACAATTAATATTTTCTAAAATAGAGTATGCTGTGGGACATAAAACCAGTCACAATAAATTTAAAACAGATTTGTTACATACAAACTACGCACTCTAATCACAATGAAATTAAACTAGCAATCAACAGAAAGATAACCAGAATATCCTGTTTGGAACTATGTATTATATCTCTAAATAACTCCAGCAAATTAGAAATATGTTAATCCATATTTTGTATTTACAATATATTTACTCAAAATTAGTTACAGTCCTAAGAGTATATTATAAAATCATAGAACTTCTAGAAGAAAACATGAAAAGAAATCTTTGTTACCTTGAATTAGGCCAAAATCTCTTGGAAATGACACCAGAATCACAATATATTAGAGCGAGAGAAAAAAATCTGTATATCTTTTCTAATGAAAAGTGTGTTTACATATTTTGCCACTATTTCCCTGGATTGCTTCATTTGATAGCATTGCTCTTTCTTCTTACTCACCCCTTCACTCATTCTGCAGCTGGCATTTCAGTTCTAGTCAAATAGATATGGTAAGTGGATAGAGATGTGGTGGTTCTTATTCCAGAGAGCTGTTTCAGAAGAATGCTAGTAAACTTCCTACCCTGAAGCTACATTATTCACATTGACTTTGCTGCTAGTTTTCCAGTTTCCTTTGGAGAACTCTGGGTGAGTTCCCACTGACAGGAACTTTTTGACCTTTTGTCAATGTTTTCTGTCCCACATTTCTGGGGTCAATCTCAAGACTGTGATTCATTGGTATTCAGCTCCACCCAGATTCAAAGTGCTGTCTCTCTCTCACTATCTATAATGATACTTTTGAAGAAAATGTATATGGATCTAGATTCACTTGTTCCTTTGCAGTTGTGCATCTCTGGACCAAAGAAATTCAGGAAGTTCAGCATGGTCCTAAAACAGTCACCTCTAGCCCACTGCTTCAGGACATACTTCATCTTCTTCAGACTTAAATCTGGCTTTTGTCTTCTTTGCATCTAATTGGGACAAACACATTACAAGGTCTTTGACAAACCCCTTCACAAGGCTTGAGGCAAAGTATGTATTGACACTCATCCCCCGCAAAGGAAACATGGTATGACAACCCTCCAAATAAACATCTTAGCTTTTTATCCCTAATCTGTCTCACATGTTTCATATTTTTAAAATAAGTAATGAAGTTCAGGAATCATTGAATTGATTCTCAAACATTTTCTCTGTAATTCTCCATAGAGGGATGCAGTTTTAGATTTACTTTATCATTTATTTTGTAACATTTTAAAAATAACTTATTTTAGTGATTCTGTTCTATTTAAAATCTAGATTCTCAAACTGATTTCTCATGCCAAGAGGAGTTATTCTAAAAAGGTTCAGTATTTCAAAGGCTGCAAGTCAGGTCATAAGAAACCCAAATTCCTGGACAGTATTTCAGTATATCTTGTTTGACCACCAGATGGATGATTTGAAAAACATACTTAGTTTATAAAACCTCCTTGCAATATGAGGGGATGACCTGAGATGATATCCTATATCCCTTTCAGTGAGAACATTTTTTACTTCTCTATATATAGTAATATGTTTTTATCACAAGAAGGATAAGTATATATTAGAAAGAATGATTATAAAGAATAGCAATGAAATTGAAACATATAGAGAATTGAAAATGTTCTGTTTTATCACTACTAATAGGATTTATAATAGGAACAAAGGATTTAATGTTAATATATCTCAGTTAGTGTCTGGAATATTCCTCTGTAACCATTGCAAATTGATAGTCCTTGTTAATTCCCATTTCTACTGCAAGATTTCCAATAACCTCAGAAGAATCCCCATTCCACTGAATTCTAGATGCACTCTGGGAATGTTTCACATGTGAACAAAAATTATCTCTGATTAACCTTTGTCTATCTTCAGTGCTCCAGCAGCCTCTAATAACAGCTGTTTCTCCCATAAGTGTTCATAGTTGAGTTCACTCTGGTGGCTTCTGTCCCCTCCCACTGAGCTGTCTACTGTCAGGCCTCCCTGTCATGGCTTCCTTTTAGGTAACACCATTGCTACTGTCAGTATCCACAAACATTTGTGTTTTTTGAAGATCCTATTTTGATAAGGTCAATTTGTGAACCATATAGAAGCTGACACTTTTCTCTCTGTTTGAGTGTTGTTTTTATCCTGAAGGGTATCAAAGCTTCAGTGTGTATGATGTAATATGTGAAAATAAAAAAAAGCTTGGGAAATAAGTCTTTGTTTTTTATTTGTAGCTTATTGTTAATTCTGTCCATCACACATATATAGCATGTCTCCTTATGATTCTAAAAGAAACACAGGCATGAGGGAAACTAGAATAAACAAACATTAACTATTTTGAAAATATGCATGATAGTGCACTTGGAATATAAGCTAGATTCTATAGAAAGAAAAATAAGAGTGAGCAAAAACATATGAAGAGCAAGAAGCCACAAGGGTGCATTGTGTTTATACTTTTGTGTATTTATTTATTTATAGTACTGGGGATTGAACACAGGGATGCTCTATCCCTGAGTTACATCCCCATCCCTTTTTACTTTCTATTAAGTGCCTAAGACTAACCTCAAACTTGTGATCCTCAGCCTCTGGGATTACTGGTGTGCATCACTGTGCCCAGCTATACTGTTGTGTTTAAGAGAGATTTTTGTTGAGGTACATGTCACATAAGAACTAAAACCTATCTAAGAGTAATGTGGTCTGAATTCATTAGTGCTAGCAACTCAGAGAAGCATAAGTCATTAATGCATTTATTACTCACTAAATATTCTTGACAATCTATTAGATGGAAGGTAAAAATATCATATCAGAGTGGCTGTAATGGAAATGGATATTTCTTTCACATCAGGAGAAAACTGAAAAAGATTGGAGTATTGGAGTTGTCACTATTTGAGTTTTTAAACATACCAGCTCTACTGGCTTGTGTATGTTTCCTTAGGTGTCATCTTGGACCAGTACCTTAGGGTTTTTTTGTTTGTTTGTTTGTTTGTTTGTTTGTTTGTTTTTGGTACTGGGTATTGAACCCAATGCTTAACTATTAAGTTACATCCTCAGCCCTTTCAATTTTTAATTTTGATTAGGATCTCCCTAAGTTACTTAGGGCCTCACTAAGTTGCTAAGATTGACTTTGAACTTGCAATTCTCTGTGTCAGCCTCCCAAGCTGCAGGGTTTACAAGTTTATGCTACTAGGCCTGACTTGGCAAGCACCTGAAGGTTTTCAAAGGATCAACTATTCTTCATGGGGAAGTGAATTGGAAGTTTGAGCTTAAATATTATGTTAAACTCTGAATGTCCCATGACTCTCCTGACTAAGGCTTTGCTACTAGGCATACATTGTTTGCTTTACTCTCTTCTCTTAGTATAAATGTTCTCTCAAGAGTATTCTAATGTCTCAGACAAATGCACTCTGTCCCGGTTTGACAGATTACCAAAGGTATTCATATATTTGAGCTGGTATTTGATTTAGTTGAGACACAAATTATTGAAACTGTTTGTGTCTCATCTCTTACTTGTAAACTAACAGTTTTGTATACGTATGCATGTGGTGTACATATTCAATATATATATTAATAATGCATTAAATATATTATTAATTATAATTAATATATAATATATGCATGTTTATCTAATATATAGGATATAAAATGTCTACATAAATGTATTTAAACATTTTGTATGTATACATTTTAATATAGTATATATAAAATGTATATATAAATGTATATAGATATTTTGTATATATAATTTTAACTATACATATAGTTAAACTTTAACCCAGGTCAAAAACACACATACACAAAAACCATTAAATATAGTTGTTCCTCCTTTTCTGAGGGGCATATGGTCAAAAGTCCCTAGTGGATATTTAAAAATCATGGATATTATTGAACTTTATAATTTATTGCCTTCTCAATCTTAATTAAGCACTTATCATGTACCATGCTGAAACTTTGGCAGTTCAAGGTGCAGACAACAAAACTAGCCTGAATATTTTTCTTACTCAAAATTTTGGGGTAGTATAAGTAGGTCACATAGTGATTCCATTCCTATTTGGGGGGGGTCCTCCATTGTGCTTTCCAGAGTGGTTTTTCAATTTGCAGTCCCACCAACAGTGGATGAGCATACCCTTTTCTCCACATCCTCGATAATATTTATTGTTACTTGTATTCTTGATTTGCCATTCTGACTGGAGTGAGATGAAGTTTCAGTGTAGTTTGAATTTGCATTTCTCTAACTTTTAGAGATGTTCAACATTTTGATACCACCCGTTATTGGTGACAAGTTTTGCTCCCTCACATGATAATTTGAACATTAGAGAAGCATGCCAAGGCAAGCATATAAATCAGGGTTTACTTAAAAAGGGGTAACATAGACTTCTCCCAGGAGGGAGAAGGGAGCCATAGCTGGTATCCTGGTACCCCAAGAAGCAAGGTATTCTGCCTTTTTATATATCCTAGGCTTCCTTTGTTCCCCTGCTCTCTTTCCCCAATCTCTCTCCTTCCTGCAAAAGTGACTAGGCCCAGGAATGTTTGGTGGGATGGCCAAAAGGTGAAAAACAGGTGGGCTGAAGGGGAAGGGCAGAATGGAGTAGCCCAGGAACACATTAATTTACAACCTTAGAGATCCCTGTAAGGAGGGACAATTCCTGGGACAGATTACCTTAGCAACAGGTTGGAGCATTGGCAGGTTCTTGAAAGGGCTCTGAAGGCATTAACATTTCAATCCTTCAAGGGACAGTCTCCAACTTCCCAGGCTCCCTCAAAATTGGCCTTCTTGATCTGACCGGACTGATTTACCTATCTATACTGATTGCCTGTCTAATTCTGGCTTGTTTTTCTCATATATTTATTGACCATTTGTATTTCATCTTTTTTTATTTTTTTTCATTTTTATTTGTGCATTGTAAGTATATACAGTGGTGGAATTAGTTGTTATATATTTGTACATGCACACAACACAACAATATAATTTGGTCTATTTTCTTTCCCTCTCCTTCTTCCCTCCCATGGTCTTCCTCTCTCTACTGGTCTCCCTTCCATTTTCATGATATCTTACCAACTTGCCCCATTTTTTCCTCTAGCTTACACAGATGAGATAAAATATATGACTCCTGACTTTTTGAGTTTGACATACTTAACAAAATGCTTTCAAGTTCCACCCATTTTCCTGCAAATGACATAATATATCATTCTTTCTATGGCTAAATAACACATGGTGTTATTTAGCCATAGAAATATATATATATATATATATATATATATATATATATATATATATATATATAATGTTATATAGATGTTGACCGATGCCCAGTTTGGTTCCCAAAATAATTTGGCTACTGTAAATTATGCTGCTATAAAAAATGGATATGCTTGTATCACTATAGTAGGATGACTTTAATTCTTTAGAATAAATACTAAGGAGTGGTATAGCAAGGTCAAATGGTGGATCCAATCCTAATCTTTAGAGGGACTCTAGACGGATTTCCATAGTGGTTGTACTAACAGTTTACAATTCATTCTTCCCAACTTCTTAATGTTGAGGACTTTGGGGCTCATTCCTTATACATTCTCAGTCTCTCTGTCTCTGTCTCTCTTGATATTCTTTATTTATATATGTATATATATATATATATATTATTTATGTTTATATATCTATATCTATATATCTATATCTATATCTATCTATCTATCTATCTATCTATCTATCTATCTATAGATATATATATATATATACACACACACCCCTTTGGTTGCTACACATACATGTGTACACACATATGCATATGTGTGTGTATTCTTTTCCCTGGGGAGTTTTTTTTTCTGCATCTAATCTTTCTTTTATTTTTCTTATTTTTTTAATATTACAATTCTTAATACACATATATACCACAATTTTTCATATCTCTGCAAGGATGGGGGAATGTGATGGTCACCATTATACAAAATGTATGTAAGAAGATTTGAAGTTGGTGTATTTTGTCTTTTAAAAAGTGTCTGTTTAGTTCCTTTGCCCATAAATGGATGTATCATGCTAAGTGAAAGGTGCCAGTCCCCAAAAGCCAAAGGTCAAATGTTTTCTCTTATATGTGGAAGATTGACCATAATAAGGTGATAGTGGTAGGGAATAGAAGTAATATAAAAGGGGAATAAAGATGAGATTAAAAACAGATAATGGAATGAATCTGACACATCATCCCTATGTACATATGTGAATATGCCACAGTGACGCTTACCATTGAACACATCCATAAAAACTAATTTAATGGCCAAAAGATAAGTAGAGTAGAGAGAAGGGACCAGAGAATGGGGAAAGGGAAGGGGGAGGGGAAGTACTGGAGATATAATTAGAACAAGTTATATTCCATGTTTTTCAACTATGTCAAAATGGATTCCACTCTCATGTATAAACTAAAAAGAACCAATATATATTTTTTTAAATAAAAGACTCATTTTTACTGAAAATCTCAACAACCTCTATAAAGGATTTTTTAATTTTCATGCTTGAGAATTTTCCCATTTTCACTTAAAAGAGAAACTTTATGGCTTCTCTTTGGCATATCTAAACTGCCAGCATCTCTACTCTTGTGCCTTGGGGCCATTATTAAATAAAATAGAGGATACTTTACTTAAACACAAGCCCTATGGTATAATGACAGCTTATCTGTCATTATATGATGAGTGAGAAGGTTACTAAGCCACTAATGGGCAGATAGCATATACAACATGCATACAATGGATTAAGGGATGATTTATAGTCTGGGCAGGATAGAGTCCAACTCAAAATTTCATCAAAATGGCATAAAATTTAAAACTTATGTTTATTTCTGGAATGTTCTATCCAATATTTGTGAACTGTGATTGACTTCAGGTCACTGGAGCTGTAGAAAGAGAAACTGCAGATAATCTACTCCTATAGATTAACATAAGTATATGTACTAAATTATCAATATAATGAAAACAGACAAATCAAAATATGTAATATAGATAGAAGTAAAATGTAAAACTACATATTTTGGAAGCAAATGTAATTATCAAGCTGCATTTTATGAGTTTTTATGTTCTAATTAAATTTGGAGATATAGAAAATTATAGAATTTACAATCTTAAAAAAAAAGTAGAGCTGGGTGTGGTACTGCTGTTGAACCACTACATAAGAAAAGAACACTGACTCCAATTTTAAATCAAATTAAAGCAAGCTTGTATTATGTACACAAAAGCTGGCCAGTGACTATCTCATCTGAAAACTGGGCCAGACAACAGTCTCCCAGTTCTCCAGGAAAATGGTTTTATAGCACAAAAAGTTGCAAAGGCGGGTGTCTTGAGAGCTTACAACTAACAAGATTTTGGCAAGCATAATACAAAGGAAGATATCAAGTTAATGATATATATGTCATAATATTTCAAGATGGGGAGTAATGTGGAATCCCAATACGAAAGTTTATAAAGGTGCTGCTGAGGTTTCAGTGAGGGTTGTTGTCTGGTTGGGGGGAGCCAGGATTTCTGAGATGCCACTCAGGTTTTAGAGAGAGTTGTTATCTGGTGGAGAAGACCCAGGCATGGGTGAGTTCAGAGCACCAGACATTCCAAACAAGTTTTGAAATCTCAGTAATTTATAGTAAAGCAGAAATTAACTTTTCATGACTTTATGTCAAGATGGCTTCCAATCAACATACCTTATAAACAAACAGAAATATGAAAAATTGTGGTATATATGTGTATTAAGAATTGTAATACCAAAAAAAAAGTACATTTATGCTAGAGTCTGTAAACAAGTCAAGATGGCGCCTGGCATTTTGCAGAGGGAGTGGTTTGTGAAGTAATGCCAGGGAGCCAATAAGTGTGGAGATTACTGATTGGTTGACTGCTGTATCTAGTTTATGTTAATTAGATAAGCTGTGTGGAATGTATAAATACCTCTGTTGTCCTACAATAAATGGCTCCCTCTGCTGCTGTATCAATCTACACAAGTTGCTTGTCACCCCCCCCCCCCCCCCCCCGTTATTTTGCTGCAGCCGGACTGCGGCACATTTATAATGGCATAAATTGACGTGAACATACTTTATATACAGAGTTCCGAAAAATTGTGCTCTATATGTGTAATAAGGATTGTAATGTATTCTACTGTTGTCATGTATTTTTAAAAACATAATAAAATCAATTAAAAAAAGATGGAATTAGGCTTGGTTCATCACTGCACCCCTGTAATCACAGCAGATTGGGAGGCTAAGGCAGTAGAATCACAAGTTCAAGGCCAGCCTAAGCAATTTAGTAAGGTCCTAAGCAACTTAGTGAGACCCTGTCACAAAATTTAAAAAATAAAAAAGGTCTGGAGATATAGCTCATTGATATTTTGATCCTCAGTCCTATCCCTAGTACCAAAAATAAATAAATAAATAGGATGATGATAATAATAATAATTAGAGCAAGTGGATCAGGGAGACAAAGGAGGGAAGGGAAAGTGAAGGCATTAGGAAAGGAGATGGAGCAAATTATGTTATGATTATGTTATATGAATGTATGTATATTTGTTAAATCCCATTATTATATATAATTATAATGCACCAATAAAAACAAAAATGGAAAAAGTAAGTTTAAGTTATTTAGCCACATACCAACAAATAAAACTATATAAACTACAAAATTAAAACTGTTTTTGACCCACTAGAGAACTCTATACTTTTGACAGACTGTACGAGGAAGATGTGGTAGACTTTGTTGAACAAGTAAAAAGTAAACCTGTACATACAGATATGCAAACAGTGATTATTGGCTGCTATTAGGAAATCGGTCTTAATAATGCCCTTATATTGAACTCTTCTTTTTGACAAATAATATCTTGAGATTATGTTTTCTACACTGTGAGCCACTAAAGTGGGAGTGTATCTTGAATCCACATTAAATAAACTCCTTGTTTATTATGAGCTACAAAATACCTCAGAGTCATTTTCATTTTCATACATGTATAATGATTCCTTTTTAAAAATTATTTTAGTTATACATGGGCACAATATCTTTAATTTGTTTATTTATTTTTATGTGGTGTTGACGATCGAACCCAGGGTCTCACATGTGTGAGGCAAGCACTTAGTGCTGAGCCACAACCCCAGCCCTGATGATTCTTTTGAATAGTAGCTTTCTACTGTTTTTTCTAAAATAATTTTAAACAGCTTTTGAGAATAGAAAGAAGCACATGTTATTTAATCAGTGCTTAATGTCCATAAGCTTCTCAGCCATTTTATCTCTTATATTTTATGACAACATTCTTAATACTGATTTATTTTTACTTTAGTACTGATTTTTTTCAACTGATCCTATGTTGATTATAAAAAGAAAAGTAAGAAACTAGTCATCTAGTCATTTTTATTTACAACTTATTATGTACCAGATATTTAACAAATGTGTTTTATTAACAGAGAAATTAAAGCAGCTTGTCCATAGTTACATAACTAATAAATATCAGAATTTAAAGTATCCCTTTACTATCAGTTCCATAAAAACTCATTCAATATATTCCTGACAATCTCATTTTTCAGATTATCTTATAATACTTTCATATTTATATTTTGGCTAATTATTGTTTTGGGGGGACATGATATAATTCTAATATATTTAAATATTTTAGGGTTGGTGTTATTAAATTTCTGATCCAATGATTATTTCTCAAAATGTATTTATTGTATGCCAATATGTGGATACAGAGTTATACAAATTGGGAAAAATCCGTGACCTTGTGGAACTTACAAAAGAAAAATAATAAGTAGAATAAGTGTATTATTAGGTTTATGATAATTAAAGTAAAATAGAGCATATACAAAACAAAAACTTCTGATACACTTTTATGTATCTGTGACATGTGAAAGATTTGCATTAAAGGAATGACTGAAAAAATTAGAGAAGGTGGAAAGAGATCTTTTTTCTGAGGGGACTATCTGAAGAGGTTTAGAAGTGATGCAATATGCCCAAACCCAAGGATATCCATAGTTTAAGGCACTGCTATGATTCTATTAGCTGGATTATACAAAATATGGTGATTGCTTAGGGTTCTTTATTTCTTTATGTACATTCAGAGATCATGAGTAAGCTCTTCCACCAGTAATCTCAAGTAACAGAAGCAAAGAAGTCTATTCTTTGTTTTATTTATGAATGAAAAATTAGAGAAAGATGGAGTTCTCTGGAAGGTAGTTTTATTAGTCAGCTCTTCATTACTTTAATCATAACCCACCTGGAATAGCACCTAGTTCTTTAGAAGAAGGTGTACATTCATTGCACAACCCTCAAAAGGAAATGAGTTCAAATATTTTGTTTCTAGATCCTGAAAAAAATCCTGGGTCAATGAGACAGAGATGAAGAGGAGAGAGAAAGAGAGGGAGAGCCAGGAAGAAGATATAATGTCCACAAACATGTTCCCCGTGACTACATTCTTCAACCATGCCCCAATAGCCTACAGTCACTACCCATTAGTTCATTCAAATTATTAATCTATCAAATGGATTAATCCACTGATGAGTTTACAGTTCTCATAAACTAATAATTTCACTTTTGAACATTTCCACATTGCCTAAGATAAACTTTTACAGAGGGATACCTCATATCCAAACCAGACCAGTAGTATGGTGCACTTTCTGTTGTGACTGAATCATGTAGGACAATTTTAAATGAAACATGTGTTTAGGTCTGGGGATATAGCTCAGTGGGCAGAGTGCTCTCCTAACATGTGTGATACACTGGGTTCAATCCTCAGCACAACCAACTAACCAAACAAATAAAAATGCATTTAAAAGAGAACTTAGAAGAATAACTATTGCTTAGCAATGAGTCAGGTATGAGGCTTTTCCCAGAGATATCCCCTATAAGAGGAAGACAATAATATGATAGTCTCACTTCAAGTGTTCCCTGGATAAAACCTTTGCATTTTTGTGCTGCAAGTACCTCTTTATGAGATGGACTATCAAGAAACATTTGAACAACTTTTAATGTTTTTTGGGGGGAGTATAAGATATGTAAAATTCAGATATATTATGAAAATTCAAGCACTATTAAAGTTCCATATTAATACTATTAGGGTTTTGATAATAAGGTATACCCTGAAAAGCTCATGTGGTAATGCAGCAATGTTCACAGGTGAAATAATTGGATTATGAGAACTGTAACCTAATTAGTGGATTAATCCACTTAGTGGATTAATAGTTTGAATGGACTACTGGATGATAACTGAGGCAGGTAGGGCAGGGCTGGAGGAAGTAGGTAACATGGGTTATGTTCACAGAGATTATGCTTTATCTCTGGCTTCTTACTCTCTCACTGCTTCTTCATTCCTTTGTGCTGAGTAGCTTTCCATCACCATACTCTTCTGCCATGATGTTTTTCTCATTTTAGGCTCAGAGCAATGGAGTCAGCCAACCATGAACTAAAACTCTGAAACTTTGAGCCCAAATACACATTTCTTCTTTTATGTTGTTCCTATCAGGTATTTGGTCACAGCAACACAAAGTTGATTGACACAAATACTAAGGTTTTTGATGAATGAAATACAAAGCAAGTCTTTGAGTGTTACAGCAGTGTTCTATAATTACATAAGTATATGTGTGTACTTATTATTTATGTTACAGTTATTACTATAGTGTTATCCTGTTTCTTTTCTGTCAAAGTATGTGCCAAATATTAATTGTTTCTGTTTGTTCACTGCTCAATATAGCATAGGACACAAACTAATAGGTAAATGAATAAACCCATTCAATTATCCTAAATTCATATTGATTGAACTGAATTATTAGAATAAATATAGACAGTATTGTAACATGATTAGCACCTAGAAGCTGGTATTAGATTTTATAATACTTTCCAATAAACAAAGCAAGAATTTTGCATTTTAGCTAAAACTGTTTCAATAAACTAAATTTATAACTACAAAAGTAAAAAAATAGATTAAGAAACTACTCCGTCATGTTCTTTACCTGCATTTTAGGAATATTTTGAGAAAACTTTCAGAAAGAAAATATAATGAATTTAGACTTATTTTCTAGAGATAGCCTTTACTTAGGGCTAAATGAGTTTTCTATTGAAGAACAACTGAAATTTTCCTAGATCTCCTGGTCTTCCTCTTAATTTTACAGTGATAAAAACGATTTCCAATTGATGGGTCATATTTCAATTAACTATATAAGTTTCTTGAGTCAGTTAGCTAATGAGATTTTACCTCCCAACTGTAATGAGAATAAAGAAAGAGCAGTATGTTTTACCAGACTAGGTCATTCTGTGCCCTGACCATACTAGAGATTCAAGCAGAGATGAAATGTTCAGCCTACTCTAACTCATTATCTCCACAAGCAGAAGTCTAAAGGGCAAGGGCCCCAGCAGTGACTTCCAAAACAAGCTAACGTATGTTACACGGTACTGGTCAAAAGGATCTTTTAGTGAAGGCTATAGCACATCATTTATTTTTAGGGGCTCAGTTGCAAAAAAGGCCAGAATGATAATACAGGGCAAATGACTGTATTATTCTGATGATTTTCAGGAAGTCGATTAGCATTGCTAAGAATTCTTTAGTGTTACATTATTCTTTTATTATGTATCAATGAAAAGGTTTTAAAGTCATTTTTCTCACACATTTTTAACTAGAACATTGTTTCTCATTTTATTCCACTCAAACACGAGTCACAAGGTAATTTTTGGGGTAAAAAATCTGTAGGTCTGTCAGGACAACGGGGATTACCGAATTACTGGGGAGATGCTCAGAAAAAAAGAACATTGAGTATCTTTATTTTGAAGAAAGCTCCACAGGTTAATGAATACTCCATTTGACTAGCAATCTGAGTTGTATAGGAGGATTCAAGCTGACACCTGAAAGAAATCTACGGTACAAACTGTCCATTCATGATTCAGTGAGAGCAAAAGACAAAGGGGACCTTAGTCAAAATTATCTATTTGATTTTTCTGGTGTGGCTTTTTTAGCAAGGACAGTTTGACATATGTGTGTGTGTATAAATGGCAGGCTAATGAAGGTGACTTTTAAATACATCATCCAAAGCACCATTCTAATTAGCATTCTTTAACAGGCACTAGTTGGATACAACATTCATTTTGGAGCACATGCATCCGTCTGGTTTTTGTTCCTCCCCAAGCCTGTCTGTATTTAAAAATCATCAATAATGAAACTAATTTCTTTCATCTCTACAGGCACTGACAATGAAAAATGAGCAAATAAGTTGAAGTGAATATAAATATTAAATGCCCAAATATATCGCTGTTCCTTGTGGCACAGGGGTTGGTCATTGTGTTGATCTGGGTACATTCTACATCTGACAGAGTCATTTCAGTTTCTTTCAAAATGATAAATAGGTCAAAGGGCTCAACCACATAACTAGTAACATATATAGGAAGTGGTTCTCTGTATAAAATGTTGCATTTTCCATGACTGCATTAATCTTTCTTGCTGAAATGAAGAAAGGAAGGAAGGAAGAAAGGAAGACTGACTTCAAAACTATTAAATTCAGAAGTATTAAATTTATTGCCTTCATTTTTTTTTCCTTAGAGGCAAAATTTCCATTTACTATAGAAGTTTGAGATGCATAGAAAATGTTGATAAGTTAATGTTTTTAACCAATATCAGCATACAATAATGCATAGTTTTGTTGTTGTTAATTCTGATCTCTTAGAACAGTTTCCTTATTTATAAACTTATACTGACTCCTCATGACTAGCAACTTGAATGCAAAGTCCTCTTCATTTAAGATCCCCTAAAACGGTGTCTTAATTTGGATTCTCCAGAGAAAGAGAAACAGTAGATTATATAGTAATATATAAAGTGGGATAAGATTCACACAATTATGCTATCTGCAAGTTTGGGAAACCAGAAAGGTTTGAGTCCAAAGGCATGCGAAGCAGGAGTTCTGGTGTCCAAGTGTAGGAGAAGGTAAATGTCAAGAAGAGAATTTTGTCTTTCTTCCTTCCACTTGTTTTGTTCTATCTGAGCTTGAATGGACTGAATGATACTTGCTCCTCACATAGGTGAGGGAAGATCTTCTTTACCCAGTCTACTGATTCAAATTCTAATTTCTTCCAGAGAGACATCTTCATCAATACACTGAGAAATGTTTTACCAGCTATGTGGGCATTCCTTAGCTCAGTCAAGTTGACACATAAAATTAACCATCACAAATGTGAATCTCACCTATCCCTGCATTGGTCTCTTTTATTGCTCATCTTTATTTCTGTTAGTCATCAAAAATACCTGAGTCATTATCAGAAAATAATACCCTGATTATCTGTATTTCTGTTCCTTAAAGCACACTACTACTATTTTTTAAGTAGTTTTCCATCACTGTGACAAAGTTGCTTGAGATAAATAAGGAGGAGTTTTGGACTTATGATTTCAAACATTTCAGTCCAAAGTCACTTGACCCCATCATCTGGGCCTGTAGTAATATGGATATTGTATGGGGAGTGGAGTACATGAGTAACAAAAGCTGCTCACCTCATGAGGGTCAGAAAATAAAAGAGGAGAGAGAGTATGGTGTTGGGGTCAATATACCCTTCTAGAGAATTTCCCAAATTATTTAATTTCCTTCCACTGTACTCCACCTCTTAATGTTTCTGGAACCTGCTAACATTGGTACAGGCTGGCCACTGAGTAACATACAAAATTTGGGGGGACCCTTTAGATTCTTTAGACTAATATATCTTCAATATTTTTTGCCTCACTAAATATTTTCATAAGGATATAATTTTTGTTGCTTGTTTGCTTTGTTCTTATTTAGCATATAGTTGAAACTGAATAAATAATTGTTTCATAAGTGAATTTTAGAATGAGTTTCTCCCCTTTCTTTGCATATTATGTCTAGTAAATAAATACCTGTTTGATGAGTTGGTGTGAGTGTGTGTGTGTGTTCTGCTTTTCTTTTTTTTATGAAATTTTTAATGTGATATAAGCATAAATATTAGTTACAGAGGTCTCATTGGTGTTTATCTCTTTGGAACAGTGAATGTTTCAAAAGCACTTTAATGAGGGGTGGGCATGAACATTTGAACTCTTTCCAAGACAGAAGAGCCCTCTGAGATCCTTTTGCTTTATGACAGCCACACTTTATTATAGTGACCCCTGGTTAGAATTTTAAATTGAAAATAGCTTTTATTTACTACAGATTTTATTTACTTTCTTCTTCCTTTTTTTTTTTTGTACCAGGGATTGAACTCAGGTGTGCTTAAGCATTGAGCTGCACCCTCAGCCCCTTTTTATATTTTACTTAAAGACAGGGTCTCCCTCAGTTGCTAAGTGCTGAGGTTGGCTTTGAACTCATGATCCTCCTGACTCAGCCTCCTGAGTCACTGGAATTACAGGCATGCACCTCAGTGCCTGGATTACTTTCTTCTTCTTTTTTTAAAATCTGGTTAACTAAAAGTTATCTGTTCAGAACAAGATTCTTCCACTTCAGTGATTTTTTTTTCTACTTTCTGAGGCTTTTCAGTTATACAGAGATACAGAGATACCTCAAGGAGTTCTCCAAACACTTGAATCATATATGTATGCCTTAAAGTATCAAGAAGAGATAAAATTATCACTCAAGTATTGTAGCAAATTTTAGCATGTTGATGACAACATATGAGCAAATGTGTGCTTTCAGGCAATTAATGTTTAGTGCTATTCTACAGTTATCACAGCCATTCATCTATTTACAATGTTATGGAAAAGTATTATGGATAAAGATATGTGTACCCCTGCACTGTTTCTTTTGTTTTTGTTTTGAAATTCAAGTTGTATGGGTTTGTACAAATGCATACATTCCTATAGTATTTTAAGAAAACATGTGCATGTGCAACTAATAAGAGTGCAAGTTTATGTAAACCAGCTCAGGGCATGTGTTACTCAGTATTTCATGTAATGATTAAATGAAAGAATATTTTTAAGTGCCTACTATCTACCACTAGAGGTCTAAGGTCTAGGGATATAGAAATAAAGAATACAAAACAAAGTCCATGAAAGTCTCTGGTCTAGGTAAGCAACTCCTTGATATAATATGTGAGCAGAAATCTAAAGGAAGGCAAAAGCTCTTGGAATGTTTCAGGGTTGAGTGCTCTTGGAATTGATGAATGTGTGAAAGCCATAGAAGTGAGCCCAGATAATCAAGAGCCAGCAAAGATATCAAGGTGGAGAGCTAAAGGAGCAAGAAAAGACCTATAGGAGATGGACTGGAGGAGTTCAGTAGGGACACCAGTGTAAGGAGAGCTGTTAAAATGAAGTAACAGCTATTCCTTAGTGGGAACTGGAATGTTCTCAGTATCTACTAACCAAAACAAAAGTGCTGGGACTAGGAGTAAAAGAATCATTAATAACTCTTATAATGAAACTATTGCTTTCCTTTCATCCTGAATCAAAATTTTCACCAATTTTCTTTCTCAGTTTATTTATTTCATATTAAAAGTCAATTTGCAAATACTGGATATCACTTTTTTTTCCTTTTTGTATTTCAGAACGAATCAATACTTTATTAAAATATGAGTATCAGTTGAAAGGGGTTTGAGATAATTGTATCTTACAATTATTGAGATAGTTGTTGTTTGGAACTAGGATAACAGAAGTAGAAATGTTGTATCTTCGCAGAGGACGACAAGAAGATAAGAATTACATTCATGAACCAAGGAAATAAATAATTAGAACAAAATTAAAATACATTTTTTAGTTTATAAAAAATATTGACAATGATTTTAACAAAGCATGCCCCTCACAATGAACGCTTGATAATAAATTTAATTTTTGAAAACATAACCCTATCTTAATCTAGATATCTTAACCTATATATAGTGAAAAGAAACCAATAGAAATGATTTAAAACACAAAAATATTTAATTTACTTAGATTACTTAAAGTAGTAATGATAACAATATAATAATCTTCTAAGTTTAATAAGTAATAATTTAATGGAATATTTCTATAATAATGGAATATAGTAGGAAGACTGGCTTTTAAAATTAGCTTTATATTTGAAAGCAAACCTTACCTGAGGAAATAAAGCATTTCCCAATACATAACAGTAACTGATATGTAATAAAAGAGAAAATAAACTTTTATTTCCTTACATAATAAATAATAAAGTAAATCAATAATAGTAATATAGATGATCTAATCATATAATCAACCAAATTGATCTGATTGCCTTTGAATTCAAAAACAGTACAACTCACATTTTCTCAAATTGTAGATGAAGTATTGAACAAGATAGTCTATTTTCTAACCTTTTAAACAAATCACAACAAACTAAAATATAATTGTACATATTGCTATTGACTCATAATGGAATTAGTTTTAAATCAATGACAGAAATCCAAAATATGAAAATTAAAGATAATACTTTTAAATAACTCAAGGGTAAAGTTGGAAGTCATATAATAAGTAACAAAATATTTTTAAAAGGATGAACATAAAAATTCAGTATATCAAAATATGAGATGTAGGATCAAAATTAAAATGTGCAGATAGAGTAGTGATAATAGGACTATTATTATTATTAGCATTAGATTCTCATATTAAACATAAAATGTAATCTCAAATCAATAAACATTCACCTTCAAGAAGAAAGTATTATATAAGAATGATAAGAACTGAATCAATGAAATTTGAAATAAAAAAAACTAAAGAAAATGCCAACTTAAAATAACTATTAAAATTAGTGGGAAAAATCAACAGCATTTATGTATCTCTAGCCAGAATGACCATAAAAATACAAGAGTGTGTATATACAAACTTCTGGAATGGAGAGTAGTCATTACTACATAGTATATAGGCATGAAAATGATAAGAAAGGAATATCACAAATTAGTCTATTGTTTGTTATTTTAAGAACCTAAAAGGAATGGAACAATTTCTTGTCTCTTATTTTCTTTTTTTTCGGGGGGAGGAGAGTGCTAGAGATTGAACCGAGGGGCATTTTACCACTGGGCTATATCCCCAGCCCCTTTTAATTTCAAATTTTGAGACAGGGTCTTGCTAAGTTACTCAAACTGGCCTCAAACATGTGATCCTCTTGCCTCTTGAGTTGCTGGAATTACACCACTACAACTGATTTGATTCTTAAAAGAACAAACTACAAACACCCCCCCCAAAAAAACATTCAATATATATCTTAAGATATTTTAGCCATGAATTTAACTTTAAATATATTCATAGGTAAAATCAACTACATATCTAAGGAAGAAAATAAACCAAATTCTACAATTTTTTCTCTTAGAAAATAAAAATGGAAACAATATCAGCTCATTTTATGAGATCTCTATTACACTAATGTAAAAAAAAGGTATTATAAGAAATTACAGATCCACATGCTCCATAAATGTAGACAAAAAATTTCTGAATTAAGTATTGACATGATAAGTCTTGCAAAATATAAAAGCAAGGATGCATCATGTACAATTCAGGTTGATCTCAAGATTGCAAGCCTGGCTTAAGACTTAAAAATCAACCAGTGTAATGCATGATTCCATTTATATCATATTCCCCCAAAGACATAAAATAATAGTATAGAGAACAATTCATTGGTGGGTGGCCAGGTGTTAGGTGTGTGTAATGGGAGTTAGGAAATTGGCAATGTCATGAATTCTGATTATGGAAGTTGTTACACAGAGAGAACACACATATTCATTTGTAAGTATCTTATCTTAGAAGAATAGTTAAATAATACATACGGACAATACCAGATCTGTCAAGAATGTGGAATATCTGAAATTCCCCTATATTCTTGATGAAAATGCAAACTGATATAACCATCAACATTGCCTCTTCTAAGTAGTAAAACAAGAGGCATGACAGTTAATCTTCAACACAAAAATGCTTAATAATTCCAGTTGTTATATGCCGAAGTATTGAGAGAAATCTAAATACTTGGGATGCAACATAGCAGAAAAGATAACCCCCGTGGTGCTGAAACAATTGAACAAATGATATAGGAGAAATTGGATACTTGTACATTTCACGAAAGTATCTCCCCAAGAAAAGTGATTAATTACAATGAGAAAAATAATAGCTTTATAGTGAAGAACACTGAGGACAGGAACTTGGCCAAATGATCAAGGTTTGAATTACCAGCACCAGGCACAGCCACATCATGTGACACTTGGTGTAGCACATTAAGGAGACAAATGACACCTGTAGCACTCTTGCCAAAAGAAAGAACTTCACTTTAAATTTGAAAAGGCATTAGAAAAACTTAAATCAAGGGATATTCTGAAAAAGGTTTGAAAGAAAGGAAAGAACGGATCAGATCAAGGAGATATGAAGACAAGGCAACATAGGCTGCTGGATTAGATCTGATCACACACAAATAAAGGCATTAGTTAAAAAAAAAAAAGAAGAGAAAAGAAAGAAAGGAAAAAAAGAAAAACTACAATCCAAATATTCGCTACTTCATTACTAGTATTTTACCAATGTTAATTTTCAGTAGGATTGATGACCATGCTATGATTACATGAGGTTGTTAACATTAGAGAAAGAAAGCTGAAACACATAGGAACTATACTGATTTTCAACTTTTCTGTTAGTCTAAAATCATTTTCAAATGTAACAGTTTAAAAAAAAAGAATTAATTTGATAATAATGAGCTATACTAGTTTGAAAAAATTGGAATACATGAAGGGGGAGTAAGGGAGAAAAAGAGAGTAAATTTGATCCCTTAAGGTCAACTGAATCCATCATTAGGGAAACTAAAATAAATACCTCCCCTCTTCAAGGTAGTGAGCATTCAGTTAGTAGATTAGTGTCATCCATGATCAACTAAAGCATCATTTGTAAATCATGAAATCAATTCAACTTTCCCTTGAAGCTTGAGCATCATCGACCAGTTCAGTCCCTGCCCACCTCTTTCCACAAGGTTTCCTTCAAAATTAAGGGAAAAAAAAAGTATAACAGCTGTTTGGGAAAACAAACCAACTATTTAATTAGCTTAGCTTAACTCTCTTTTTTATTTGCTTATGTTTAAATGAATCCTTTATAATTCTTACATTCATCATATGACAACCCATTTCTAAGACTTGAATACCCATATTGATTGACTTTGATAAAATTATTGTCAGCTTTGAAGTTTGATCTTTATCAGTTATAAATAATTATAGAAGTTGTAATTCACAAAAATCCAGAAGTCTTGAGCACACCAAGATTGTGTTCATGCAATCTCCAGAATAATTTAAATCTCCTCGTAAAGATGCAGGGCAACACAACTGTGGACCCGATTTACCCAGGAGAACCTCTAAAGTGCCGAAGATTATGCAAGATAGTGAGATGCCTCTAATTTTTTTTGACAGATTTTTTTGAAGGAGATTCTTATTCAGAGCTGATGAATGTCTACCACCAGCTTTGGATAAGTTATGTGCAAATAGTCCCAACCTTCCTGTGTCTGAAGGGCTGGAGAAAAGGTGACTTCACATATATTTAGGTGGTGGAGGGCATGCTGCAGGCTGGGATCTCTACAGTGCCATTACTGGCCTCGAGCAACTTGCTGAACGTTTCTCTGCATTAGGTTCCTCAGCCCAACAGTGGGATAAAATTTTTTTCATAGCGTTGTTTCAAAGGTTTAATAAGCCCTTGGATTTTGGTGTGTGTGTGTGTGTGTATTCACACACACATATGCACACACATATATAGTGAGGCATATATATATATATGTATATATATATATATATATATGAGGCATATATATATATATATATATATATATATATATATATATACACACACACACACACACACATACACATGTATAGCTCCCTATCTACCTATCTATCTTTCTGTATATGGAAGTCATACATATGTGTGAGAGTAAGTTATATACCTATCCATAAGTGTGTATGTATGTATACATGCACATATGTACTAAATTATGCTAATTTCAAAAATTGTAGTCAATGAATTGAGGGATTTTCTAGAGTAAACAAGTAATCACAGGTCTAAACTCCTTTATCTTATTTTAGATATCCACACCAGTTGAAGGAATTGAAACATTAAGAGAAAATATCTGAAGAAGACAGCTATGCTAAACCCAAACAGCCCAGAGCAACAGAGAAACCATATGAGAATTTTAGTGAAAATGTCACTTAAAATCTCCTGTGCAGATCAATCAATGCTCACCAGGCATCTGTCCTTGAAAGAGTGACTTGAGGGTGGTGATTGCTCCTGTTGCACCAATAGATTCTGTCTTCATTCAATGTAGTTGGCAGCTTTATCCTATCTGTTTGGTTCAGTTGACACCAGGTGAAGGAAATCTTTACAGATATGAAATCCTTACTGATTACTCTTAAGACACAGAACCATCTAAATAAAATTTCCACCGAATTTTATGAGGGAGCCCACTAGGCATATTTGGTTTTTAGTAGAAGTAAAACATAGAGGAAGCCACCTCTCCTTGCCTCACAGCTTAGAGATATGAAGGATATTACTTCTTTTTAATTTTTTTAATTCTTTTTAGGTATACATGACAGTAGAATATATTTTGACATATATGTGTGGAGTATAAATGCTCTTTTTTGTAGTTATACATGATGTGGAGTTTCACAGGTCATGTAATCATATATGAACATAGGAAAGTTATGTCTGAGTCATTCTACTGTCTTTCCTATTCCCATCCACCATCCCTTCCCTCCAATTCCCTTTGTCTAATCCAATGAACTTCTAGCGGCCCCCCCACCTCAGCTTATTGTGTGTTTGCATCCACATATCAGAGAGAATATTTGGCCTTAGGTTTTTGAGGTTGGCTTATTTCATTTAGCATTATAGTCTCCAGTTCCATCCATAATTTCATTTTTCTTTATGGCTGAGTAATATTCCATTGTGTATATATAGACCACATTTTCTTTATCCTTTCATCTGTTGAAGTCTGATTCCATAGCTTAGCTATTGTTACTTGAGCTGTTATAAACATATTACAGTGGCTGAATCACTGTAGTATGCTAATTTAAAATATATAAAAAGGAGTGGGACAACTCATTTAAATGGTGGTTCCATTCCAAGTTTTCTAAGGAATCTCCTGCTTTCCAAAGTGGTTGCACCAGTTTGTAGTCTCACCAGCAATGTATAACTGTGCCTTTTCCTCCACACCCTCACAAATTAAGACTACACTTAGATTTCATCCCACTCCAGTTAGAATGGCAATTATCAAGAATACAAATAGCAATAAATGTTGTCAAGGATGTGAGGAGAAAGGGATATTGCTTCTTAAATTCACTCAAAGAGGTGGGAGAAGAGCAGATTGAAAAATGTCAGATCTGTGTAGTCTTTTTCACCCATTTGTGAAAAATTCCAGCTTCTGTCCCCCTCAACATCTTATTTATATTACTTTCAGGAAATAGCCCAACTTAATAGAATCTATAGATGAATTTCATGCCTAGGTCCAGCCCTGGCAGGGAAGGGAGTGGGGTTCCAGGGGTCCTGTAGGAGGAGTGGCGTTAGCAAAAGAAGAAGAGTTTGGACACCAGGTTGCAAGTTATGAGCAGCCTCCAGAAGAAATCCTGATGCCCCTGGAGGGACCTTTATTTTTATACCTTTTTTACAGGTGTTTTTTCAGGTAGTTATTGGATAGCTTCAAAGCCCGAAACTTTTTTGATTTACATAATTTTCAAGAGTTACAATCTTTTCTGACACACATTGATTACCTAAGATATTGAGTACATTGTTCAAAATATTTTTCTGTCACCTTAATCAATCATGATCAACCTTTTATGTTTTCACCTCAATCTCTAGGTGCTAGGTGATGCAACTAGACTACATTGACCAATAACTCACTTCTAACTTTAAAGCATATCTATAATTATTTCATTAACATTTAACTTTAAAGCATACTTATGATTATTGGTAAGCTTTCTTACTTCTAAACTAAAATCCCAGGAAAACACACTTAAAGTAGTAAAAGTCTATTATTTAAAAGCCTACTACTCTGAAGTGTCTCTAAAATATATCTATGTTAATTTTACATTATTTTATTTTTAATTTCCAAGGTAATTTTCTTTTTTCATATGACCTATTTACCTGCTTTCTTAACGAACTTCCTTGATCCTTGGTCAAACCACACCAATTCTTATGTCTTTGTAATCTTTAACTAAAGGGCAGGCTTTACACTTCAACACATTTGTCATTTATATTAACTATGTTTTTTCCATTTTCATCCTAAGTTTCTGTGTAAGGCAAAGGAGGGTCTATTGGTTGGGGGAAATGTATTTTTATTAGCCTCTTGTCCTCAAAGGGGATACCATAAGCAACATACTATGGTCCTTGTACTGTTGGTACAACAATTGTTTTTCTGTAGTTAGACTGTTGTACAAGTTGTGGCTTTAGGATGGGACTGGAGGGGGTAGTATAAATTGTTAACCATGGGATAAATATTTCTTGTTGTTTAGGCTTGAGGAATTATACTATTGTTTGTATCCTGAGAGATATTGAAACACACCTCATGGCCTGTCTCAATTGTACCCTTAGTCTCATTCTGGGAATTTTCCTGAAATCTCAGGCAATACAAAGTTTTATTATTTTTATTATTGATTGATGTATGCCCTGTTATCCATATCATGAGTATCATAAACAAAACACTTAACATTCCTAATGGTTCTGGTTTCCAGATGGTGTGGCCCTGCCGCAGCATCCCCCACACTGTGACCCTGTCAGACAGTGAGTGCAGGAACGCCTTCACCAATTTCATTTCTAGGATTTTAAATCTCTATAGCCTTTTAAAAAAATAAAAGCACTTCTTTTAAAAAGTGGGCAAGTAGCTAAGATGATCAAAAGTGAACAAAATATCCTTCTGACTCTCAGTGTCATCATGACTTTTGCCTAAATAATCTTGATGGCTGCCCTGTGAACCTGTCTGTACTCTATATGGATCCCTCTTTTCAGTCGAAAACTGTTACCACATAAGAAAAGACAGCAAATAGTGAAAGAACGTACTGCTTTGTCTCATCCTAACTACCTAACTACCGTGGAGCTCCCATTGACTTGTAGGTATTCTCTACAAAAAGAATAAATAGGATTTTTAAACAAGGAATGATTCTTAATGTCCTTGGTTTATTGCTTTAAAGAAATGTCAATTGAATTGAAGTGATAAGAAAATTTGAAAGACTAAGGTAAAATTATGTACTACTGAAAGGCAATTGTTTTGTCTTGACTTATTTCAGAGAAAGAAGAAAGAAGGAAGGGAGGAGAGAAAGGGGAGAGTAGAGAAAGGGAAAAAAGAAAGGAAGAACAGAGGGAAATGAAGAGAAAGAGAAGCAGGAAGAAAAGAGGAGAAAATATAGAGGGTTCAGGAGAGGTAGAGAAAAGGAAAAAGAAAAGAAATTATCTTGATTAATATCTGCTGCTGGGATGGAGCATCTGAGCCCTTTATATGCTCTTCAGTTCCAGTTGTGTGGAAAATTTCAGCACCATCCTCTGGCAGGATCCTTTCAGGAAAAAAAAAAAAAAAAAAAAGAAAGGAGAGGAGAGGAGAGGGCAGGGGAGGGCAGGGGAGGGGAGGGGAGGGGAGGGGAGGGGAGAGGAGAGGGAAAGAAAAGCAGAGAGTTGAGTGAAGGCTTGACTTTGCCCTCTACATTGTATTTCAGTTGCCAGTTGAGGGGTCGAGTTAGGCTACTATAACTTTAAAACTGCAAATTTTACAAATTTTAATTGACTGCTAGCTTCTGTTCCAAATTATTCAGAAATTCTTTGGACAATCTATAATCAGTCTAGCACTTGGATACAGAAAATAAGAGCAATAAGAGATCATTTTATCTATTCTTAGGGTGAATGCGTAGGATGTAACTGTTGCCTCAAATTATAGAAATATAAAATCAAAAGCATCACAGGTAACAATTACTAGTATACTGAGAGTTCAAATCAGTTTGCAGGCTATACTGCCCAAATTAAAATGAAGGGTATAGTGACATCTAGAAACATGAAATCAAAGATTAATACATATTACTCCTGTATTATTAAACAAGTCAAATTTCCTCTTATTTAATCAATGAAACAAACTGATTTGAAAAAAAAAAAAAACTTATCACAAAGTTTGCTGAACTAGTGTAAAATTCATTTTTTCTGAGGAACATAGCACACATTTTCTGTTTTTTTTTTTTTTTTTAATAATGCAAAATAAACAATTAAATTTTTAAAAAGAAAGAGGACTCCTCTATCTCCACTGCCTTGTAGACTGATGCGCCACACAGCAGTCTTCCTAGCTTCTATTTAGGGCTGCCCTAGGGTGTCATGTCTGTAACACCCTCCTCCCTCTGACACCAGAGCTTCTTCATGCCAGGCTTGCACTCAGACCCAGCCACAAAACTCTGCACTCACTACCTGAGACACAGGCCACCCACTCCTATAGTTATCAGTGATATTTATGTGATCTAGATGTAAGATGAGAATTAAATTAGCAAAGAATATTCTTCAAATATTAGTAACAACATCTGGGTAGTGACACCATGGGTGATTTCTTTTTTCTTCTTTTTGTGCTAAGAGCCAAGTATATGATGCATGGCATTTTTGGTTGAAAGGTGACGCCAGCTAGCCATTGAGATGATATGATTATGTTAAGATTTGCATTCATATGGATATTGGACTCCTGCTGTTCACCTAGGCCAGCTACGGGACTCCTGGAGAGTTCCCATTGGTTGGGGAAGTACAGTAGGAGGGAGTTCCGGGGGAGGAGCTCGCTCGGCGGTCCGAGAGGAGGCCGCGTGGGTGGAAAAAATCTTCCCGGGCGGTACCGGACATTGGCGGCAGTTTCAAAAAATAAACTTTGTTCCTGCTTGAGTGGCTCGTGATTTTGTGCCCAGCCAGACTGCGGCATTTTTGCATAACTTAATATATCTTTTAAGAAAGAACTTTAAGCATCTACTTTCATTTTAAAATAAGTGATATCGTGCTCCCTTACAAATTTAAATTTATAGCAGAGAAGGGAAAATATTTCTAGTATTAAATAATTGTATTACTTACCATTTATTAGCTCCTTAATTTTAATTATAATCATCATCATTTTGCCATAATTGATTTTCACCTGATTACTATAATCCACAAGAAGAATTCTCCAAATGATAAGCCTCCTTTAGCCCATATGAAGTATGGTTTAATTGATTTTTCTTGAGTTGTTGACATAAAGACTTTTATTTTAATCTTGAAACCATTTGATCAAAGCATATGGGATTTCTACCACATGGGCTATGGAAATAGAAGTGTCATAAGTGGCCTGTGCATGAGTAAATTATCTGAGAAGGCATTAAATCATTTCACACCCAAGAATATACTAAATTTCAAACTGTTTACAACATTTTCAGAAAACTTTAAATTGTAGTGTTTTAATTCTTCTACACAAGCCTCCTTTAAGAAAGTATCATTATTCACAAGCACAAAAATTATGATATTCATTAGGTGGTTTGCTAGAAAATAAGGAAGTTTTATATAAAATTATCTTTAACATGCAGAATGCCCAATAATTTTATTATTAGTATCCCAAAGACATATCAGAATAATGCAGAAATTAGAAGTACTTATTAATTAATGATTTATAATATTTGCTTTCAGAAAGACAAAGTATTCTATTCCAAGAAAAAAAGCAGAAATGAAAAAAAAGATATGATTAATACACTGTATTATTTTTTAACATAAAGCTCATTTTTTTAGAAAGGGCAATTTAACCTTCAGCCATCCCAATTGCTCTATTCCAAAATAACCTTATTGAGTTAGCAGAACTCCTGTGCTGACATCACTTTATCCATGGGAAGTTTTCACTTTGGGGCATAGGCTGGTGGCAAAGTCAATTACAAGGACATTTTGGTGTAATAAGTGTTGATATCGGTAGGTGTTGACAGGTCCCAACAAATTTTTGTCTCCAGACCTAAAAGCTACTACAATAATGAAGTAAGAGCTAATAAATTTACTGCACACAGTAATAATTAGTTAATATCATGATAAAATACAAAGCAGAAACTTTAGAATCCCTTCCCAGGGTGCCCTGTTTTATGTATGGCCCTTCCATTTGTTAAAAGGCTGTTCTTTCCCACTGAATTAATTAGGCAGCTGTCATAAATCCATTGCCATATATAGGTGAGTTAATATACTAACTGTTCTATTCCATTGACTGATATATCAATCCTTATGCCAGATGGAGGGAGGGAGAGAGTAGGGGGTCAGAGAGAAAGTTTTGCTTGCTTCCTATAGTTTTATACCAAGGGTTAAATGAGATTGAGTCTTTACCTTTGTTCTTTTTATTTAATTGTTTTGACTATTGTGGGTCATTTTTCCATGCAAAGGTTAAAGTCAGCTTGTCAATTTCTATTGAAAAGATTATTATAATTTTTCTTAGGATTATATAAAATCTATAAATTATTTCAGAAAGAATTGGTATCTTAATAATATTGGTTCTTTCCACTTATGAATAACATGACATGTTACTCAGTTTTGTGAGGTTGTTTTCTTTAATAACTCCAGCAATGTCTTTAGTTTTTTATACATGGCTTTTTAGTAAATATAACATAAATATATTATTTCAAATATTTTGATATTTGCATTTTAACTTCTAATTGTTCATTTATAATAAATATAATGGATTTTAGTGTATCATCCTTGCATACTATATCCTTGTTTAATGCAACAATTAGTTCTGGAAATTTCTTTTACATGTCTTAGGATAGTCATGTTGTCTGCATATAAGACTACTACTTTATTCCTTCCTTTGTAAAATAACTATACATATATATATATAAATGTATATACTATACATTTTTATATATATATATATAAAAATCTTTGAAGCACTGGTTAGAACCTCTACTACAAATTTGATAGAGGTGATGTATCTTGACTTGTTCCCAAACTTAGGGAGAAAAACCTCAGTTCTTCACCAATAAGTGCCATCATTATTTTAAGATTTTTCATAAATGTTTCACAGAGTTCGCTTTTTTATCTCTAATTTGGTAAGAGTTTTTATTCTGAATGAGACTTGGGTTTTATCAAATGCTGTTTCTACATCTATTGAGAAGACTTCCTGTTTCTTATTTTCTTGGTCATTATGTTAATATGGTGATTTCATTCATAAGCTAAACCCCAGATGTTCTAATTATCCTTTTTATATATTTCCAGATTCTCTTTGCTAAAAATTTAGCAAAAGGATCCATTTAGAATATTTTTATCTTCTAAGAAATTTATTACTGCAAGTAATTTGTCAAATTTTTTTTGCATAAAATTGTTTATATTATTTTCTTATTAACATATGGACCCTAGAATTTGTCTTTTATTCCAAATATTAATAATATATTCAATTATTTTTCTTTGTTAAGGGAGATGGAGGTCTACCAGCTTCACTGATTTTTCCAAATTACTCTTGTATGGTTTCTTTGTTTTCCTTTGCTGTTTATCTGTTATCAAAATTTTTTGATTCTACTTGTCTCTTTGTTATTTCCTTTCTTTAATTTACTTTGATATTTTTTTTCCTTTTTCAAGGTGAAACTTATATCCTGAGTCAGAAAACTAAGGCCTCCAGCTCAAATATAGCTCATCACCTATTTTTGTCGTGCCTGAAAACTGTGTGGTTTTACCTATTTTCACATTTTAAAACTAAAAACAATATATTTTCAAAATATATAAATCAAACTATAGTTTATATTTCCATAAATTAAAGGGTTTCTTTCCTTTTTTTTTTTTTTAGAATACAACCATGCTCATTCACTTACGCATGGTCTCAGGTGGTTTTCACCCTACAATGGTAGCGCTGCTAGCATCAAAAGTGGACTAAGCAGCCTAAGTTGTACATCTGGGCCTTTGAAGAAAGGTTTGCAAATTTTTGCAATAGAGGTTTGAAACTTATGTTTTGTTAGTTTGTTTGTAATTTAGCCATTTATATCTATGATTTTTCCTTTTAGCACTGTTTAACCTATACCACACAAATTTTTAAATATTGTTTTATCATTTTTAGCTAATTTAAAACACTTTGGGATTTTGTCTGACCTATGGAATATTTAGAAATGCCTTGCTTAATTTCATGAGTTTGGATTATTTTCCAGATCTCTCCCTGAGGTCAGAAAATATACAATATATAATTTTAATTTATTTATATTTGATGAGACTTATAGCACATAATGTAGTCTATTTTGTTAAATATTACATACATAATTGAAAACTATATGTATTCTGCTATTTTAGGTTATAGTTGGGTGTGTGTGTGTGTGTGTGTGTGTGTGTGTGTGTGTGTGTGTGTGTTTGGTTCATTTGAATGATATTGCTAATATTTTTTCTGTGTTCTTACTGATTATGTCTGTTTTAGCCATTACTAAGAGACAGCATGAAAAACTACAACAATAATTCTAGTTTTCCTTTTTATCTTATTATGAGTATTAATTTTACATTCATGCACTTTGTGGCTGTTATTAAGTATATAGGCATGAGTGTTAAAAAATGATTTTTGATTAATTGGCTCTATAGCTGCTCAAATAGTTGGCTCTATAGTAGCTAAACTGTGAAACCAACCTAGGTGCCCTTCAGCAGATGAATGTATAAAAAATGTGATATATATAATATTACTCAGCCTCAAAGAAGAATGAAAATATGGCATTTGTTGGTAAATGGATGGAGCTGGAGAATATCATGCTACATGAAATAAGCCAATCTCTCCAAAACAAGAAGCCCAATGTTTTCTCCATATATGAATGCTAATTCACAATGAGAGGAGAGACTAGGGAAAAATAGAGTTACTTTAAATTAGGGAGAGAGGATTAAAGGGGGGAGGGGTATGAAGGTGGGAAGGACAGTAGAATGAATCAGACATTATTATCCTATTTACATATATAACTATATGACTGGTGGGATTCTACATTATGTATAACCAGAAGAATGAGAAATCATACTCCATTATATATGATGTATCAAAGTGCATTCTACTGTCATTTATAACTAATTTTTAAAAAATTAAAGATTATAAAAAAAGAAATGCCCATCTCAATCTCTAGTAATATTGCTTTTTCTTCAGTATTTTTTTTCTGTTCTTAATATAACTTTTCCAGATTTCTTATGTTCTATATTTTCAGGGTTCACATTTTCTAATTATATTACTAATAATCTCTATGTACACTTAAAATGTGTTTTCTGTAGACAATCTGAAACCTCTGCTTTTTATTTAGATGTTTAGACTATTTACCTTTAATGTAAACATCAACATACTAAGGGTTATAATAGTCGTCTTATCATTTGCTTTATATTTGTTACATCTGTTTCTTATGTCATTTTCCTCTTCTGCCCTGAAAAAAAAAGAGTATTTTATAAACAATGTCTCCATTATTTATTAAATTCTTCAAGTTTTTGTAGTTATTTTAATAATTAGAATACATCTTCTATATGTATATCTATATACCTTTGCCTCATGACAGGCTGCCTTAAAATTATATACCTTTCCATGTAAAGTCATATGTCATTTATTGATATGGATATTGATATGTTATTAGGTGACTTAATCATTGTGCAAACTTCACAGAGTATACTTATACAAAGTAAGATGCCTACAATGTTAAAAGACTATAATCTCATGGGACCATGATCATACATAGTCTATCATTGACTGAAACATAATTATGCAGAGAATGGATATATTATGTAAGACACTCTTGAAAGAAAAAAAATGTTTCCATCATCCTTTGTACCTTTTCTCCAATACAATTTATTCCTACATATGAAATAAACTCACAATACATTGTTTTTTACTTTTGGTTTTAAAATTTAATTATCTGTTAAAGGACCTAAAAACTTAGAAACAGTATTTTGTGTTTACTCAGATATGTGTAGTTTCTGGTGGTTTTATTCTATTAGGAATGTCCAAGATTTTATGTACTATAATATTTTTTTCAAAGTGAAGAATTTGTTTCTGATATTACTTACAGCTTTGACTATCTGCAGATGAATTGTTTTACTTTCCTTTTATCTGGAAAAGTCTATATTCAACTTTTGATTTTAAAGAATAATTTTGTAGATCGACGTATTTTTGCATTTTATTACTTTCAACTGTCTCCGATTATCTTTGGGTTTTTCTGGCTTGCATTATTTGAAATGAGAATTCCTAGATATGCTGACTTTATTTCTCTGTACACAATATGCATTTTTTTTCACTTGTAGATAATGCATTTTTGTTTCTTTGTATATAATGTGTCTTGCTGGTTTTTTGAAATGGGGAAGTAATATACCTTAATGTGGTGTGTGTGTCTTCTGTTTATTGTTTTTTGGATTGTTAGAGTTGTTTTTTCCCAAAAAATTAGGATATTCTTTTTTTAATATTTATTTTTTAGTTGTAGTTGGACATAATTCCTTTATTTTATTTATTTATTGTTACATGGTGTTAGGATTGAACCCAGGGCCTTGCATATGTTAGGCAAGCACTCTACCGCTGAGCCACAACCCAAGCCCTGGATATTCATGACAATTATTTGTTAAAGTATTTTTCTCTATGTCCATCAATATAGGATTCTAATTGTATATATATTTTTTTTACTTTGAATTATTTCATAGATTTAGAGGCTCATCCTTTTTTTTTTTTTTCCCCCAGTCTTTTTTATTGGATTGTGATGAGATTGTATTGCTATGTATTCAAGTTCACTGACTTTTTGGGTAATGTTTAATAAATTATTCTCATGCAATAAAATTTTGATTTTGGATAATCTGATTTTTATCTCTCAAATTTCCATGGGCCTTTTAAACTATTTAATTTCTATATTCTTATTTTTCAATTTTATTTAAAATATTTATATATTATAGATGCTTAGTATTTTTGTCTTATATTTTTCTCTCTCTACACTTTCTGAGTCTCTGCGTTAACTGAATTTTATCCTGATTTTGTGATACAATTTCTGGATATTTGACTGGTAATAATCTTATTGTAATTTAAATTGTTGTTTTTCTTTTGGTAACATTTTTATTGCAGCAATTTTGATTATTGTTTTCCTTTATTTTTTTTTTTTAGGGGGGAAGGGTAAAAGTAACTTTTGTATCAATTTTATCTCTTTGTTATTGTTTGCTAAGGCAGATTAGTAGATCAATTACCACTAAGACCAAATCTTTTGTGCTGGCATGGAAATGTATGCCTTTAAATCCCAGTGACTTTGGAGACTGAGGAAGTAGATGGCAAGTGTGAGGCCAGCCTTAGCAATTTAGCCAGGCCTTAAGCAACTTAGCAAAACAAATGTTGTCTCAAAATAAAAAAAATAAAATGTGCTGGGGATGTGGCTCAGTGGTTAAGCACTCCTGGGTTCAATTCCCAGTGGCAACAAGAACAAACAAACAAACAAAATGAAAAGAAAATCCTTTCTTATCTCTCTACAAAATGCCATGGGTAACTACTGAAGAGTTACTACTACTGTAGGTTAGAGAATGAACATAGGTTTGCCTGCAAGAGCCCTTAGAATTTCCATGTTTATGAATCCTTAGTCCTTTTTTACCTTGTTACTTTGAATTGTACTTCATGCATATATAGCCTAGCACTCAGCAAAGACTCAAGAATTCTTAATTAGCTTTCCAGAATTATTTTAAAAGATTTCCAGAATGCTTTTTTAATATAGATCCCACTTGTCTAGAAGTATAGCTTTTCACTTCCAGTCATTCTCTCCAAAATCTGAATTCATCTCCAAAATTCGTTCTTGCTTAAGGTCCTCTTGCATTAGTGGTCTGGCAACTGTCTCCAGTCAATGAAATGAGGGGATCCTATGTCTCACATGATTTATGCACCATATTTCAAAGATCACAAACCTTCGTTATCTGTTGTCCAATGTCTGGGAATAGTTTCACATAATTTTGTTTAATTCTATTTGTTTGTGGTGGGAGGCTCTTGTTCCTGATTTTCCTTCAAGGCTATTAGCAGAAATCCGTTTTGTGAAATTGATGCAGGAGTCAATTTTAAAATCTAAACTAAACACTTGCTTTAGTGGTAAAAAATCTATGTGATCTCATTTCTAATAATTAGGAGAAGGTTTGGGACATGGAAAACATCAGTTCTATAGTCTTATAAATCTGGATTTGAATGTTGACTGTAATAAAAAAGACACATTACATAAACTTTTCACCTTCGATTTCTTAAAATATAAAATGTATAATACCACTTCACACTATTGTTGTGCATTTATTGGGGTATTAGGTTTACTTTTAACATGTTATCATCTCCAGATTTAATGTACAAAATTGAACAATAAAGTTTTATCTAAAATATTTGTGCTTACATTTGTTTTATTTGCAGTCTGAGCAATTTAATTCATTTAAATAAAGACTTCTCAAGTATAAATGAAAATAAAATAAAGTGATGTTTGTTTTAAGTCTAATTCACTTATTATGTTCTCTATGAGATTTAATAATAAATCAAGCAGGATCCCCAAACAGATTGTGTCAGTCACAAAGAAGAATGCTTTCATTTTATGTGTGCCTAACCTCAATTTTCACATTATATATTAAGTAGACAACACCTGTTTTTAACCCAACAAACTGCAATTTGCCTTCACAAAGATTATCATGTTTTTACAAACATAGCACTTTTGATTTTCTTTATGTTATATGCTCTGTCCTTTGAACCACATTTTGATAAAAATGATAAAAGTGGTCAGTAAAACAAAGTATAGGAAAAATAAAATATGATGTTAAACACGTCCTTCTAATTTGACTCCTAATGTTGCCTTTTCTTTACTTTTTCTTCACTACACCTTGGGGGAGAACAGGGAAGGACATGGTGGTTCCAACAGACCACAAAGATGTTTGTGATAAAAGAAAACCTTAGAAACTTTGGTAACCAAAGGAGTAGTACTGTTCTTTAAGCAAGCCTTTTACTGCTTACTGAGGCCACACATGTCCCACACAGTTTCTGAAGGATACATGAAGATAATTTTCATCTTACTTCATAAAGATTAATTATTGAATCTAACACATTTGCTTAGTGTTTAGTAAGCACTTTTACCTTATATCAAATTGTTTAAACTTCACAAGAAATTTGTATAAGTCAGTTTGCATTATTACTGAGAAAATATCGAGACACTTAACTTCATAAAAGAAAAAGTTTATTTAGCTCACAGTTTCAGAGGTGCAAGGGCATGGCGTCTACATCAGCTCAGATCTGGTGAGATGTGATCAGATCATAGTGCATTATGATGGCAGGAACATGTATCGGGGCAAAGTTACATCTCAAACCAGGAGCAAAGAGACAGAGAGAGGGTTACATATCCTTTTTGAGAGCACGCCTCCATATACCTTATGCTCCTCCACTCAGCCCTATCCTAATCAACACCAATGCCCAATAGTGCTGTCCTTTGGACCAAATCTTTAATCACAGTCAGCCTTTGGGAGGTGCTCAAACCACACCCAAACCAACAAAACCCTAAAAGTTAGGGAGCATTATTATACATGTAGAAGTTGAGAAACAAGTTAAATACAAAGGTATTTAATATGCTCCAAGTCCCAAAGTAGTTAACAGGCAGAACTGTAACTAAAACCTAGGATTTCAAACATCAAAGCTCATGTTTTTATACATGCTAATATTGAGTGGTAAGGGAAATAACAGTCAAAATAAAGACAAAATATATAGTACACTAGGTAATTGCACTATATTAGTTATACATGATGTGGATTTAAAGAAGTGTGTCTTTGTATATAGGGTGGGTAGGGGCGGCTGTTTTAAAGAGAATTACCAGGCAAAGCTCCATTGAGAAAGTTGCATTGAATAAACCTTATCTAGATATTTATCTCTTTTGTGGATACATGAAAAATACTAAAAGTTTCAAGTGAATACATATATTGTAATAGGACATTTGTTTAATTTACATGTTATGTTTAAAACTAATCACTCCTGTCAGTCAACATTTATTCAACCAGAAAAATACACAAAATGTTCAAATAAGTGTTAGTAATGGATAATACTAGAGGTTGAAAAGGGGAGCTAATGGCCTATTTTCTTGTATCTGGGCAATTACTAATGCATTCTATTATGACCAGCTCTGGCCATAAAACTGAATGTGATTGATCACAATAAAGTGTGCACTAATAATGATTAATTGTACTGGTTAAACAAAACTTCTAACCTCTGCAACTATTCAGATTGGTATTGTTAAAAGAAATTAACTCTAATTGCAATAAAGAGCTGACGTGACTTATTTACTTAATCCTAACATTGCTCTGGGTTTTAATCCCACTAGCTATACTTTCAGTAAGTAACTAATAATGAATGATTCTTCATCTGGTTCCTTATAAACATGTCTTAATAAAGGTCAAAAGCATTATGATTTGGCTTACAGAAAATAATGAATTTTGGAAGCAAAGAATTGGCTATCATTTCATAAGAAGTTATTTATTCAGGAATATTTTCTATGCATAATATTTATACGACATAGTCATATATTATTCTCTAAATAAATTCACATGCAGAAATAGACTTGCCTTTAAAGTCTAAATTATTTAAGTTGTTTTTGATAGTTTTATTTTTCTAATGAAAATATCGTTAATGCAGGAGAAGAAATTTTGTTGAGACAACAGCTTCATGGCATGATTTCTCTTTCTCAGCACTGCCGACATTTTGGGATGGATAATCCTTTGTTATAAAGGACTATGCTGGGCAATGTAAGATTTGTAATATCATTTTTTGTCCTCTACCCACCAATTTCAGTAGAGCCCCCTCACTTAACTCTCTGGTTATAACCTCCAAAAATTGTTCCAATCCTTTCCAAATGTCCAGAGTGGAGCAAAATCACCTGGGGTTGTGAATCAATGCTATTCAAAGTGCCTTATTACTAATAGATAGGATTAATTCATCTTATCTGTCATATAAGGAGAAACTATAGTGAGTGCCATTTTAGAGATGAGAGAACTGAGTCTCCAAGAGTTTGTATTGTCCCTCCAAAGCCATGTAGTGAGTTAATAGCAAAGTAAGCACATTAAGCCAGCAAGTCATATCTGTCTGATATCAAGGATTATATTTTTGCCTACTCCTATCATTGTCCTCATTTCCTTAAGGCAAGAATTTGAAATGTCTTCAATGAATAAAAGAATTAATACAGAAACAGAAACAGAAACAGAGCACAGTGGCACATGCCTGTAATCCTAGTGACTCTGGAGTCTGAGGAAGGAGGATCACAACTTCAAAGCCAGCCTCAGTAACTCTGTAAGGCCCTAGGCAATTTAGCTAAACCCTGTGTGAAAATAAAAAGCAGAGGGAGCTGGGGATGTGGCTCAGTGGTTAAATGTTCCTGAGTATAATCCCAGGTACAAAAAAAAAAAAAAAAAAGCAAGAAAAACTTAAATACAAAAATTTATAGACAGTACAGTTTATGCTCTTTATAGATCCAGGTAAATAATTTGCATACCCTTCAGATTATACAAAAAACCTGCTCTACCACATTGATCCTCAAAGATATAGAGAAAAATGTTTTTCTGTAATTGAGATTGACTGACAGATCCAAAGAGGAGGAGGGCATGGGCTGAAAACTCTCAAGAGGTTGCTAAGCCCTAGGAACTGGGACAAGGGCCAGAAAGCAAAGAAAAACCGAGCTGAGTGGGGCAAGAAAAGCCTCCCTGTGCAGGGTATGTTAAACCTGCCAAAGCAGTATAATAAAATAAAGACGTGAGAGATTCTGTAAACCAGGGTGTTAAGCTAATGAATTAATCCAAAACTGAAATAAATACCTGAGTATGGGTATATTTTTAAAACCAATGTCTTTTCGGAGTAAAAGTATTGCACAAAAACATATCATTAGTCAGTTGTAAAAGTCCTGGAAAAGGTAAATCTCACATCCACTCTGCTGAAAGATTTAATGTAATGGAGGTTTCTCATTAGAACTAATACTATTTCACCATAGGCAATTGACAACGTAAAAACTTTTACTTTCAAACTTTCCTTGTAATGTAACTATAAAATATTTGTTTTCAGTAATACAATGCTTGTGTATGTTGGTGAGTTTGTTATGTGAACTGTAAAATAGCAGTTCACAGAAATAAATCTGAATAATATTATAAAACACATTATAATAAATAGCTAACCTAATTACTATGAAATACTCCCAGTTCTAGAGTGGAAAGGGTGCTGATTTCATTCTGAACAAGCTACCATTAGAACAAATTGATAGGTCAAAATAGAAATAAATAGGGCTGGGGCTGTAACTCGGTGGCAGAGCATTTGCCTAGCATGTGTGAGGTACTGGGTTCTATCCTTAGAACCACATAAAAATAAATAAAATAAAGGCATTCTACCTATCTAAAACTATAAAAAAAACCCATTTAAAAAAAATAGATATAAATAGGTAAAGCAGTAAAAGATACTCATGCATAAAATAGTTCACATCATACTAAATGTAAGCAATATAGATCAAGAAAGGAAAATAGCTTTTTAAGTAACATTGTTTTTTAAAAAAAATGTCAGTTAATATATTTTCTATGGTGACATAACACAATATTACAAATTTAGCAGATTAAAGCAACTCATGCTTATTAACTAGTTTCCATGGGTCAAGGCTAAATTAAAATCCAGGTGTTGGTCAGGACTGCAGTCTTATAAAAGACTTAACTGGAGAAATAAACTTCCAAACTCTCTTACTCTCTCAGGTTGTTAATAGTATGAATCTCCTGATAGCTATAGAACTGAGGTCTTCATATTGTTTATGACCTTTGGGTAGAGACGGTTTTCATTTCCTGAATTTCCTTGACATGGTCCTTTCCATAGGCTCTCTTTCAACATGGCCACTATTTCTTCAAAATCATCAAGATATGAAGTCTGTGTATTGTATGCTTGCTTATAAATACATATGTGTATGCATACATATGAGTATTTGTATAGGAATGGACATAGATATATGAATATAGATATGTATATATGCATATATGTTGTATATGTATTTATATGTTACAGATAAAATAACCATGGGCGTGACAGCTCATCTTTGCTTTGTTTTATGATTTGCAAGCATACCACCCATCCAGTCTACACTTAGGGGAGGGGATTCTTATGAAACATGAACATAAAGTTCTCTCCAAGTTCTATCTACCACAACTACCATGAAAAGAAGTATGTGTCAGTGAAGATGAGAGAGAGAGAGAGAGAGAGAGAGAGAGAGAGAGAGAGAGAAAGAGAGAGATGGATTACAAGAATTAACTCTTACAATAACCCAAGCCGAATATCTGCATTCAATGAGCCAGAGGCCCAAGAAAGTCAGTGAGGTAATAGCAATCAAGTCAACAACAACAAAACAGTGTGCTAGCTTAAGCTGCCAGGCAGGCAAAGTTCTCTCTAACTCCTTTGTGTTGTATTCAAGTCTTCTATTAATTGGGTAAGATCCACACACCCTTAATATAATGGTGTATAATCAACTTTACTCACTGTATCTAGTCAAATGTTCATCATGTCCAGAAACACCCTCACAAACTCACTTAGAATAATGTTGGACTAAATGTCTGACTACCCCACAGTCCAATCAAACTGAAACATAGAGTTAACCATCATGCTCCAGTTTCGAATAATCTGACAGAAACACAACTTTAATCTTGGTGGATTTAAAACTTCAAATGAACAAACAAGCAAACTACCAAAATTTAGCCATAAAACAGAAGAAAATATGCATTTTAATTGAAAAAATATATATTTTACCTCTTCCTAGAATAGAATTTTCTGAAGTATAAAATCTGTGTCAGCTTTGGAATAAGCCACTTCTTCACTGGGATTCAAACATTTCTGGCAGCTCTGACAAGAGACGATGTGACATTTCCAGGTCTCTTTGCATGAGAGGGATGAATCTTTAGAGAGTAATTTTGTAAAAAGTTCTCTCCAGTTCTCCTTCATGTCGAGTCATCTATACAACCATCAAAAATATGTTGTGAAAGGTAATAATCAAGGACAAGCTACATTATGCTCCCCTTGGAGGAAAGACCTAAAAACTGTTACTATACTTCATTACTCAATTTATTAAAATTTGTATATATTAATAGAACTCTATTGACTTTAGCATAACTGGATTTTTATCACATTTTGACCATTAAAATAGTGTGATAAAATATTAATTGAGATGTTTTAATATTTATTCATTTTCAGAGTGTGGCCTTCATATAATACCTTTTAAATAAAGTTAATTATACTACTTTCTCCACATATTATAGAACCTTATAGTATATCAAGAAGAATGGAATTTCAACATGCCTTAACAGACTACTTATTTCTTGTTTTTAAGCTAATGATATTCAGATCAACTCAGTTAATTATTTTTTATCTTGGAAATAAAAATCTCTTGTGTTTTAATATCTTTTAGTGGGGTTGTATTGATTTTCTAAAAGCACTATAACAAATTCTCGCAAATGGCTTAAAATATTACCAATGTATATTCTCATAGGTCAAAATCAGGGTAAAGGCACGATTGGCTCCTTCTGAAGGCTCCAAAGAATAATCAATTTCCTGATTCTCTGCTAGTTTCTGGTAGTTGTGGACAATTGGCACCATTCCTTGCTTCACAGATCTCTTCCCCAATGTCTCTCTTGTCTTCAGATGTCCTTCCTCTATGTGTCTCTAGATGTCTCAAATCATTCTCCTTTTTTGTATCAGTACAGCAGACATTGGATTTAAGTTGTATCCCAAATCCAGGAAGATTTATTAAAAAATTAAAAATTTTTAAATTTCATCATCAGGTACCATATTTCTAGATAAGGTCACATTCACAGGTACCAGTGGTTAGAACTTGAGAAAATCTCTTTGGGAAACTATTGAATTCATTATGCTGGGACCATAAATACTGGATAGTTGCCATGTATGAATAAAAGCAAATTCTAACTATAAACAAATGTAAAATATGACTTTTACATTTTTAAATCAAACATTTTTTCTAGTATTAGCACTAGCTACCATTATTTGATCATTTTGACTCAATTCTTACATGAGATTGATATTTTATGGACAAAATTTTAGAGATGCAAATCAGAAATCAGAATATCTAGAGATTTATGCTAATATTGTAAATGCAACTAAAAAGAAAAATAGCATTAAATTATGCTTATTAGAATTAGAAACATAAGTACCAAGGTTCTAAGAAATAGGAATGAAGGATAAAATTATCTTTGGAATTTATTTGATCACTCTTTCAAGTCAGTGAAAACATGTAAAATTTTGATGGAGTGTATTGCTTATTGCCCAAAAAGAGTGTTAAAAACAAATCTCTTTCCTCACTTAATAATTCTTTCCCTCAAAATACTAAAGTTAAGTGCTTTATAGTAAATGTAAGCATCCATTACATTTCTGATGGGTTTCAATAGTCATCTTTTGGCCCTTAGTTATAAAGACATTCTAGGTAAACATGCAAAAATCATTGTAATGGTAACCATTCTTCAAAAAGAATGGAATGTAAATATAAATACATATATATTCTTAAATTTCAAGTATTATTGTAAAGGAAAGCAAGCAGTGAAGCTGGTAGCAGTATTTTTATAGTTGCTGAAGGAAATTGAATGTGAACTTTCAATTTAAGTAGAAAACAATGATAAATTCATCATGTCATATAAACATTATCTTTTGGGAATTAACTTAAGCTTTAAAATATCTATATTTGAGGATCATCACAAATATATGCCCATATACAACATATATACATTTGAACATATACAACTTGTGATGCTGAGAATATACATTTAAATTCATTTCAAGGTTGCTGGTACCAGAAAGCCACTGGCTCAAGAAATGTGGTATTAGTAATCACCAACAATATTTTAATATAAAAAATGTGATGTTAATATTAAACCAGAATATTTGTGGTTAACTCCAAAATGTACATTTCTTTTAAATAGCTGTCTTTTGGCAAGTCACCAAGCTAAGTTAGATTATGAAGAGTAATAATTAGATACATTATATTGAATTATTCACAGGAATTATTAACTAAGGCAAAGATTTTTTTTTTTTTTGAGAGAGAGAGAGAGAGAGAGAGAGAGAGAGAGAATTTTTTTAATATTTATTTTTTAGTTTTTAGCAGACACAACATCTTTGTATGTGGTGCTGAGGATCAAACCCGGGCCGCACGCATGCCAGGCGAGCGTGCCACCACTTGAGCCACATCCCCAGTCCCTAAGGCAAAGATTTTGTTGCTAAAAACTAATTCCATTGGTTTCAGAAGTACAGAGTTATTCCTTAGTATATTTCCTTTTGGTATAATTTGAATTTTATTTAGTCAGAGATATTTTAATACTTAAAAAAATCATTCAGTTCTCCACAAATGTTCATTAAGTGCCTACTTCGTGCCGTGTATCGTGTGTGAGGCAGACTCTAAGATGGCTCTAGACTTTGCACCCAAGAGTTGACAATTTTTGCATCCCTTCCCCTAAGTGGGCCTACTGACCCACTTCTGATAAATAGAATAGCATTGGGAAGCCACTTCTTGGATGGCTACTGTAGTAAGACTGTGAGTTCTGTCTGGTTCATTCTCTTTTGTTTGCCCTCTTGTTTGCTCAGATAGGAACCAACGGCCCAGTGTGAACTGCCCTGTGCAGACTCACATAACAAAGAATTAATGGAGATCCCTGACCAACAGCCAGCAGAGATTTGACATCCTCAACCCAACAACCTGTGAGGAACTGGATATTGCCAACAATCATGTGATTGAGTCTGGAAGCAGATCCTCCTTCAAATTAGTCTTGAGATAAATGCACTCCAGCTGAATCTTCCATTGCCTCAACCAATTAAGAAAATGTGAGAGGAGCACCCAGCCAAGTAGATGCATAAGAATTGTGAGATATTTGATATACATTGTTTTAGGCAAGAATTCTAAAATAATTTGTTGTATGACATTAGATATTTAATATATACTCTTAAATCTACTATATATGTAAGGAATCTAGGAAACAAAGTTCATTACAGCACCTCCACACCCATCTGTGTTTTCACTTTTCATAGTGCAGTTACCTGTGGCCAAAAACAGACCAAAATTATTACATGGAAAATTCCAGAAATAAACAATTCTTAAGTTTAAAATTGCACACTATTCTGAGTGGTGTGATAAATTATGTGGTCCCACTCTGTCCTAGCCAGGATGTGAATCATCCCTTCTCTAGCATAGCTATACTCTATATGCTGCTTGCCTATTAGTCACTTGTCACCTCAGCTCATAGACTCTTGCAGCACTGCAGTGTGAATATTCAAGTAACTTTCAGTTCTCTTAATAATAGCCCTGAAGCATGAATTAGGATGCTAAAAAATAGGATATGCCAGATAGACACTGTAAAGAGCATCTCTTTGTATCTTCTAAGACCATCACAAAAAGAAGGGTGAGTATAGCACAATATGATAGTTTTTATTTTTAATTTTTTTTAGTTGTAGAGGGACAGCATGCCTTTATTTTATTTGTTGATTTTTATGTGGTGGATTGAACCCAGTGCCTCACATGTGCAAGGCAAGTGCTCTGCCACTGAGCTACAGCCCCCTGCCACATAATATGACGTCATGAGGGACACTACATTCATATAACTTTTATTATGGTACATTGTTGTAATTTTTTTATTTTATTATTATTTTTTGTTGTCAGTTTCTTACTGTGCCTAATCAATTAACTTTATCAAAACATGTATGTATAGGAAAAACTTAAAACAGTTTAAGCATCCCAAATCTGAAGACTCAAAATCCCAAATGTTCCCAAATCTGACTATTTTTTTTTTTGTGGGCCAACAAAATGCCACAGTGAAAGTCCCATACCCAACAGCATGGACTGCTTATAGTCACAATCCAGGCACACTGGAACTATTATATCAAATTGCCTTTAGGCTATGCACATAAAGTATACATGAAGTATAAATAAATTTTATTTTTAGATTTGAGTCTCATCCCCAAGACATCTCATTATGTATATGTAAATATTCCAAAGTCTAAAAACTTCAAAATCATAGTCACTTCTGGTCTCAAGAATTTTGGACAGAGGATACTCTATCTGTATATATTTATAGGGCTCATTACTATCTGTGGCTACAGGCATCCACTGGGGTCTTAGAACACATCCACCCTATAAAAGAGAAGAATGCTGTATGTCAACTTAGTTATTGATAGTTGGCACTGCTGGTGTTTGAACAGTGTGTTTATGTAGGTGCACACTATTGAGTTTTTTATATTTGTTTGATATAAACATATGACTATTTATTTTCCTGAAACATGTGATAACTGCCTCATAATTACCTTCCTTCCTTCCTTGCTTCTTTCCATCTTTCTTTCAGTACCAAGGATTGAATCCAGAGATACTTTACCACTGAGCTACATCCCCAGTCATCTTTTCTTTTTATTTCAAGATAGGATCTCACTGAATTGCTGAGGTTGGCCTTGAACTTGTGATCTTCCTGCCTCAGCCTCCTGCAATGCTGGGATTATAAGCATGTGCCATTGCCCAACTGCTTGATAACTCTCCAGGTAGAGTTAATGGTTAATATTTTCAAGCTGCTGTTTGTGAGACAAGAGATTCAAGTATATAGTCTCTCTAACTTGAAATAGTTCTTAATTTTAAATATACTCCAGTATATTGTCTTCCTTCCTGCAATATATTATTTGAATTTGAAGAGCTGAACTTCTACAGTGGTAACAAAATACAAACTCTAAGTGAAGTAAAAGGAAGATTGCAACTGAGTAAAGCAATTTAAGAAACAATCAGCTGTGTAACTTATTTGGTCTCTGACATTGACTTGAATAAAATCAATTATTTCAGAAAAAAGTATTTGATATGTCTCCTGCCTGTCCTATTTTTGCAAAAAGAGACATAGTATTCATTGTGTCATATTCATCAAGCATATGCCTATCTTAAAAACATGAATCAGTATCAATCAAGCCATACATTTGTTATATAAATTGACAATTTAAAGCTTGTAGTTGGAATGATGGGGAAAGTAAAAATCAGAGTAACTTGCTTCCTCTAAAATCGCTGGGATTATTCTAAAAAACAGCTTTTATTTGTTCATTTCTATGGAGTGAAGCTTAGGATAATCTTTCTGTTTAGAAGTTTTCCCTAAAACTGATACTAAATAGTCGTATATTAGCTTTTGAATACATACCCATCATACATTATTAGTTCTTGTCTGGCATGGAAGAACACAGTTTGCAATCAAGACTTTTTTTTTTTTTTCCTATCAAATATGACTTCTTCTGGTAAATTGCTTCCAGCAGTAGAGTTAGATATTTCTTCTTTGATAGTTATAATATTAAATGTATTATGAATTTGTTTTATTTGTCACTTCTCCAAAGAGAAGATAGAGGGCTGGCATTATTCAATTCTGTATGGTTCAGTCTCAACCAAATGAGAGTTAATTATATTTTTTGAGATTAAATTTATTACCATACTGCTGCTTTGTGTTTTGTAGCATATTAGTAGAAAGCCATTAAAGATTTGTACTAGTAGTAGATCTATATATTAACTAGTTTTAAAAGAAGAAATGATACAAAAATTATGAGAAACTATTTATTTTGTATTTCTTGTGGTGTAGTGAATGTGAGGAGGTATATGTACTACTAAATGTATTATCAATCATTTTCTTAACTAGAATCTGTGTCTAGTGTTCAGAAAGGAAAATCAATCAAGTCATACATTTGTTATATAAATTGACACTACTTCATTGATGAACACTTCCTGTATGAAAGCAAATAATTTTATAACAATGAAGATGAATTTGCCAGAAAGACTGCCACACTATTACCTTTTCCTTAGTAATTCAGCACATCTCTTGAATTGAATAAATAAAAATAAGCAGGGATTTCCTAAATGTACACCCATATGCTTTAATGGACACTGAATTTATATTCTTATATAATTATTTTCACTCGAAGTGATGGTTATGTGTAATTACAAGAAGAAGAATAAAATAGAAGGAATTGTATATTGTGTACCTATCACTCATATATTTGGTTGCCAATATACCTGAATTTCTTAATAAATTCTCCTTGCTTTAGTAAAATAATACAAAGATTCTAAGATATATAAAGCATTTAATTTATTACCATAAATAACTTAGCTACTTCATTCAGGTTGTTGCCAAATATATATTGTGCAATCCACAGAAATGAAAATTTCATCTTACATCAGTAATAATGGTAGTCATCAAGAATACAAAAAAAAAAAAAAAAAATATATATATATATATATATATATATATATATATATATATATATATATACACACACACACACACACACACACACATACAAACATACATACTGGAGAGGGTGTGGAGAATAAAGCATACTTTCACACTGTGGGTGGGAATATAAATTAGTACAACCACTATGCAAATCAGCATTTAGATTCCTCAAAAAACTAGACAGGAAACCATCATGTGATCTATCTATACCACTCCTCAGTATTCAGCCTAATGAATTAAAGTCATCTTAACTAAGTGATACATATATCTATGCTTATAACAGCACAATTCACAATAACCAAACTATGGAACCAGCCTAGGTGTCCATCAATGAATGGATGAATGGATAAAAAATAATGTTATACATATACACAATGGAGTTTTATTTAGTCATAAAGAACAAAATAAAATTATATCATTTGCAGAAAAATGAAACTAGAGACTACATGATAACTGAAATAAAAGAAACTCAGAATGTCAAGGGTTTTATTTTTCTCACATGTGAAAGATAGAGAGGCAAAAGGAAAGGAATGAGGTGAGGTGTGTGGGGATGTCACGTGAAAATAAAAGGGAAACAGTAGAGGAAAGACAACAGGGGATGAGAGGTAGGGAGAGAGGAAGGAAGTTCTGGGAAATAATATTGGCCAAATTATTTTGATATATTGTGTGCCTGTACAAATGTGTAACAACAAATTCCATCTTTATGTACAACTATAATGTACCAATAACAAGTAGAAAGAGAAAAACTACACGACAAAATTATAGATAAATTGAAATCTTCTATGTACCTCTTATAACATTCATTTTCCTGTCTGCCTTCCCCAAATAACCCCCATCAAGGATTTTGAATGTATTTCTCAGCCACAAATATAGGTAGCTGTTGATTATAATAAAAATTAAAAATTAAATTGTTTTCAAAATTCTTATACCAAAGAGTTGGTTTCAAAAAACCAATTCCTTAAAAAATAATAAAAATTAGAATACCATTTGATTTTAATGATAACATATCAAAGACTATACAACTAATCAAAAAAATAAACCTCTACATAATTTTGAATGCTAGTATCTCGATTATATAGACAACAGTTTTACTCCCTGCAGATATATTTGGCTCTGGAATTCCAATGTACTTGTTAAAAGCCATTTACATTATTGCAAACATAGTCATCCCATTATTAGTGTTTGGGACCCATCCTATTTAAATTCATTAAAAAGAGCATGATCTTCCTTTTGGTATGATTTCTGGGATCCTTTGAGACAATGTTCTTTTAATTTGTATCGAATGCCACCATGTTCTAAATTACTTTCTCTGCTCTTAACTAAATGCATAGTTCTAGATGAAATACTTTTTGTTAGTAGGTAAAACAAACAGAAAAATATTAAAATAAAGATTAGTTGTTATTGTAACAAATTGCAAACAAAAATGTTGTGAAGTTACATTAATCAATGATCCCTACTTTGGAACTGGATAGATTTGTTACAGAGGAATGAATATATTCAAAATTTCTGGGAAAGTGAGTAGATCAAAAAATATTTAAATAATCAACACTTAAATAACACTATCCCAAACTAATCTCCTCGATTGATATAAATTGAAACAAAAGTCAATGTTTCATTGAATATAATTTTAAAAAAGAACAGCAATATGACACATGTTGACGAGATTTAACCTTCCTCATATCTTCTCACTTATTCTTACTAAAATCTATCCCTTTAAGTAACCAAGCTGTTCTTTATTGCTACTGTTATCAATATAATTTGGGGGTATGTGAGTGTTATATTTTGCTTTCCTCTGAAAACAAAATTCAGTAAAAGAGTGGCAAGGAAGATTACTTAGGATATGTGTGTTGTAAAGCAAGGTATTTCAGATGTTATCATTTTGATCTCTGATACTCTTGGAAGGCTCATGTGTTAAGGCTTGGTCCCCAGATGGTGGCGCTATTGGAAGGTAGTAGAAACTTGAGGCCCTGAAGCCTAGTTAGAAGAGGTGGGTCACTGGGGCCAGGCCTTTAAAGGGTATATTTTGTGCCTTGACTCTTCCTCTTGTTCTGTCTCCTGTCCACCATTAGGTGAGCAGCTTTGCTTTGCTGCACCCTTTTGCCATGGTGGATTGCCTCACCACAGGTCCAGAAACAACTGGGCTAGTCAACCACAGACCAACAGCTCTGAAACCAGGAGCCAAAGTAAATCATTTCTCTTTTAAGTTGATTTCTCAGGTATTTTGTCACAGTGACAACGATGACTAAAACACATTTTAATGTTTGACAATCACAAGAGGAATTTGTTAGCATACAATTCTGACTTAGTAATTCTGAGCTGAGATTTACCGTTCTGCATTTCTGATAAGCTCCTGAGTACTGTGGATGCTGCCTCTGAAAGAGTAAGTTCTTAGAGAACAAGAGCACACTGTTTCTCCTTTTGGGGGGTATATTAGTGTGAATATGCATCAATTGCACAAAATGAAACTAGATCTTCTCCCCCAAAGGTAATATCAAGATACTTATTTATGGTTTCTATTCTCTCTCATAGAATCATGTTTGAAAGGAATTTCATTGATTAGTGAAAATATTTTCCCTTTGGATCCTAAAATGAAGAAAGCAGCCCTCTAACTCTTTCCTACATTATAATACTGCCTAACCCAGCCATTATTCAAGTGCTTTCCTCATTTTTCTTCTTAGCTTTTGAAAACCTTCCCAGTTTAGATGATTTTTTTCTTTTCCATTTTTGTTTCCCTTTAGATTTGGGTAAGGTATATTTGAATTTGGATAGAAGATAAAGACTCAGTGGTAATTGTAAATCATCATACTGGATATTGTATTTTACACCTGGGAAACAGTGTAATATGTTTTCTATCCATGAAAAACATAATAAAATTTCTATGTTTTTCCCAAGTTGCCTGTCCATCTCCATACCAAGACCTCCACTGCAAATATGAGCTGTACCAAGGGGCATCTCTGAAGTTTTTTTAAAGGGGCTAATATAAGGGCTGTGTGGGAGGGGTCTCTGCTAGAACTGATTGCCTTCCCCATTGTCTTTTCTTTGAATATGAGTGAATCAATCAGAAAGCAATAAAATTATAAAAATATATAGGTAAAGGTAAATGATATCTACTGTCAAGTACAAAAGGAAAATAATGTCACAATCCCCTGAGGACAGAGGCTACCTGTTTAAAGATTTAAGAACATTTTGCAGTATGTAAGTGTCTGGAGAGTCTGAGAGTGTCTACAACTTGAATAAGCCTTGAAAATATATTTAAGAAAGACTGTTCCATAAAGTTCTATTTTAGATGCTTTCACTGAAGAACCTGAAATCTGAATATGGATTTTAATTAGAAATTGCTAGTGGCTTAAGAGTAAAAAGTTTTGTTCTCTGATTATGAAATGCAGATGCTCATCTAAAGATTGCATTTGAAGACTGAAGCTGAGGCTGGCAGGACCTGCTGGAAAAATATTTAAAATCCAGCATTGCCAATTAGGCTAGAACCTGAATACGAGCACTGAAACCATACTGGCAACCCAGTTATAAGGAGCTTATGCAGATGATCCAGATTTTTTAAAATTATTTTTAAAAAGTGAAATTATAGCACAAAATAAATAAATCTGAGAGACAACACAATAACCCCCGAGAACAGATTTGTACAGAAGTTTGCAAGTACTAGTACAGATCAAGGGCTAAAAAACTTTTATAAAAGGTATTTTAGTTTGCAGGCAATACAAACATAAGTGGAAGGATGAAATTGGCTCATGGGCCTAAACTGTTAAACTCTGGTGTTAGACAAGTCATTATAGATTCAATATTGAAATGATCAATGATCAAAGTGTGCTGAAAACAGAGCTAGCTTTCGAAGGTTAGATGAGCACTGGAGATGGATAATCTATGAGGGAATATTGTGCACAGAAAGACTGAATGTAGCTGGAAATACAACAAAAATATAAATCAGAAAAGATCTGTGTTTAACTAGAACATTGAATATGACAGTCAGAATTTTGAATCTTATGTACAAGCCTTTTAGGTTTGTTATGATCAAAGAAAGGGCCCTAATGAAAATGTTTAAGGGGGGGATATGATGGTGATATGCAGTAAAGGGTTTTACCAAAGGGAGGAAATCCAATTTAGAAGACTAGTACAGTAATCTACACTGATGTTGAAAAATGGTAATAAAAATACAGAGAGAGAGACTGGGGGTGTATGCCTAATATATGTGCAAAATCCTGGGTTTGATCCCCAGCACCATACAAGAAAATAAAATATCAAAATAAAATAAAATAAAGCTTACCCATATGGAAACAACTTGTAATCTGATCTAATGAGATATCTTTAAATTATGGTGAGGGATAAGAAATTGAAATAATTTCTAAAGATTTGAATTTACTTAACAAGTAAAAGGATGCTACCATTGATACTAAAAGTGAAATCTGTAGGGATGAACAGTTTAAGAAAGACTGTGATCTTCCTAGTTGAGTTGATGAACTTTTAAATGAAAATGCCCAACTGCCAGTTAAAGATACCAAAGCCAACATTTATCAAGCAGGAAGTAAAATAAAAACTATTGACAAAGATAGGAAGAATATTTAAGCCCGTAACAATACTAAACATGATAATGTCTTAGGAGGAGGAGTTTGAAAGTGACAGAGGTGGCCCAATGTGTCAAATTTATATCACATAAAGCTATGTTTTCAGCCTCAGGCTTACAATTCTATTTTAAAGGTGCAAATAGCCATCTTCTCACCCTTTGGGAATGTTCAATTTCTATTCCAAGATAAGCACTTGCTGTGTGAGCGACTGCATCTCACTGCTTGCTGGTGTGAGGCAAAGTCGCAATAGAAGGTTAACAAAAGATTTTTCTGGTAGGTGCACTCTCCCTGCTACATGAATACAAGCTTCATAAGCTGAAAATTATAATCTCAAGAAGGATTTTGCTGCAGGCTCATCTCTTCTCCCATGGGCTATGGATATGCATGCATGAACCAATTTGCACCCCTTCACAACACTTTCATTCATCTAAAATTACAATACCATCCTTATGTGATTTTTATGCACCCAGAGGAATTAAGCTCATCATTACTATTATGACAGTAAAGCACTCTTAAGAAGTTGCAATGTTGGAAGTTTTCCCAAATGATTCATTCAAATTCTCATACTCTAACTCCAAGTATATAATTTCTCATTTCCATTTTTAAGATACTTAACGTGTATTGTAACTTGTTTTTAAAATATTTATATAAGAGGATTTCAGTAAGACACATAGTGGTGGAAAACAGACTATCTTATATTTTGGCTAACAAATTTTCTGTATTTACAAATTATACATGTGAAGGCAGGAGTTTAAAATTGCATGATTAGCCCCAATGAGGACACGTTAAATGCTTTTATTGTCTGATTCACACAAACTAAATGTCTGTTTGAGCACATTCACTAACCAGAATACATCTATCTTTCCTGGCTTTCATCTTGAACACAGATAATTGAAGAACCCACATCAATCATCCAGAACAAATAAAAACACACAGGAATTTTAATAGAGTTGGGAGTAACTTGTTCAAAAATTAGGATGTCCTTTTCTGATTCTTTAAATTTCCTGCTTTTTAGAGAAATAAAGTTAAAATTTTGAAGGTTTCTTATTAAAATGTCTTTAAACTTCCTATAAGACAGAAATGTCAAGTAAAACAGATAATGAACTCTTTTCATATTACAGTTGATTATTTAACTGTCCTTGTCAGATGGGATTGGGTTGAGTTATTCTGTAAAGTTGTTTAGAAACAGTGGTGAATAATGGGGGGATATACATTCTGCTTCCCCACATACAACAGAAGGTAACATAGAAAATATGATAGAATATCAAACATTGTATGTATATGATAGGAACTTTGTGTATTTAGAAAAAAATATAAATCAAAGGTTTGTTTCTAAAATACTGGAAGAATCACATTTTGTTCTAGAAATTAAAATCAAGCAAAATATGAGCTCCATTTCACAAAGCCATTTCACCATTAGCTTGAGACTTCATGCCTTACCTCCCTTCACCATACCTAACTGATATCTCTGCGAACTGTATTTAGGAAAATAAAGTTTCTGAGAAGAATATTATCATTATTCAAAGAACAGATGTAATAAAAATTATTTCAATTTTACTGTTCAAGGCCAGAACCAAAATCTATGGTTTTATTGCAAGCATATCACTAGGGAAAAAAATGACTTAACAGTAATATATACTGGTCACTGCTAAGAAACAACCCAAGTTTATTTCAAAGTGTGAAGAAAGATTATTTTCCCGTGACCTCGTACTCATACTCTAGTTTGAGCATCTAAGTAGAAATGTTGGAGCAGAACACTGATCCCAAGAGAGAGAGTTCAAATATGCCCACCTTGCTTAAGGAGACAATGAGGAAGCATTGTATAACCCTCTCTGGAATGTAAAAGAGAAGAGTAAGAATTCATGACAGGCACAGTGAACTTGAAGAGATCCTAGTGGTTAGGTGGTTATGTGTTATATCAATTTCTTTAGTAAAGAAAAGGGAAAAAAACACCACAAAACTTTATAAAGAATATCCTTTCCGGGCCGGGTGGCACAAGCCTGTAATCCCAGCAGCTCAGGATGCTTGAGACAGTAGGATTGCAAGTTCAAAGCTAGCTTCAGCAAGGCGCTAAACAACTCAGTAAGATGCTGTCTCTAAATAAGGTACAGAATAGGGCTAGGGATGTGACTCAGTGGTCCAGTGCCCCTGAGTTCAATCCCTAGTATTCCCCCCGCCAAAAAAAAAGACTATCCTTTATCCTTTTAATCTTTTGCTATTTATTCTATGTGAGTATAAATACAAATAACTATGTAGTTGTAATTATTGAATATAAATTCTGTTATTTTCCAAACCATCCTTTCATTTTCTTCGCAAAGCCTTGATTAAAACAAAACAAAACACTTGATGGAATGTTGTACTTAGATTGCTAGGCTGAATGCACCAATATTTATTGTCATATTCAAGAGCCTTTCTCATTGCTATTGGGAATATAAAGTATTATAAAATGTATCATACTACTTGTGTACATAAAAAAATAGGTCCCAAGAAATAGCAATTACCTTTGTTGAGTGAAAATTATTTCTTCTGTATGTTTTTGTACAGCTTTAATTTTTTTTCATGAATATAAGAAAGGTGCATGAGAAGTTAGTTTCAGTATAAACTGCCAAGATTTGATTCACAGCTCTGCCACTTATTCACCGTGTGCTCAAGCTCATCCCTGTATGTTTTCACTTTCTTCATTTGCAAGAAATTAGTTGATCTGAAGCTAAGATTTAAATACAATAAGGAATAGAAATTTCAATGATATTACTATTCATTTGTTATTAATTATACATTTTAATTAATTTTAATGAGGAGTAACAGGCACTATCATAGAGTTTTAAGAGTTTGATATCCCAGGATCTACGAAACAACTTGCATAAATGTTTTTTAATTTGAACTTATTTCAGGTAGGGTATGGTATGGTAAAGATTTAGCTTCACATAGCCACTAGTAGTAGGTGATTTCAAAACTTATAAAGCACAATAATCAAATCAGTGTAGCACAGACTTAAAGATAAAAATAAATAGGAAAAAAGTAGAAAATATCGGCATAGACTCACATATATTTAGGACCAGTGATTTTAACAAAGACAGAATTATTTTTGGAGATAATATCCTGGTACTGATTTTGGAATTAAGATATAGCCTGTTTACTGGGCATGGTATTATATACCTATGTTTCAGCTACTCAAGAGGCTGAGGTAGAAAGATCACTTAAGCCCATGAGTATGAACCCAGCTTGGGAAAAATAATGGGACTCCCATCTCAACAACAACAAGAAAAAAAAAAAAGGCAAAACTTAGCTTAGAGTATGTTCTTGTTAGTTTTACATTGATACAGCTTCTTGCATATAGTGCATTATATTTGAGCAAAAGTCTATGATTTTTTATCAACGTTAAAGGTGAGAGGATATAGTTTAGGTCTACAAAAGAAGCTGAAAAATTAAACATGGGAAAATACCAGAAAGTGTATAGTATACAGGGACTATTATGGTTTGAATGTGAAGTGTCCCCCAAAAGCTCAAATGAGACATAATGCATGAAGATTTGCCAGAGTAATGATTGCATTATAGCCCTAACCTGATCTGTTAGTTAATCCCTCATGGGATTAACTGAGTGGTAACTGGAGGCTGATTGAGTGTGGCTGGAGGAAGTGGTTCATTGGGAGTGTGGCTATGGGGTGAATATTTTTTATCTGGAGAGTGGACACCTCTGTCTCTGCTTTCTGATCACCATGTGAGCTGCTTCCCTCTGCTACATTCTTTTGACATGATGTTCTACCTCACCTTGAGCCCTGAGGAATGGAGCCTAATATCTATGGATTGAGACCTCTGAAAGCATCAGCCTCCAAATAAATGTTTTCTTCTCTACAATTGTTTTGGTGGGGTCCTTTAGTCACAGACTCAAAGAAAGCTGGCTAACACAGGGACTAAAAACATTTAGGAAAAATGCATTTAAATCTTTGAGTAAAGAACTAGGCATATGTTGGAAACACTTCCAAGTTACCAAGTGGAAATTAATAGATAGAATACTAAAAAATATAAGCAGAATTTTTAGCTGCTGCCGATCTCATAGGAGTCTTAGTACTAAGTTTTAGCCCTGCCAAGGTAGAGGAGCTATTCTTTGAAAGCACCTAAAGTCCATTCATTTGGCATAAGGAATATATCCCTGCACTGAAAGATTCCTCTATAAATAAGGGAGAATCTAAACAAGCCCACATCAATGAAGCATAAAAACAAATTTCCACTTGTGTAAGGTGTTAAGTCAGTAATGAAATAAAAATAAACACTCCTCAAAAGCATAAAATAGAAGAGTCTATATGATGCATTGTTCATAATTATAGTTTGCCCTTCATAATTATTGTTTGTCCTCATAAAGAAACATGATATCTATCCCATTATTCTGGAATTAACAAAAAGGGAATTTGAAGCTGCTATGGAAGAATTGGAACAGTAGTTTTCAGCTGGGAGCAATTTCTGATTCACACGGTGGGTATTTGGAAATGTATGATATGTTTTTTATTGTTACAACTGGTGAGGGTTCTGCTTGCATCCAATGAACAAAAGGCAAGGATGCTGCTAAATCTACAATACACTGGATAGCTTTACCAGACACTTATGGCAATATGGCATATGTTCAATGTGGCAAAACTGCTGGAGTTAAAAAAAAAAAAAACAACTCTGATTTATATCATACTACAATAATATGGCCACATCAATATTTATGGCAGCTCAATTCACATCAGCTAAGCTATGGCACCAACCTAGGTGCCCTTCAACAGACGAATTAATACAGAAAATATGACACATATACAAAATGAGATATTATTTAGCAATAACGAAGAATGAAATTATGGCATTTGCCAGTAAATGGATAGACCTAGAGACTATCATTGCTGAGTGAAATAAACCCATCCCAAAAAACCAGAGGCCAAATGTTCTCTCTGACATGCAGATATTAACTCACAAAAAGCCTTGGGAGGTGGAGGCAGGGGTGTAAGTTCATTGGATTAGACAATGGGGAATGAAGAGAAAGAATAGGAATACAAAAAACAGTAGAATAAACTGGAAATAACTTTCCTATGTTCACATATGAACACACAACCAGTATAACTCCATATCATGTACAAACACAAAAATGGGAAGTTAAACTCCATGTATGCTTGATTTGTCAAAATACATTCTACTGTCACATATAACTTAAAAGAACAATTCTAGGTTTTCGAAGTTTTATGTGAGAAAGAAAAGTAAAGCAGACAGGTAAGTGAAGAAGGGAAATGATGAATGATATCTGTCTCTGGAGAACGGGAGACTACATGGAATAGAGAGCAGTCATTCCAGCTGAGGCCATTCTGGACCACTCAGCACTGAGCCAATCTCAGTTGACTGCAAATGTTGAATGAGCTCCTGGAAATAAAAAAAAAAAAAAAATGCCCAGCTGAGTCCAGCCGCAATGTCAGTTTAAGACACTGTGAACTAAATAAGAAATTTTTACTTTAAAAGCCAAGATAATGGAAAAACTCTGAAAAGAATAGGTCATAGTGAATGAGCATCTAGAGATTTTCCTTCTTAGGGGAGAAATAGAAATAATAAAAAAAGAAAAATATATACTTAACATATATGTTTATTATATCATGAACCACAAACAAAAATTAACAAAAGATTAAAATAAAAATTAAAACAAAAAGTGTCGCACTTATAGACGAAAACAGGAATAGATCATCTCAGAACTGTGGTAGACAAATGTTTCTTAGAATGCTAACGTACTCACAGTTTTTTAAAAAGATTCACAAATTGGGCTTCAGTAAATTTGAATACTCATCTCATTAAACATACTATTAATTAAATGGAAAAATAAGACATTGGGAGAAAATATTTGTAAAATTTTCTGACAGAGGACTTTTATCTTGACTATATAAAAAAATCTTTTGTTGTTGAACAAAGCAACTCTACAATGAAAAGACTTCAACAAACACTACAAAAGAAAATGAGCACATGGAGGATGTTCAAAATCATACTTAATCAAGGAATTGAAAATAACAATGAAATATGACCATACTTCTTCTAGACTAATAGTTGTGCTTTAAAATCATTAAACATAAATGTTTTAAGGATGTATAACCACTGGGGACTCTCGTATCATGTGTTGCATGTAGAATTTGAAAATGGAAAATGGCCTTATACTGTCTGATAAAATAAACATGCACCTTCCCAACCCATCAATTGTGGGTATATAATAAAAATAAATCCCTCCAGCTTCTAGGAGAGGATGCATTGCTTGTGTTGGTCAAATTTCCATAGGTGTGACAAAATACCCAAGAAAAACAACTTTTAGGAGAAAAGATTTATTTTGGTTCACAGTTTCACAGGTTTTATTTTACCCAAACTGGGGGGTAGGGAGGGACAAAAAATAAAAGCAGATATATAAATTGTGGTAACATAGAATAAATGATACAAAATTAAATTTATGGAAAATCATTCGAATATAACTATGACACTAATGTAATACCTAGAATTAGGAACTCAATATTAACTTAACAATCTATTAGAGATCACTCAAATTAGGACTTAAATCTGAAAGATAAATCTATGTAAACAACCAAACTGAAGCACAGAGAAATTAAGACGTTTAAAAAATGCAAAATTGTTGTTTTTGTTATTCTAGATTTTGTTCATAGAGGTGTTAGCTTCATTAAAAAGAGATAAAATTATAAACTTATTATTAGTTTATATTTTAAGGTCAATTATTGTATTAAAAGCAATCATAGAGGTAACAAGGCTTAGAGAACATGTAAGAGAATCTAAAATGTTAGTCATCAGAGGGACAAAGAAGAGAAAGATGATTAGGTAGAAGCAAAATTTGAAGAGAAACAGGCACACCTTTCTAAATGTGGCACAATATATCCAGCAACAGATTTAAGATAACACTACAAACTCCAAGCTGGCATTGTAACCACTTTGTTGAAAGTTTCATTTTCCATTAAATATGAACATACGAGTGCACTATAACTACCAGTCTCATTGCTAAGTGCAAATTAAAGAGAAGTATTTACATTTGTGTACCAGAAGACATATTCCAAATGTTCTTTCCAGTGTCATTTGAAATTATCTCAAATTGAAAACAATTTTGTTCACAGTTCTGTAGTGAACAAACCATGTAGTATTAAAATGGAGATTCCGTAGAAATGAAAAGGAACTAGTGATAGCTACCTGCAACAGCAATGTAATATCACATTCATAATTCTGAATTCAGCTGCAAAATAAGACATATCAATGTCCATTTGAATAACATTTGGGAAGAATCTAATCTTCAGGAAAGAGGTTATTTTAAAGAGAATCAGTGTTGTTACCAGGAAAGGCTTGAGGGAGACTTCTGAAATAGAGGTTGCATTCTATTTGTTTTTTTTTTTTTGTTGTTGTTGTTCTGGATTTTGTTCATAGAGGTGTTAGCTTCATAAAAAAAGATAAAATTATAAACTTATTATTAGTTTATATTTTAAGGTCAATTATTGTATTAAAAGCAATTATAGAGGTAGCAATGCTTAGAGAAAGATTATGAAATCAAGAAGCAAAAATTTGAAGAAGAATTCTGGAACATTTTCAAAAGAAGAAAATTCTCACTTTTTTTTGGTAAGAAAATCCCTTAATATTAGCAAAACAAAACAAAACAAAAAACAAACAAGCAACAACAACCACAAAAAAACCCAATGCATAAAATTTCTTTCAGTTGCAATTTTAACATAGAAACAATTATATATAACAAATACATTCTCTCAAAGTACTTGCAGAAGTTTGATTACATACTAATTTGCCAAAAATGTCTCATTTTTTCCTAACTTATTCAGGTAAAATGATATACATTGCAAAATTCTTGAAGCATTTTGCCAATTGTGATCAGCTTGCTTTTCCTGTTATGTAATTTGACTGCACCATTCACCTCCTATTGTATGATTAGTGATTATTCAAAACCATATCATGCTAGAATTGTCAGCTAATGTGAATGATGACATGTGTAATGAGTAATTCCTTTATTTACTGTTATGGTTTGGATAAGTGTCCTGGAAATGTGCATGTGTTACACGGCTTTGTTCCTAGACTATGGCACTATTGGGAGGTGTTGATAACTTTAAGAAGTGGGACCTGGTGGAAGGTCTTCTAATCAAGGATTGTACCCTTGAAGATGATATTAGGATCCCTCCCCTATTCCGTCCTCCAATATTTTTGTTTCCATTTATGAGAGAATAGGATGAATTCATCATGTGGTCCCACTATGATGTGTTGTCTTGCCACAGACCCAAGAGCAACGAGGCCAACTATCAATGGACTGAAACATCCAAATCTGTGAGCCAAAATAACCTTTTATCTTTTTATTTTGATTATTTCAGGTATTTTATTGTCGTAATGAAAAGCTGACTAACACAACTGCCTTTAAATCATCTGCTCCCTTTGCTATTTTAAAGTTTCTCCAGCACTGCAAGCTCTTTTTCTATTGTTTCTAGTTTCGCCATGGTCCACCGACCACTGTACAACTGGCATGCTGCTTCCTAAAGTGAACTTTCCTGAGAGTCTATAAAAGGAGAATCTAAGGAATTAGGGCCTTTCATCAAAAGTTTCCACATGAGCACACTTTCAATTTCTTCTGTTCAGATAAAGTACAGACTCCCCCCGCTCAAGTTCAATCTGCATAATGCTCTTGTAATAATTGCTGCCACATTTATAGAAATGCAAATACTATTCTGCTTTTTCAGCAGGACATTTCCTTAAATATGAAACATTTGGGATTAAATTAAACTTTGGGAGAATGATCAGTGATACCTTTCATTCCCAAGTCCTGAGTCTATGGAAGGGAGAGTATAGTAATTGTCCTTTTAATCTCTTGGCCTGTATAGGGCTCCTAAGGGTCTGTCTGTCTGTCTGTCTCTGTCTCTCTCTCCCTCTCTCTCAACAAAACATCTTATTGGTGTGGTATAATTATACACAATATTGAAATTCATTGCAATATCTTTGTACCTGCACAAAATAAAATTAACATCTCACAGTAAGTTATTTGCAAATCAGAAGCTAGTGTCAGAACTGAATCCTATGCAGCAAATCTATACTTCCATTGTTTCGCTTACTGTGCACTGGTATTGTGTATGATAGAAAGACTCCAGAGATAAAAACATCCATTGCAAAAATGAACCTCTACTATTGCTCTGCAGTACAGGTTAAGGTCTAGTATAGTGATGCCACCTGCTTCACTCTTCTTGCTAAGGATTGCTTTAGCTATTCTGGGTCTCTTATTTTTCCAGATGAATTTCATGTCTGCTTTTTCTATTTGTATGAGGAATGTCATTGAGATTTTGATTAGAATTGCATTAAATATATATAGTGCTTTTGGTACTATGGTCATTTTGATGATATTAATTCTGCCTATCCAAGAACAAGGGAGATTTTTCTATCTTCTAAGGTCTTTTTAAATTTCTTTCTTTAGCATTCTGTTATTTTAATTGTAGAGGTCTTTTACCTCTTTTGTTGATTCCTAAGTATTTTATGTTTTTTGAGGCTATTATAAATGGGGTAGTTTTCCTAGTTTCTCTTTCTTAGGATTTGTAACTGATCTACATAAATGCCTTTGATTTATAAGTGTTGATTTTATACCCTTCTACTTTGCTAAATTCATTTATTAATTCTAGAAGTTTTCTGGTGGAATTTTTCAGATCCTCTAGATAATGAATTGTACCATCATCAAGTAATGATAACTTGAGTTCTTCTTTTCCTTTCCATATCCTTTTAATTTATTTTTTCTGTCTAATTGCTCTGACTAGAGTTTCAAGAACTATGTTAAATAGAAGTGGTGAAATAGGGCATCCATGTCTTGTTTCAGCATGGCATTGGCACCAAAATAGACTTGTAGATCAATGGTGCAGAGTAGAGAACACAGAGACAAACCCACATAAATACAGTTATCTCATATTAGACGAAGGCACCAAAAATATATATTAGAGAAAGGATAGCCTCTTTAACAAATGGGAAAACTGGAAATCCATATGCAACAAAATGAAATTAAGCTCCTATCTCTCACTATGCACAAATCTCAACTCAAAGTGGATCAAAGACCTAGGAATTAAACCAGAGACCCTGTGCCTAATAGAAGAAAAGTGGGCCCAAATCTTCATCATGTCATATTAGGCCCCAACTTCTGTAAATAATACTCCTATAGTGCAAGAAATAAAGTCAAGAAACAATAAATTGGATGGATTCAAACTAGAAAGCTTCTTCTCAGCAAAAGAAACAATCAGTGAAGTGAATAGAAAGCCTACAGAATTGGAACAAATTTTTACCACATGCACATCAGATAGAGCACTAATCTCTAGGAGTTCTAGATAGTGCAAAGGGGAGGGAGCAGAAGCTAGGGGGCAGAGGGGTAGGAAAGACAGTGGAATGAGACTGATATTATTACCCAAGTACATGTATGAAGCCAGGAATGATGTGCCTCTACTTTGTGTACAATGAGAGACATAAAAAATTGTGCTCTATATGTGTATTATGAATTGAAATGTGTTCTGCTGTCATACATAACAAATTAGAATAAATAAATAAATTTTTAAAAATTTAAAAAGAAAAATAAATCTTAAATGTATATTTCTAAAACATTCATTGGCAATTCAGGGATCACGATTAAAAGATGACAAAGTCTAATATTTAGTTCAACCTATCCATACATGAAGTCGGAAAGAAAATAAACTATTCTGATTGGTAATGTGGCTTTCTGAATGTGAGACAAGGTACAATTTCATTTCTCAAAATGGATTTAAATAATACCAGGAATATTCTATTGACCATGCCTGAGGTCCCACCAACATAAAGTAAACATGTGTGTGTAAACACATATCCATATGTATGTTTCAAAGGGTGCAATGATTAAGCAGATATTTTGCAGCTCAAACTAACAAGATTCTTCATTTGTAACAGAGAAAGAAAGATAAAATGTTCTTCTGGTTTGATTTTAGTAGACAGTCACGTTTTGATGGGCCAACCAAGAGAGGTCTGAAAATCAGTAGCTATCATTTATTTTTTAATCATCCTGCTAAAACTTTTAAAGAAATAAAAAGTTCTTATAGAGCTTTCCATATTCAAAAATGCACAGGAGACCATCTTATATATAGGATATTGACTAATGTTTAGGGAATGAATAATAAATGGAATCATATGCCTATTCCATAGTGATCTTTCAACCAGCTTTTAGAAGAAATAATATCTTAATCTAAGGAAAAAAGTTTTCTCACTGGGGTATTTCTCCAAACTGTATAAAAACAGAGGGAAAATGAAAACAAATGCATCTGTATAAGTGTTAGCAGAAAACAAGGTGGTAGGTTAGAATGAGATGAGATTGATGCATGTGATTACTGTTTAAGCTATAAATGTGTTCAGGGTGAGCTGCAAAGTAGATTGGAGAGAACAACATGGCAGCCCTGAAAGAAAGCATTATGTGCCCTCTAACCTCTCATTCAGAAACACAAGATGTTCTGTCTTCCTGCAATCTAAATTTACTGAGCTTCATTTCATTCAACAAAGTTTTTCTGGTTATACAATCTGCATTCTTTGGCTTTCTGTGTTGGTGGGAAGTGATGATGTGTTTGTAAGTAATCTTTAGCTGGGTCTATCATCACAGAGATTCCCTCATTCCACAGAAAACTTTCAGGGATTTTTTGAAATATTTTACATTTTAAAAAGAGAAAACCACACAACTTAAACACCATATTCTATTTTATACATCTATTCAGCTATAATAAAAGTCATTTGCAAGTTGAGTGATCAAGATCAAATTATGCCTATTCCGCTATCTCTCAGAAACATTTCAGAAAGATTCTTTGGACATGAATTTAATGCCGCAGTGCGGCAATTTAATGCAACACTCTTTTTCTCCTTCGATTCACTATAAGCAGCCAACTCCAAACTTCTAAGGAGAAAGAAAGGGTCTGTTGCTTACAAGCTCTTAATCATATGCATTTATGAATGGACCAGAGAGCATTTTATGAGATCCTTATTTGCACAATAGAGAGAATGATAACTTTTAAGTGATCTGAGATAGTAAAACTTAATCAAAATTTCATAAATAGTATTGGTATGAAAATTAACAAGAAGGAAATTTTTTTCTAGAGTACCCATAAAAGGACAAAATCTGTATATGTATAGTTCAGTCAGAATGCAGTTTATGTGAAAGTAAAAATGATGATAACACATTGTTCTTCTACAATTATGTTATAAACACAATCACACATCTACCCAGTGCCATGAGTTTTAGTAAGAGATTTGAGGACTCTATAAAAGAAAGTGAGAACACATTAAAATATCAGCATGATAAGAAATAGAAGTGAAAGAAAATTTGCATTTTAGATAACAGTAGAGATAAAATATAATCTTGAACTTATTTAAATCCATATTTGTTCCAAACATGATTACTGAAGAGAGAATGTGTCTATGTTAGACCTGCTTAAAAAAAAATCTCCTTGTACCCACAGATGTCAGCCATTCCCTTTTCAACTTTTACCAAAATTTAGTTGTGATCTTCTGAGAAGCAAAATGTGGTATCTTCAGGACTCAGCTGATTTATACATTGCCCCCACATTTGGTCCAGACAAAAATAGATTATTTTGATTTCTTCTAAGAAGAACAAGCTCGTGGAAAGCAAACTAACCCTGAGAAATCATTAGGACAGAAAATTAGGACAGATAGATTTGAGTGCCTCACCAAGAAGCTGTAATACTTAAGAGTTTCAATTTTCTCCATGGGTCTAGAGAGTAATTTTAAATTTTAGAGCACTCCAAACTAACACAAGTTCTTTGACATTTCTTAGTCTTACCCCAACCCCCAAGAAATGTGAGTTCAGAGCTGCCTGTGGTACTAGATCACCCCATGCAATGAGCTCAGCATATTTTTGATTACATCTGACTCCTTGTCCATCCTTGAGAAATTGCTGAAAAGAGAGAACTGGCTGGCAGGAGGATAGCCTCTTATCCTCTTCTCAACAGTAATTTTGATACGTTGGGATCACTGAAGCCATACAAAACACTTATATCTGGCATCATTTATCTCTGGGAGATGCCACCCAGTTACATTTGATTTGAAACACAAAGTTGCTTGATTCTCTATGAAAGGCTCTAGTAAACATTTGCTTTTGTATTAATGCAACTAATAACTAATATACATTAGTCACTTCTTTTAAACCAGGCACTGTTGTTGAAAGTTTACATCATTGATTATTTATGCTCAGAAAACTGCATGTATTAATCAAAAAATGGTATCAATTTTTACAAAACACACTTTATAAATCTGAGTATTTGGTAAACAGAAGTTAGGTAACTAGAAGTTAGGGGACTCGAATGATTTCCTTGACATGAATCCATGTTATGCTTCCCTACTAATAAGTAGAATAATGTTGATTTGAGCCCATATAATGAAGCAGAAAAGTCTATGTCATTAACTACATGCCTGTTTCTCAAATGTGATTGCTTAGGAAAGTGAAAATGACTCTACAAGACAGCATTGATTCTGAAACGTTATGAAATTTTTAATTTGAGTTATACGGTAGCATAGTACTGGACTCTTCTAAGGCACCTCAGTCCTCTTTCTAGGGCCCTCCTTATTTTATTGCTTTTATATACACATAGATTTTTCTGTGTTTTCACCAAATATCTTGACTATTTGGATTGTTATTAACCTTTCATTAATTGGTTAATTTCCAGAGGGACTACGTAAATATGTTCTTTTCTCATTTTAGAAGGTGAAGTGGTACTGGTATTCATTTTATTTTAGATTTTTTAATGGACTTTGCTATTATATGTAACTCATTATTTTTATTAAAGCTGTTGGAACATCTTATTTAAATCTCACAATGGCCCTATAAAAAAGGTTTTATCATTATTGTATAAGTGAAAACAAATATACCACAAAGTTCAGATAATTTAAGATACTTTATCCAAAGTGACCCATAGCTACTCACAAGAATTTAGCTAATATATGAACAAAAAGATGGAGAGAGTAATGAAATAAGCCAAGCAGAAATGTAGGGGTTGTTAAGGCCAGTGGCAGAGCTCAGTGATAGAGTACCCTCCTAGTATGTATGAGGTCCTGGGTTCAATCTCCAATACCACCAGAACAAATAAATAAGCAAGAGCTGGGGTTGTGGCTCAGTGGTAGAGCTCTCACCTTGCACATGCGAGACCCTGGGTTCGATCCTCAGCATCACAAAAAAAAAAAAAAATATGAATAAAATAAAGGTATTGTATCCAGCTACAATTAAAAAATAAATATTAAAAAAACAAATAAATAAGCAAGAATGAGGGTTGAGCCTTCAAGAAAGAAGGCTCCAAAAAGGGAAACACCAGGGTATATAGGCCATGACCCATGAGACTCATGGGACAGTTGTTTGATAAGCAAATGTAAGTGCAGTTAATTCCATAAAGTAGTAATAAACCTTCTATCTTGTGTTCTGTAGACTTTGGAAGGAAGCTTTCCCATTTGTGCAATGTGGGATACAATTGGTAGTTTGGAGCAGAAGAGTGATCTGGTCTGCTTTGAGTTTTTAAAGGAGCATTCTGTCTACTGTGTTAACAACAAACTGCTGGCTACACACTCAATCCAGAATGCAGAGTGAAAGAAATTGAGGAGTCAGATGAATCCAAGGTTTTTTGATTCAGCAATAATAAAATAGGTTCTCCATATATGGGAGTTGGGGAACCTTAGGAGAAACATGCTTTGGAGAAGATCAGGAGTTCTATTTGGGGTATAATGTTTTGATATTCATCATTCTTTAAAAGGTCTAAATCAGATGAAAAATTGGATATAAGATACTGGAATACAAGACAGATATTCAGGAAGAAAAAAAACCCAATTTCTCAGTTACAGGTATATAGATGGGTACTTAAATACTATGAAACAATGACATCTCTAAAGGAGTCAAGGTCAATAAAAAATATCTGATTGTTGAGCAGTAGGACACATAAATGATTAGAAATCAGGGGAATGCAGATAAACCAAGAAAATCAAGATGACTCAGGATAAATAGTTATTGATATAGAGTGAAAACTGGGAGAAAATTATGTCCCAGATTTCAGGATGCAGTCAAAGAGAGGGTCTTGGGAAGCCATGACAAATGTTGCTTACTTGTTAGTAAGACAACCAAAATGAGAACTGAGAATTGTCCATTGGCTTAACAGCAGAAATCAAGTTGATAACATGGAGACATATTGGTGAAGGGGTGGAGGTTATTTCTAGCTAGCATGGATTCTCAAGAGTGAATAAGAAGAGACAAATTAGACATTAATGTGATCATTGAATCTCAACTGAAATTTCTTCCTAGCCTTCAGATACCATCCTATTTTTATGACTGGCTTCTCCTGATACATGATGAAGTAAAGCCCTCCAGAATTTCAAGAGTACTCATTTTATGGGTAAAATTTTGAACTGTGGTATATATATATTTACATTAAAATACAATAGTTAGAAGCTTTCCTAACATACTAAATATAGAGTGTTTCTAAAGATCATACTTAGATAATAAGCAGTAGAAAATACTTTTGTAATATTATAAGTGAATATCTGAGAAGTAAATGTCATTATAAATGAGAAGCTGTCTCAACACATTTAATATTGGGATTCAGCTAAAAGATAAATTTATTAAACTGATGTTTTGTATCCTAAGATTAAAAACAGTGACATATTTTTCCTTAAACTTTTACTTAATTTTCTTTTGTTCAATACTATCAGTCAAAAAACCCCACAAACTTATCACTCATTCTTTAAATTATATTTGTTAGTGTTTTGAATCAGATTTTACCCATCCATTTGTTAAAACACAAAGGAAAGGAGCATATTTTGTCCACAGATGCCCCACAGAGAGTTTCAAAAAATCTCTGAACTAATGTGTTTAGAAAATAATCTTCATACATGTCACGTCCCTAAAAGTATGAAAGTCGTATTTATTTAAGAAAAGTAAGGGATAAATATTTCCAGTGTGAGGATTCTCTGATATGAAAAAAATATCACTGTGCTTTATTTTCTCTGCAGATAAATCATGTGTGGATAAATTGTGGATCACATTTATCTTTTGAAACTTGCTACTTAAGGATGTAAGAAAAATCAATGTGACATTTTAATACACTTTGAAGTTCTTTCACAGCCCAACACTTCACAACTTTTATCTTTCTTTTGCATCACCTGCTTTTTAAACTTCATTTCTCTGTAAATAGCATTTTTGTTTAAAACCACTTTCCCTTTTCTCTTGCTCGATTTCTCCCCCCATTGTGTTTTTCCCTGTCACTTTTGTTCTTCATAAAGACCAAATATTTTCTGTCAAAGGTAACAAAACACCATTATATTAAATCCCTGGGCCTTTGAAAAGAGTGCTAATAACTTTGATCACTGTATTTGTATAATTAAGGTGCAAGCCTTTACTTTAAAGGAGTTCGCCTCTTGCTTTGAATCTGCGAGTGATGATGCATTTACGAGATGAGCACTCTGTTGGAAAGTCTCTGGTCTCCTTTGGTGTTGCATCTATCTATGTCCCCAGACTGCTCATCCAATGTTCCAATGACAATGATTAGCGGGACCCCCTACAAGCCGCAGATGGAATGAAGCAGAGCGATAAGGCATGCTGCCTTTCAGATCAACAGAGAGAGAGGCCTTCTTCACAGGATGCCCAAGAGGAAGCCGTTTAAACAAGCGTACAGAAAATATTGGGGTAATTACCAAGCACCAGGAGGGGGTCTCAGAATTGAGAATAGATTCAAAAATTCATTCAGCAGATTAATTGATGCTTTCCCTGCAGCTTCGCTTTGGAAATAATTCCCATGGAAAGTCACAGCTGAGAGTATGGAAGTCTATTATAAAAATATATTTTTATTACAGCCTACGTATTTACTAATGTTTGAACCACACTTATTTCTGTCAGAGAAGCTCTGACTCTTCTGATGGCTCAACTTTGTCATTTTTCTCTCTAAAATAAGACTCTTGTATTTACAAAGGCCAGAAAACTTTGATGCACACAAATATATTATAAGATTTTTTAAAAGTACCCTGATTGTTGGAAATATCTGGACAAGCTTTTTGTGACTTCAATTCCTTTCTGGCATTATAGCCTTGATTGTCTTTCTGGTGACAGATTCAATCCATCTAGAACAAAATCTGTTGTGGGTATGTTTGAGTAGGAGGTGCCCTGAAGGAGGAGGCCTGGCATCCCTCAGTCCCACAAGGCTACTGAAGTGGAACATCAGTGATGTGACAGATTTGTTTCTGGGGAAAAGCAAATCGACCTTTGCCTCCTTCTTTTCTAACCAGCTGGCAATAAAGGACCATGACAGCAAAGATATAGAGATAGCCACTTATCAAATATACCAGCTTAGAAAAGGTGTCAAATAGCAAAAACCTATGTGTGTTTGTTGCACACATGTGTAGGCCACAGCATTTATGGAACACAGAGTTAGCCTTCAAAGGGGCATAGCTATCTTTTGGAAATATTGATCTATCACTAAAAAAATAGAAAGGAAAAAATGTTAAACGTGCGTGGCTGAATTATTTCCATTGGCTCCTCTGGGAATATCTGTTTATTATGTCCAGTTTAATTGGAAATTGGCTTGGAAGAAATTAATGAGAGCATGCTCACCGCAGATGTCTGCTCACATACATAATGATTCTAGGTCCACTTGGGAATTTGACAGTGTGGCTATCCATTTCTGTGAAATGGGGTGAAGAGGATAAATGATTCGCTTCTTCTATGAAGGATGCTATGCTATTCCCTTCACCTAGCGTGCATCCCCCCTCCTATGTCCTATCCAGACATGCTCTGTTCACTTAGCTTGCATTATGATGTTCATAAGCCCCTTACTTTATAGAAATACAATTTATAGTTCACTATCATATTGCATAATGAGGAGTATACTAATATCATACATTAAAATATTTTACTTAACATTTTCGTTTTTCTTCTATTTAAACAAAGTAAACTATATTTGGCCACAAAGTGCATTGTGCACATTGTACATGTTGCTCTTAATAGATTACTACTACATGCAAGTAAATGTTCAAGTAAAATGCTGATGATGCTGTGTGAGCTCCCCACCCCTTCTTTTCCATCTTATTTTATTATTTTGTGGTTTGGGGTATGAATCCAGGTTGCTCTATGACTGAGCTACAGTTCCATCTCTTTTTGTATTTTATTTTGAAATGAGGTGTCTCACTAAATTGCAAAGTCTGGGCATTAATATTACAATCCTTTTGCCCCAGTCTCCTGAGAAGCTAGAATTACAGGTGTGTGTAAATTTTTTTATAGACTATCCCCTTGAAGTCTTACAACAGCTATTTCCTTCCTTTCCTGGTTAATAGATCCTGGGTTTTGTTCAGGGATCAGCAGCAAAAGACTGAAGGAATAGACAACTCCCTAATCTAAAAGAGTAGGCCATCACTGAGCCAGTGACATAGAAATTCTTTTCCCTTTTGTGAATGAGGCATTTTCGATGTGGGTTATTTTCTGAACACAGAAATAGGTTAGTAACCAATTAAAGTAGTGTTACTCGGTAATATTACTGAACCACTGAATTAACCTGGGGTTAGTTAAATTGTGTGGTAAATCTTCCCCATGTTTATGACATGTTTAATTCAGTATTCTGTTATTGGCATCTTGACTGATACCAGAGCCTTTCTTCTTCCTAAGAAATGGAGGCATATTTCTTCTTTAGACTGATGTATGCATTGCATATTCTATCACCATGGTATTCACTCTCCTGACTGGCTAATGTTTAACATGACAGGGTCTCCAGTAGATGTCTCCAATTCTACTTCCTTATTCTTGGCATACCTCCCAAATATTTTTTTCAATTAATTAAGTTGAGGTCATAGTCTGTACTTTTTTTTTAGCTATGCTTCTTTTTCTCTTAATTAGAATTTAGATGGTGGTGTTTTGCTCTCTCTCTCTCTCTCTCTCTCTCTCTCTCTCTCTCTCTCTCTCTCCAATTGATGGAAATTCTAGGTCATTTAACCTGATCTGGTAAACATTAATCTCATCTTCACCAGCTCTTTGCACATCTAGAGCTGTTTGTTACTCCCTTTCCTGATTAACACCAGCATCCTTAACAAAATGCACAAATAATTCTACTTGATAATTTTGTATTTCTATACTATCGGTTTTATCCTTAATACACATTTGGTACCCAGAATCTGGTTCAATGCCTGGATGATAGGCGACAATTTATAAATAAATTTTGGTAAGATAAATTATAAATATGTTATTATCCCTTCTCCAACAGTAAGTGTATTCAAATATTGTTTCCCCAGCTCCCAAATGACCAATCTCCATACCTTTCCTTTTGTCTCTAGCCTCAGATTATCACCATTGACAAGCTCTTACTAGAACACTACTCTGAAATTTTAAATTTACAAAAATGTGTGCATATTTTCTTTCTGTGAATGTGTTTTATTTTTAAGTAGATTTTGCTCTGGAAATTTGCCATGATTGGCTTGCCTCTGCTAGAGTCGGTGCAGGTAAACCTATATTTCTAGTCATTCTATGAGGGGCTAAGAGCAGTTAGAAGATGTAGGTTGGCATGAGAGGTGCAACGTCCAAGGTAAGGACTTCACCTATCCCTCACTTCATTTTCTTAGTTTTCCTAAGAAACACAGGGCATTGTTCACAGAAGGTTGGAGTTAACATTGAGCTGCACCCATCTGCAGGGCACAAACCCAAACACTCCATATTTATAAAGCTTTCTCACCCCAAACCACAACTGAATTTTTGCCAAGACTGAGTGCATTCTCCAGAACACAGTCCCCTGCCTTCACATTTGTACTTCCTAGCCAACCTCCACAAGCGCAGTCTCTCTCAGTTTTTATAGACTAAGAACTGAAATGTCAGTTCTTCCCCTCACCTCTGTTGCTCAGGTGATAATCTTTGAGAATCCTTTTTGTATAATGACTCACTCAAAATCATGACTCAAATTTAGATGGCCTGTCCCAGAAAATCCTCTTTTATTCTGTTTACTTGGAATATGCCTCAGTACCAAATAGATAAGCTTGGTTTGCCAGCCTTAGGAATATCACCTGCTGTAAAAGCTTTGGCTTCTTTTGGAAAGTGTCTGGAAACCAAGTGAATAGCTGATTAGATCTATGTATTGTGGTCAATAGTTAGCTGCATATTTTCCATCTAATAGAAACTCTGCAGAGTCTGAGGACAGATGGGGATGGGGTTTGAGATAGATAAGATTATATTCTTGGAATGTGGATGAGTTGGGATTTTAACCTCAATCTCTACCTCAAAATTATTTGCATAAACACTTTTTTTTTTAAAAAAAAGCTACTTGCAGTCAATATTTGTGCTCCAGTGACTAAAGCATTCCAGCTAATTTAAAATTCTCAGTGTGCTCTACCTAACCTCCTAATATTCAACTGGCAGTTGACTATGCAAAGAGGACAATTGGGAATTGTTTTGAAATAACAGTGAAATTTGACTCACGATGGTGATAGAATGTTAGATATAATCTTTTGTTTCACATTTGCATTTTTAAAAAATTATCTTGAAAAGTCAGATTTAATGGATTTCAATAACATTCTGATTCATGCAGTTACTTTTTTCTTTTTTTTCTGTCAGAATATCAATACCTGAGAAAACACTAACAGAAATGAATATTGGCAGGTCCTAATTTGTTTAATGCATGGAGTGAACACAGGCACTCACTGTGGAGCAAAACAGCAAGAACACAACCCTAACTGCAGCAGATAAGATTTCTAAACTTGTTGCAAATGTTCCTTAAGCCTTTATTGTAAAGATTAAATATTTTTGAAGAAATCCTTTAATAGAAGCAAGAAAAATGTCTCAAAATATTAAAAAGAGATTGGAGAGATCAAGGAAACATCCTCTGCAGAACAGAGTTGAAAATATTATAAATTTGATACATGTATATTAGAAATGTGAAAATAAATGAGAAAAGACTTCTAGATCTGATGAAATAATTCTGAAAATTTTATTAAAATTTCACTGATTCAAAATAATACAACATCAAAAAACAATAGATTACAAAATTATTCAATTAAAAAAAAAACTTGAGGGGAGGTTAAACTTAAGCTAAATCTTCATTTGTCTACTCTGTCTTTAGGCAAAATTTAGGAAATACAAGTTTAGGTCATATATTTTTTCTTAATTGGTTAGTTATCCAGGCAAATATGGATTGTACTTTCTAAATATGTTTACAATAAATGATTATAAGATAGTTGCATCTATAACCTAAGCTTCTACCACCTACTGGTCTAAATCACATGACTGGGGAAAGCCAACCAAGCAGGGCAGCCTGGGCGCACCAGCTAGGCTTGCCTCTGTTACCTTCAGGGATTAGGAAAATTCCAGAGGAACAGGTACTATGTGCCCATGTTTCATTTTCTTAACAAATTGATTTAAATTTCAATTTTTCTCAATTAATCCACATATAATTTATCCCTTATATTTATACTAAATATCCTAAAGATGTGGATTTAAAAGCAGCCAAATTGATTTTCATAGAAGTCCCTCTGTTTTTTCCCTTTGGTGCATTTCAAATAATAATTTAATTATTTAGTGCTTCAATCTCAATACGTTGTCCTTTTTTGTTTTTGAAAGGCTCTGGCTGTAGAGGTCACATCTATGACATTTTTCATATAATTTAATAAAATCCAGGTTCTGCAAATTGCACATGGTTTGTTCCTAATGAAAACTGTTGTTGAAATATATCCCCCATAGTGAGGTTACCAAGAATGGGAACTGAATCCAAATATTGTATTTAGAAGTGGGGCCTTAGGGAGGTGAATAGGATCAGATAATGTCATCAGAGCAAGGCCCCCTATGATCTACTGCAAGGCCCCTATAATTGACTACTAGTGCCTTTATGAAAAAAAAGGGAGAGAGAAGAGAACACAAGCAGGAATGCAGGAAAGCTCCCTGTTATTTGCTGTCTCCAGAGGTTGGCTGAGTGGCTAGTGTCACCCACAATGCTGGCAGGTGTTTCCTGCCTACTCCATTCAGACTCAGATGCTAATTCCCTTTGGTCATACCTTTATAGCTTTCTAGATATTCCTTAATCCAATCAAGTGAACATCTACAATAAAAATTACAGTGGGGTTCCAGGTATTTTCTTCAAAGAAAAGTTAAAATTTCCTGTTCATCCATCAGTTCTTTCATGTTCAAATGTAGAATCAGAAAAACCATCCTCTTTAGTATTTGGTAAATTAGAGAATCAATTAATAAGTCTAGTCAAGAATCTACCAACATTCTGATAATTTGTGTAAATCTTCTCAAACTCAGATTTAAAAAAAAAAGATCAAGGAACTAAAATAGTTCTTGTTAAATTTTAACAGCAGCATATGCTACCTAAGAAAACATACTTCTTTAAAACATAAAATGATATTACAGATAAAATTGTATCATGGATCATGGTGTTAGGTGGGTTCTCTCACAAATTCAAAGACTGAGATTCATAGACAAATGGCAAGATTTATTTGAAGCAGAAAAATGCTCCTGTGGTATTGAAGGGGTCTCAAGGGAGGGTACCTAAATGTTCTTTGGGGATTTTTAAAGGCATTGCTGATAGCCCAGCACAGGTGATTGGTGAAGCCTCTGTAAATGAGGGATACTAGGAAGGACCAGTCAAGCTCTTCAAGCTCTGAGTCTAGTAGGCCACTTAGAGGTACACCAGTTTAATCCCTTACTTACATAATTGAGATGACAGGTTCATCCTTGGGATTTGGCATCTCCATTGGTCAAAGAAGTACTTGGGTAGGGGTAGATTTTGTGATAGGCCATTGCTAGGGGTAACTAAGGAAGAGTCTTTGTGCTTGAAGCTATCTGGGGCAGCAACAGGATATTCTTAAGGCCTGGCAAAATCTCCTTTGCACTTTCCCTCCCGCAAGGTCCTTATTTCTATCTGCCTATAGGTGGTCTGTTTTCTTGTCGTAGTACAAAGATGCACATCCTAGAGTCTGATTATGATGAGAGAGGTATGTGGAAGAAATTCAGTGTGATGCCTTTAAATGTTGCATTCTCTATTTCTCCCCTTTTCACCAAACAACAAACCTAACAATTAGTAATGTGGCTTCCTATACTATGGAACGAATGCATTGACAGAAAGACATAGTCTGTTTTATTCTCCATAGTTCTCATCTAAATTAGCTCATTGACTTTTTTTTCCTTTGTAAATCTTAAAAATCTTTTCTTTTTTGTTAATTATCCCAGAGAAAAGGATATAATCTTAGTGAGGTGACAATGGCAGTTTCTAAGTTTAAAAGAGTGAAGGACAAAATCTGAGCCAAAAACATGAAAGCTATGCTGTACTATTAGATTTCTTGAGATAGATCCATCTGGTCTTGTGTGACAATCCCTCTCCATCCTTGTGAATCATGAGGCTTTTCTATTCGCAATTTGTATAAGTGATCGCTATTTATGTAACACTAAATTGGGTTGAGTTATTTTCGCCACTGCACAAATTTGTGATATCAAAATTCTTCCCCTTTCAAGATATTAATTGCCCATTATCATTTCCTTCTATTTTTCTCCCTGTTATTTAAATATATTCTGCAATTTTTCTGGCTTTTTATGGCTCTCTGGACCTCCCAGACATGTAGTGTCACCTTTTGCCTTTTCTAACAATCAAGCCTTTGGGACAACTAAGAGGATGAACTTATTCATTGCCAGTTTCAATTAATCTGTTCCTCTACCTTTAATATATCTCAATCTTTATTCTAAATGCACAATCTCATCTTTTATAGTATAAACTGTTTTAGTTTTTCACTAAATTTGTTGAAAAAATATCCTTTTCCCTTTTTTCTATTCGTATGCATATAGATGGGCTTCCACTCTTCAAACAGAAGCACTAAAGACATAGCATTGTCAAATATTCTGGTATTCTGTGCATGTTCTTTATTTATCCCATCTCAAAAGAGAAAAAAGATAGCATTCATTAATTATTCTATTGGTTTATTTAATGTATAAAACTACAGTACACAAGCTAACTTCCTCATTCTCTTTCTCTCTCAACAGTTGTTTCACTTATAATTTAAAGACTAGGTATAGTTCACAAAGTAGTTCCATAGACCACATATTTCAGACCTTAATCTAGGCTGCTTTTTAAATTCAGCTTTAAGTGCAATAAAATGGTTTATACTTTATTCCTATTTCTCAATTGTTTCAAAATGTAAAATAATCATAATTGAATAATACTTTTGAAAATCTCCAAAATTAAGAAAGTAATAATTTTAATTACAATATATGAGAATAATCTTTTTTTATTAAACTGTGTAACTGTAACCAGTGTAATGAGAAATATGTACAAGAGGAAGAATTAACTTTATTAACAGCAAACATCTTACCAATTCACAGGTTAGTTTTTAAGTTTGTTGATTAGACTGTATTTATTAAAAACATAACCCAATGATATATATCCTATGAATTCCCTACTTCATTTCTGCTGCCAAGTTCCCCAAAGCTAGCTGAAAATAGAAATTTCTCTTTCTTTGCCTCTCTGTTTCGTCTCAGGCTTTTTCTCTTTTCTATAATCTTTTCTAGTATCCAGTAATTCTTAAAGAGGTGAAATTTCTTGAAATTTTCAGCTATTGATATAATATTTTGTAGTCTCCATTTTGGTTAAATTTGCGAGTATCTGGGAGTTGCCTCCATACTCTCAAATAAGAGTGCTAAGTTCTAACTAACTTAAAACATTGGAAACTGTGAAAAAAAACTAACATTTAAGGTTATATAAGCACAAAATCCAGTGCTCCATGTAATTCATATTAGATTTGATAATAAATTTATGTGATTCTCCATTTTGTCATTTGAAAGTATAGCTAACAATAATAAATTATTTTGAGAATTATATTAATCTATCTTGCCATCTCACCTAATAAAATGCATAGGACATAAAAGGCATAACAAATAATAGAATCACATTTTTTTTAGTTATTGCTATTACTTTTAGGTAATGCTTTAATTAGCAAATAAATCAAAATCTATTTCTATATCCAGTAGAAAAAAATCAACAAGCCATTAATTCAGATTGAATTGACATTAGTGATAAATTTATTATATTTATCCCTTTTATGGATGGGCAAGAAGTTTCTGTTCACATTCCCACAGATCATTGGATTGTTGATTGTTATATACAAAATCGGGAAAATAAATGTTGATCTTTTGAGAGATAAAAGGAAACCAAAATTTAAACACTGTAGGATGAGCACTTATATCATAGATTGAAAAGAACCCCTGATTTACATCAAGGGGATCAGCATCCTTAATTGTAGGTTAAAGTATTTAGTTTCAGCATCCTGTTTTAAGGAACACATGGTCAAAATTATGTTGTGTGAAAAGGATGTGAATAGGGCCCCAAATCAAGAAGGCCCAACAAGTGAGCCAAAGACCTCTTTTTAAAAGGTGGAAAGAAAACCCATGAAAGTTCATTTTATGAAGAGCCTATGTGAGTTAAATTTAGAAATTAATTCCAAATGTGTAGATCATTCCCAGGCAATAAAATTTAACAGTATTGTATATATAATATTTAATCTTTCATAATACATTATATTTTTCTCTTTACTCTTGGGATACTATTATCCTGGTATTTGTCAAAACCACCTCTTGAGATCATAATCTAAGTGTCTATTCAAAATTGGAAGTAGAAACAATTTACTAAATTTCATGCAAGTGTATTGTTAGCAAGAAATGGGTCACCAGCAGTATGCAGAACATCAGAAAATAAAATACATTCTTAGAGAAGAAACAAAATTCAAAGAAAGTTGATATAGAGATGACTGAAGGTGCATAAAAACAACTTATTGACTGCCTAAAACCACAACTGTGCTTTCCTCTGACTGGAAAGGGGGTCTGTGTCTGCAAATGATAGTCAATGTGTTTAACTCTTAAGATTAAAGAACTTGAGAGACACAGGGTACAAAAGGCTGTTGTATACTTGATCTTAGTACAACCACAGGAATGGGAAGTTATACTCCAAGTATGTATAATATACCCAAATACATTCTACTGTCATGTATAACCTAAAAAAACAAATCCAAAAATTTTTTAAAAAATGTAAAAAACATTGTTGAAATGTCTGTGTTTTTAGAGACCTTATCAGTATTCTGAGTGCTAGTCCATACCTTTTTGTCCTCAGTATTTAACAGACCTTACTGGACATCAGGTTCTGTTCTCCAGACCTGAATATCTCGGGATCATGAATTCAAAATGAGAACTGCCACCTGGATTGTCTCCATTTTCTTCCCCAACCATAAGCTGATTCCTTATGCCATGTCCTATCTAAGATGCCCTGTTCTGCCCTATACTCTCTCAAATCCCTCCTCTAGTTCTCTTGAGACAGAGAAAATGGGGACAAGGCCTAAATCTTATAAAGCCCATCTGATTTGCAACATATACATAAGTCAAGAAAAAGATATGAGAAAATGAGAGAGTATGAAATCCATAGATGTGAAGATAATTCCTGTTAAAAACTATAGAGAAAATATTAAGTATTTTTTGCAAAATTTTTCACTTTATGAAAACAGCAATTTTTGACATCACTCAATACATAATAACCCCAAAATCAATTCAAATAAAAACACATTATCATTTTATCACTGGAATAAATAAATACAAGTAGCTTGTTGAAGTAGATGGCCTTCTGGACTCTATGCCTGTCAGCAAATGGCAAATTTTGATCAAGAAAAAGAGACTCTCAGAATATTTTACTTAAGCATCTCAGTTGTGTAAACTAGTAATTTTTTTCTTTTAATATCAGTGGGGGAAAATTGTGCATTATAGACTTTGAAATATTTTATTAATCTGCATCTAAGACATCCTGTGGGAATTCAGAGATAACTTACATAGAACTGAGATGACTCTTAATAAAACTTACATTCATTAAGTATAATTTTTGGATTTAGAAGCAAACACAAATGTATTTGTTCATTTATGCCCTAAAATGACGACAGGAAGGGTCAGTGAAATTATGTTTCAGTTTGCTATTCTTTATATACTTTAAAATATATTAAACTATAAAATGTCCAGTGAAGTTTTGATTTTAATTGATATGAATATTTATTTCCATTTAGAAAGGGCCACTGACAATAAAGTCCTGGAAAAGTTACTGCCATAACATGCATCCAAGTAATAGTCTTGCTAAAATTGCATTATAGTTTCCTCATTTTTTAATGCTTGCTTTTAGATACAATTTGGGTTAAAACATCTAGGTACTTTTCTTTGGTCTGACCTAATCAATTTAAAAAATACACTATGTAGAGCACTCTCAAAAAGTGTTGAATCAGATTCCTAAATGGTACCATGGAGATTTGATTAAAAGGTTTAAGTTCACTTTTGTGAAGAGCTTTAAAAAATAATAAGCCTCAATCACATTAGCTAACATATCTTTTTCTTGCACTTTTACAGCAAATAAAATGCATTATTTCTTTACTGTCTAAAATTTAAAAGTATAACTCTTAACTAATAATTTTGTTGAATTTTCTGAAATCTTGGCATCATAAAGCAAATATTTAAAATTGTAGCTGGAATTTAAATATCTAATTCACCTTCAACATTTCCTCAAAGCAAGAAGCATGGAGAGGGATTTACAATGTTCAATGAATGTTTATTTGTCTTTCTATTTATAACTTATAATCATGCCAAGAAGCACTGAAAAAAAAATGTGCAAGGAAATATAAAAGTGTTTATCATGAACTCAAATCCTGATCTGAAGCAGGTGTCAGTTCTCTATTTCTTGTTAGTTCGTTTTCTAGGAATTCTTTTGAGGATCCATTATACAATTTTAAGTGTTGTGTCCACTGGGATTTACACCACTTGTTCCATCTATTTATACCAAGTTAATTAAGTGATAATCCCAAAGTTTCAGAGGACATATGAAGTAATAAATGCCTGTTTCCCTCCCAGACATACTGAGACCACATGGTGAGGAGTCACAGAATGGAAAACTGTTTTATTACCTAATGTCACATTCTTCTGTGTAGGGAATATTGCCATTAAACAATCTGTTCTCTTATTTTCAGAGATTGTTGCCTTTCACTTGATGAATATTCTTTTGACAATTGATGTGATGATGCTTCTGAAGGAGATTCAAGTCAAAGATATGCACACATAAAATTTTAAAATTTTACTAAATGAATTGGCTCCAATTTAGCAACCTTGTCCAAATTTGTTATCAAAATAGATCAAACTTATTTCCTAATTGATGTTTATGAATGGATAAAGAAAACCCTCCAAGAAATCTTAACTTTGAATTCCACATTGATCCTATGTGTACTTACAAACACACACACACACACACACACAAACACACAGAGAAACACAAATTATTTCCTAGTTTAATATGTCCAATTGCTTGCAGAAATGTTTGCGAATTTCATCTATGCTATTGAGTAGAAACAAGAAAGTAAAATTAATTGGCGTTTTATTAGCACTACAGACAGTACTAAGAGAGAATTATCTGGATGTATTTATATCTTTGAAATCCCCAAACTAATTCTTAGCTATAAACTATATGTAAGACTATAGGCATTTTCAATAATTTAAAAAAATATATAAAATGTCATTGCCTTGAAAAGGAGATAAATATTAATTAAGCTCTCTCTATATATGTACAAAAAAGCCAAAAAAAAATCTCTTGATCAGGGATTTTCTGGTATAACTATGAATATTAGATTATTTGGTCTTAGATGATTAACTATTTGTATCCATTTTTTATTTATATAAAATGGCCAGAAGCCTCAGGAGTAATATTACATAAGATTTTTAGAAATTTTTTGTAATAACAAAGTGGAATTTTACCTTTACCTTCTGATGGTTTACTGGAATAAACTGACAAAGAAAAATTAAAGAGAAAAAAGAATATATGAGTTTATTACATGCAAGGAAGTAATCACATACCGTGATTACTTACTGGCCCAACATGATTCAGAAACACATACATATCTTTTTATAAGAAATGAGGAAAATGGGAAATGCAAGCAATTTTGAGGAGAATAATAAATTAATTTAGGGGAATTCAATAAGCTTGTAGAACATAAATGACCTGGGACAAAGTCTGTTTGGTTTACAGAAGAGTGTTTTAGAAATGATTCTCTTTTAAATATCAAGTGAAACCAAAATTCAGGACAATGGTCATGTATTCTGTGATGATCTGTGTGATGTGTTTGTCCAGGTCTGTCCAGGTCTTCCTTCCTAAGATATGAGTCTACTTGTGTCCAGGTAATGAAGTTTCAGTAAGAAGACAGAAAAATTATGCACCTCTTTTGGCAGATACAGTCAGGGAGACTAAAGAACATTATAGAAAGTCTCTTCCTCTGTGGGGAGGAGGAGAAACAAGGGAGGGTCAGAGGGACCTTGATTCTGATGTACATCCTAAGGCCTCTTCGTGTGTGAAAATACACATCTTTGGTGTATCAAGCCTCAATAGTTTGAAGTACTATTTATTAAGATTGAATTTCTGTTCATATTGTTACTTATATTATAAACTTCAGAAAAAAAAGCACTTTCAACCATAGTTATTATAATACTAGATTAAAGTATCACAAAATAAGTACCTGAATTGATTAAAAATTAATGACTAGGTGTATTTCTATGCATTAGGTATTACTGAAGAAATTTCTACATTATGGATACTAATGTCATATCACTGAATATGTTTTATTTCTTATATGATGAAACAAATCTCAGGCACAAAATGTTTGCAAAGTGAACAATTAATGTAGAATTTTACTGAAAGTGGATGCACAATAACTTCGTTTCTAACATGTCTTTGAAAACCTCTTCCATAGAATGCAAACTCCATGAAAGCAGTTTCATTACTATTTCCTTTGTTGTGTTTTTTTACTGTATTTCATGTGTTCCATGTATGCAAAACAATGCCTGCTACATTGTAGATATCTGATTAATATTTCATGAATAAGGATATTAAGGCAATTCTTTTACCATTTCAGTTTTCTATGATTGAGACAGTTTACAAAATATAGTTGGAAGAAATGAAATGACTGAAAGAAATTTTCTCAAAAACAAAATTGATTAGTTGATGATTCAGAGTATCATAGCTTTGGATGTCTTATGAAATATATGTATCCAAAACTAATGAAAACGATTTTTACTGTCATTTCAATTAGGAAAATAGAACATATTTGGCTCATAAGTTATAACAATAGAATGATATTCATTATCTTACTATGATATAACGTTTTCACATACCATAACTAATTTCATATGATTTTCATCACGTTTCTCAGAACAAGACTGGATTTGTGGCTATACTTCAGTGTGAGAAAACAAGGTCCTCATTGTTTATAGGTTATAGCAGTAGTGTGTGGCACCTATGAATAAACATAGCTAGGATTGGGATCGTCTGAATTAAACTTTGTATTATCTACGTGAGGAAGAATCAAAATGACCATACAGTTGCAAACAATACAGTCAACATTTTAACAAAATCTCTCCTTCCTTTCTCAAACAGAAACTAGTAGCTCTGGCGTTAGGTTGTAACATTTTCTAACTGATGACCTACCCTAAATGTTTAGAAAAAAACAATGAATAATGAATAATGAATAATGTTTTAATTTCTGAATTTAAAAATATATTTTTGAAATTTATGACAAAAAGAAACATGGTCCATGTTCCAAATACTCGGTCCAAAAAAGATTAGCTGATAGAAAAAGAGAAGATTAGAAGAAAAGGAGGATAATTAAGTATTGGTGTGCCAATTTGAAAATATCACATGTATAATTATTCTTATATGTAAATAAAAATAGCAGATTGAAAAAAAGCTTGCAAATCATTTAGTCTAACAATACAAAAGAGCCACATATTGAAATTTATATCAGTATTCCAAACTGGCACTTAAGGAAATAAGAACTTAGAGAGCTTGAGGAAGATTCAAGTCATCCAAGTGTCACATAACAAATCAGTTAAGAAAATTATTTCTCTTAATATTTGGATCACAAAGAAAGATTAATGATAAGTTAGTAATGGTAATATATAGTTCATAGTTCCATTTCTCTCAAAGTCAGGAATGTCAAATCATTTTGTATTGTCATGGGAGAAAAGATATCTTCAGGATAGGATCTTGAGGAATTCCAAGAGAGTCAGGGAACTTGACTAGGACCAGCTGGGTACTTGACTTCCTTAGAGGAAAAGAATTTCACCAAATTGCACTAAAGGAAGTGAGATTTACTTAGGAAAGCAAAGAATACATACATATTCAAGGGAGAATGTGGATCATGTTGAGATTTGAACAATTTCCTGCTCCTCTTTCAAAGAAAATTTTATGAGGATTGGGTATGGGAAGGTGTGTATGGATGACATCAGTCAGGTGACACTCTTGTCATTCACAGAAGCCTTATGATGAGGTGGTCTTCATTCTCTGATCTAGTACCTAAAATAATGTTGAAATGTCCCCTCACTCCAGGTTTCTTTAAATGTCTTCAGTCTCTTTACTTAGTTTATTGGTAGACTAGTTAAAAGTACACTGGACAGAGTTATAGATTTCTCAGAAATTTAGGAGTGAGAGGCCTGAGAAAAAAGTCAAGCTTGGGGAATGACAGATCTGGAAAAATGTGACAAATTTTGCATTAAAACTACATTTCATCATTCTTCCTTCATGTCTTTTTTTCTACCTATTTTTATTTCTTCAATCCTACCTCAATATCACTTCAACCCATACATTTTAAAATGATAAAACAATTCATATTGAAATTTCTATTACCTTTATAAAGCTAAAACTCACTATAATTAGGCACTATTATTTCCAACAAAATGAAAGATTGATGTCTTAAATTCATAATCAACAAGGATTCCTGTGTGTTCACTTACCTACAATTCTTCTATTTTCATGAGCATAGTCACTTTTACTCTTGCACTTTTCTCTTTCCACCTCACAGGAGAAAAGCAACAGCATCTATGTGGGAAGATCAGAAAACAAGGGAATAACAGTTTATATAAAGTTACATTCTACAAATTACAACATATGGATCATTTTGATGTGTTCTTCCTGAGGGTTCATTGCTGTATTTCTTCCCATCTAATATTTTCTTTTTCATTAATATAACCAAACAGGTGGTTATATTGTAGAGTGTTTGGAGTGTTTTATCTCTCATTAAAGAACATTATATTTTGTTTTGTTGAGTGTTTCAATCACTTGACTATACTTCAGCCCTCTCAGGTTTGAGTTTATCTTTGCTAAGAAGATTCCATTTCTGTTTTGTACTTAACATTTAGAACATGACATAGCATGGTCCTCACTCCTAAGCCATGGTGTCTTCTGGAATCTCATCTGAATGTGTTGGAACTTAGTATCCCTGAAGTGAACCACTTAACTTTCACCTAAGGTCCACAGCCAAAACTTCCAGAGCCCTTCTCTACATAGCTCCCTCATCACAGATATCCAGAGCTGTTCCATTTGGCTACTGCATTGAGAAATCTGGTTCCTTCCTCTTCAGCTCAGCCCTGTCAATCCCTTTTGCTTCCATATCTTGCAATACAAAAAACTGGGTCCATCCTGGTACAATTATGCAGCTTGCTTTGTGTGTTTCCCTTTTCTTCATGATCACAGTACTCTCCTGCTTGCCTATGTTCTCAGACCTGAAATGCTTTCTCTCATATGCTTTATCCTTTTTTATAGTAGTTCTCATGAAGAAATCAAGACTGGCACCATTCCTTCTTTCATGACTAGAAACAGATCCCACCATGGTAAAATGTAACAAATTTGTCATTTCTGTTTCTTCAATAATTATTTCACTTAATATGCATTCAATTAGATGAAATTTATATTCTTTACCAAGGCCTGTAAGTATTTGAACTAAGTATCTCCTGCTTCCTCTATAATATCAACCAATGAAAATCTTCCTCACATTGTTCTAGTCATACTGATTCCTTTCCAACTTTGAAAAAGCATCTGGTTACTAAACTGTAGTGACAAAAAGGGGGCATCTTTTTCTCTCCCACATAAACATTCTGGGTGACACTCAATATAATAAAGGGAGATCAACAGAGTAGAGCAAGCAGATGTGGGGAAAAAGGAGAGGATGAAAAGGGAAAGTACTGGGGAGTGAGATTGATAAAATTCTGTTATATGCATTTTCAAATATGGTATAATGAGTCCCACTATTATGTATAATTATTATTCCAACAAAAGTTTTTTTTTTTTTTAATTCCAGTAGGAGACATATTTTAGGTTTGTACATTTGGCAGGACCTGGAGATATACTGGTGATGATGAGCCAAGTTGTTATGATTTAGATATGAGGTATTCCCCAAGAGCTCATGTGTGAGACAATACATTCAGAGGTGAAATGATTGGGTTATAAGAACCTTAGCCTAATCAGTGCATTAATCCACTGATAGGGATTTACTGGGTGGTAACTATAGGCAGGTAGGGTGTGGCTGGAGGAGGTGGGTCCCTGGAAGTGTACCTTTAAGGAATGTATTTTGTCCGTAATGAGGGGAGGGGAGCTCACATTCTCTCCCTCTCTTCTTCCCTCTCCCTTTCTCCTTCCTCCTCTACCCCACCCTCTTCTTTCTGGTATCCTTTACTGAGCTGCTTTTCTCTGTCACACGCTTCCACCATGATATTCTGCCTCACCTCAGACCCCAAAGAATGGAGGCAGCCATCTATGAATTGAGACCTCTGAAATTATGAGTCCCCAAATGAACTTTTCCTCCTCTAATTGCTCTCATTAGGACTTTTGATCATAGCAGTGGAAAAGCTGATTAAAACACAACATTAAGTCACAGGTTGTATGCCTTCATCAAATTGGTTAACCCAGAAGGAAAGCAAAATAGGAAGGGTAAGTTTGGTAGAGGTGTGTGTGTATGTGTGTGTGCACATGTTTTGCACATGTTTGTGCTTGGTGGCGAATTAAGATTTCCAGTTATACCTGCTATGTCTAAATTAATTATGAAACATCTCAGTGGTGATGTCAGGTGTGCAGGATATAAAGGGGTGGAACTCTAGAAAGATGTGTGGGCCTCATTAAAGGAGAGGAAAATTAGAAACATGAAAAATAGGTTAGAATAATATTAAACAGCTCAAGTAAATGGTAATAACAATCTAAAATAGTGTAGTAGGTGTAAGAACTTTTTTTTAAAATTTAAGAGATTGAATTACTTTTATGATGAAAACTATTCAAGTAATTGAAAAATATAAAAGTAATTCAACATGAGAAAAGGGGAGAGTGACCAAACATAATTCCAAAATTATAATTTCCATCCTGTATAATTATAATAAGAAGATGCCAATAAGAGGGAATACAAGAAGATATTTAAGTGTCTACACAAAATGCTCTGGGAATAATGATTCTAAAGATGCAACAAAATGTTCCTGTGAAAAAGTATTTTATATATATATAATATATTCACAAATACATACTGTGTGTGCAAGTATATGTGTGTAAGTAAAAGTGGACCTCAGTAGTTAGGTCAAAACTTAAATATTTGGGAAGCATGTACATGAAGAAAATAGTTGAGTCATGAATGTAGAGCTCCATTTTTCACTATCTTTGTTGAATTCCACTGCTATTCAATGCAATGAGTCATTTGAGTCAATACCACACCTTGAAGGATTGACTGGCCATTGCTTACCTGGAACCCAACCCAGGAAAATATATTAAGAAAACAAACAAATTACCAGAAAAAAAACAGGTGAGATAGTAATTGGAGTAGTTAGATTTATTCTTATTTTCTTCAAGTGAATTGTCACTGCAATTTTGATGAAGAAAGGAACAATTATTTTCTTCAGTGAGATAGACTGAAATTACCTAGGAAAGAGTAATAAAGATTAAAATGGTATGACCTCAGGTCTGGTGAATAAAAAAATGCCTGGAGATTAAAATCACAAGGGCAAGCAATGGGATAAAGAAAGGTAGACATTCATAAAGACAGCATCAGTATAGCCAATTAAAATACTTAAGAACATTCCTATAGATTGGAAAATTACTTTTCTTATGAGGTCTCAAAGGAGAGTTCCTGCCACAAATACCCACAACCCAGGTCCCCCTATCCATATCCAACTTGCCATAACTGTGCAATAACCAAGTGAAAGTTTGGATTAGTAGAAGGTTATTTGTTTTCTGAATCTCTGAGTTATTTGGTAAGTTCTCATGAAAGATGGGCTGACTAGCCATTACTCTATGGGAATGTAGCATGGAAACTCTTGGAAGGGACGATAAGCTGACATTGGCCCTAGTATGAATGATGCCACATGATGCAAATGGAAGATACTGATTGAATGTATACAGCAACTGACTCTTTTGGTTATTAGCAATATTAAACACATAAATAAAGTGAGATCCAACATTAGGCCATGCCCTAAACATATATTAGCTTCTTTGAGTACTATAATTATTCATTTATATTGAATACTATAATTTTACAGATGAGAAACTGAAGTATATTGAGATTAGTTAAGTTAAATGACAGAGCTTCAATTGAGCCCTGGCATCCAGTATCTGAATGCTTACTTATAATTGTACCATTGCCACTAATCTGGTCAAGAGAAAAGGTTCAACTCATTTACAGATGCCCTGCCAATAAATGAGTTATGTGCATAGTTAATAACAGAAATAATGATGTACTAAAACATTAGGCATGATTATAAGGATTAGAAAAAGAGTGACTTAATGTTTGCTAATTTAGCTAAAACCAAGATCTCAGTACCATGAAAAAAATGTGGTTAATGATGAGGTGAAGGAGAAAAGTTCAGTAAAGCTGCAGTTAGTCCCTCACATGTGAAGACAAAGAATGGCTTATTTTTAATGGTGATAGTTGTTTTTCCTCCTCCTCCTCCTCTCCTCCTCCTCCCCTCCTCCTCCTCCTCCTCCTCCTTTTCTTCCTCTTCCTCCTCCTCCTTTTTGTATGAAACTGAATGGAGAGAAAATAGTCTGAAAAGGAGCTGGAAGGTTTGAAGTAGAGCAGATGTGATTAGAGGAAAATTTCAAATCCTTCATACTATATCAACTATTTTCAATCAAAGGAATCAGTAAACTGTCTTCTTCATCCATACCCTCAACAGAAAAAAAAAAAGTTGTTAAATGGATAAAATTATGCATAATTTTTAGAGTCAGAAAAAATTTTTCAAATGTGTAAAGTTGAACAAAAAGTTAGAAATGAACCACAGTGACACTTAGAAAAAGCAAATATTTATTCATGTATTTGCTCCTCCTAAAGTTTTGTGAAATTCAACATGGCTGATGTTGTATATGACTTTCATACTGACATGGAATACAGTACATTTTTTTTTTTGACAAATAGCACCTTACACATTAAACCAACTTGTCCATTTTTTACAGCCCACATGAACCTCTAAAAATACATCATAAGGTTTCATATGTTCATTTAAAGGAATAAAATGTTGTAGGCTGGATTAAGTAGGATATGAATGAGCAAGCAGAATAAACCAGTAAAATTTAATTAAGCAATTTAGCACTCCATAAAAACAGCAACACATAAAATGAGATGTAAACGACAAGGTGGTGGTGCTCTGTAGTTCTAATCTTTTAGGGACTTAGAAAGGGGCCATGGGTACAAAGAAACAGAGGGGCTTTTATTACACAGACTAACTTTAAGTACAAGTAGTAATCAAAGCGGCCTTTACTCATGGAAATTAGGTCATTCTGCTCCCACTTTGACTTGTGCAAATGAGGTAAAAATAATAGGCACAAAAGTAACTTCATAAGCAGCAAAGAAATGATTTTAAGATTTAAACTCTTCCAATTGCTACAACCAGACAGGAAACTTGAGGAAAAAAATTGTTAACAGGCTATTAATAGTCCCATTAACTGTTCTCAATGATATATTGAAAAAGATTGGGATCCCAAAGATGAAAAATATACGATGCCTCTAAAAAGGCTGAAAAGATGAGCAGTATCCTTTGCTTCCATAGCAACCGTTTCAAGAATTCACCTTGTATTTTTGTATCTCAGGATTATTGTGATATCATTATCTCTTTTAAATCATACTTAGTTGTCAGGGTCCCTGTAACCTGGCCATTTCTAACCTCATTTTATATTAGCTTCCAAAATTTTCCCAGGGATGTCCTTCAGAAGCTATTGTAAATATTAAAGCATTTAAATTCAAAATTCAAATTTAATTCTTTAGTATTTAACCATGGACTTCATCTCATGCCCTTCTAAGCTATATAATGACATATTTGATAGAATGTAAAAAAAATTACATATCACTATATTTACTATTTATCTACTTTCATTTTTCTTGGTTCTTTAATTTGTAATTTAAATATTATGTAATTATGTTTTATGTATTATTTTAATTATATTTTATGTTTCTTTAATCACATATCTGATTTTAAATTACTTCAAACACATTGTGGAAAAGGAGAATTAAGACTGTATGTATATTTTGAAATACTCTATTTTCATTGATCTAACAAAACAAAATATTTTTTTTTTCTTTTCCCCTAGAGAGCAAGAGATTTTAGCAGAAGATTCTATGCTTGTCTTTTTCCAACAATCATATAGGTCTTAACATAAAAGTATTCAGTTTATTATCTAAATCATATCACTTATCTATTAAATTGCACATTTTATTTTCTCTAACATTTTTTACCAATTCTATTACCTTTTAAATATATATATATATATATATATATATATATATATATATATATATATATATATATATATATATATATATATATATTAATAACTTCCACCTAGGAAAGCTTCAAGAATGGTACAAAAAGCTCATGCATACAGAAAATTTTATTTATTCAGATTTCCCAATTGTTAACATTTTACCATATTTGTTCCACTACTATTTTGGTCAGCTTTTTCACCTCTGTTACTAAAAGATCCACTAGAACAATTGCAGAAGAGGAAACATTTATTTGAGGACTTACAGTTTCAAAGGTCTTAGTCCACAGAAGGCTGGCTCCATTCCTCGAGTGCTCAAGGTAAGGCAGAACATCGTGGCCAAAGAGTGTAGTAGAGGGAAGCAGCTCAGGGAGGACCAGGAAGCACAGGAAGAAAGACTGGATACTCCAAATACAAAATATATACCCCTAGCCACACCCTAATGAACCACTTCCTCCAGCCACACCTCACCTGCCTCCAATTACTACTCAGTTAATCACATCTGAGATTAATTCACTGATAAGGTTAGGGCTATAACCCAATTATTTCTCCTCCAAACCTTGCATTATCTCATGTGAGCTTTTGCGGGACACCTCACATCCAAACCGTAACAACTACCCTATTTCTCTTACTTGGGAGAGTGATGTGAACATAATTTCTCATCTTTTGTAAATGCTCCTGTTTGCCTGTCAGCGAAACAAAGACATTCTACAACCTAACCATAAAGCAACCATAATTCAAGCATTCAAAGCAGAAAAATATACAACACTACTGCTCATTCCTTACATTCAATTTTGCCAACTGGCCCAACAATTTGTACTTTTCTTTCAGTCCAGGATCTCAGAAAGGATAGGTTTTCCTGTATTTTTAGTCCTCTTGCACCTGTTATAGTTTTTCAATCCTTTTGTCCATCAAGAATATGATAGATGGTTATAGAGAATATGGATCTTTCATATTTCATTCTTCATTACCTTTTATTAATTGCAGTGTGGGGAGATAATTCTAAGAAAATGCTACCTCATCTTTTTCAAATACAATGTCTGTTTCTCATTAAATTTCCACCCATCAGCTTTAGTACACATTTGTGACTTCTTCCTAAATCAGCCATCAAAATGAGAGTTACCAAGTGGTATTTTCTACTTGCATCATTCCTTCTGAATTTATTAGACAGTGTTATGGTTTAGATGTAATTCCCCTCAAAAGCTCATTTGTGAGACAATGCAAGAAGATTCAGAGGAGAAATGATTGGGTTATGAGAGTCTTAACCCAATCAGTGAAATAATCCCATCATAGGGATTAACTGCATAACTGAAGTGGTAGGGTGTGGCTGCAGGAGATGGGAATTGGGGGCAGCTTTGGGGTATATAGTTATATCTGGCAGTGGAGACCTCTCTCACACTGCTTCTGATCACCATGTGAGCTACTTCCTTTACCACACTCTTCCACCCTGTTGTTCTACCTCACCTTGCCCCAGGAATGGAACGGGCCTCCTTTGGTCTAAAACCTCTGAAACTGTGAGCCCCTGAATAACACTTTTCTCCTCTACAATTGTGCTGGTCAGGTCCTATAGACACAGCAGTGAAAAACTGACTAAAGCAGCTGTCATTTTACTTAGAAACAGGTTTCTCTTTTATTTTTTCCTTATTAACTTGTATATTCTTTCATTTATAATACTCTTGAATCCTAGATTTAAATTTTATTCATTGCATGTTAACTTGTTTTCAATATTATTTTAAAGCTAAAATTTCCTGCATCTGGTCTCTCTCTGCTTTCCTTATCATTCTTAACTTTCTGGTGCCATATGATGTTCCAGGATCATTTTGTACTTTTCCCGCCTCAGGTCCAATATCAGCCATATTTCTAAGGATCCCTCATTTCTGTAGTTGAGAATAGTACCAAAGAAATAAATAGCAGCAACAACAACAATAGAAAAGTACCTAGGAACCAAGTTCCAAGTGATTAGTGTGCTCATGCTGATACAAAATGTTAGAATACAGTTATATGCTGCATAACAGTGTTTCAGTCAATGATGGATTATGCACATGACAGTGATCACTTGGGATATTTTCACCTAGTAATGTTGGAACCTTGTACACTCTGATGCTCTGTAAAGTTTGACAATGATGAATTCACTAACAAATTTTTCAGAATGTATCTATATTGTTTAACAATGTATGACTATATATTTATAGGTTTATTAGACATTTGTAAATGTTTTCTGTAACTGTTACAAATTGACTTATTTTCTTAACTTCCCATTTTTTTTATTTTATTATTTTTTTCTATATTTGAGAAACAAAGAATCTGCTCTTTTATGATTTAAAGATGTCATAGTATCATTTGACATACTGATAATAAAATTGAAATGTAATCTATTATATTTTTTCTGTTATGAAAATATTTCCTACTCCAAAGATAATATTTATACTTCAAATAATCTCACAGATATTTAGAATATTTGCACATTTATTTCATTTGAAAGTGATTTTTGTAAAAAAATACAATATATAAAATTTTGTTATATATTTTTCCAACTAGATCATTTAAAAAACAAATTTAAAGTAATGTGTCCTTTCTCTAATACCTTTAAGTATCTCTTTTATCATTTACTATATATTAATTTCTATGTTTATATGTGTATAATTTTCCATATTTTCAATATATTCTACTTATCTATTCATTGTTTTCAAATGACACATTATTTTATTTAGTAATAAAGTCCTCTAAATTTTTTGTTTAAACAATCTTTGGCTACATTTTTTGCAAATCATTATTACATTTGTATTTTAAAAGTTCCATGTCAAATTGTATAAAACATTGCTTTATGTATTTTTTTTTAGCTTTGTTTATTTATTTGTTTGCTTGTTTGTTTTGTAGTGCTGAGGATCAAACCCAGTGCCTCACACATGCCAGGGAGGCGCTCTACCATTGCGCTAAAATCCCAGCCCTATTTTTTTAAGCCACATGATGTAAAGGTTATTGGAGTGAAACGGACAGTTTTATAACATTGAGTCTTCTCATGTATGAACATTGTAGAGCTTTCTATTTATTCATTATATCATATGGTCTTCAATAATGCTTTATGGTTACCACATTATAATTTTCATAAAAGTTTTTTGGCCTTATTATTTATGTTTAAGCACTTTGATTATAAGAATATAATTTTTCTATTAAATATTCTATTTATTTACTCATAGTTTATATAGAAAAACATTGAATTTTGTATTTAAGGTTTTACATCCAATTTTTCCTGGACTTTCTTTTAAGATTTTTTGTTTGCTTGCTTGTTTGTTTTCATTATCTTAGGGCTTGTAGGTAGAAAATCAATTTTTTTTTTCATAATAATGCATTTTATGTGCTCTTTGTAAATGTTTTAATCCTTATTTTCATTTTCTCATTTCATTGTCCTGGCTAAAATTTCTACTCTAAGGAAAAAGAGAAATGGACATAGTAAGCATTGCTTGATTTTGCATTTAAGTGAAGCTGCTATTTGCTTTCACCTTTTAAAGTGCAGTATTTCCTAAGTTTCCCAAGTTAAGAAAGTTATCTTCTATTCACATTTTGTTCTTCTTGGCATCAATTAAAATAGTCTTTTATTTCCTTCTCTGTACTTCTATGTAATGAGTTTTATTGATTAAATTTCTAACACTGCATCACCCTTTCATTGCTGGGATAATCCTTTTTTCTGCTATGACTATTTTTCCCCCTTTACTATAGCAGATAAAAAGAAGGTACAGATTGCCATATTATTTTTCTTCTGATTAAAAAGCTATCAGAATTTTTGATAATTTTATTTTTAACATATTAATTTTTATATAGTTATTTTTTCTAAGTTCCTTTTCTAATGAAAGGTCACAGACAATACATATCACTTTTTGTCACATTTTTTTCAGCCATATATGTTTCCTCCTTGTACTCATGCTATTTTTCCCTTGTTTCTGAGGTTTTCATATTACACAATATGAATTTTTAAAACAAAGTTACTCAAAATATATTGAATGTCTGAAAAAAGGTTTCTATCAATTAGACATATTGTTGCTTGTGACTGCCTTTGATTTAATTTTTCCCTATCCAGAGAACCAGTTAATCTCCTATTGTCTAACCACAAGCAATTAAGTACAGGTAAGTCAAGCACTTCTTATTGCAAGAGACTGACTCTCAAATCATGGTAGCTGGAGCAATGTTGTTATCACATTGACCTACATTACAGGAACTGTGGAAGGGAGGCTTTAGTCCCAGTTATTGGTGGGTTTAGGAGTTTGGTGAATATCATCATAATTTATTTTTTCTCTATCTCTGCTTATATCTATTTGCCTTTATTTTCAGTAAAGCTCTATTCATTAGTTGCTAAGAGCTCACCAAAAGTTACATGCTCATATTCTACAAATTTTACAACAAAAAAGAAATTCTTTCCTGACAATGCTCAAAATCAAAGCATTCCTGGATTGGGTTAATTCCCCTTTCCTAATATAATCATTGAAGCTGAGGTTTGGTTATGTCATGAACTAGATATGATATATTTATATCTATCTATCTATCTACCTACCTATCTATCTATCTATCCACCCCCACACACACACACACACACACACACACACACACACACACATATATATATATATATATATATATATATATATATATATATATATATATATTCCCTTTTGCTGGAGGTAGAGAGAAAGGGAAAGATGTTCTTAGTCCCATGCAAAGTACACAAATAATTCTCCCCAGGTTGAAAAAGTTTCCCTTTTTAGAAGAAATGAAAAAGAAAAGGCTGGACTAACATTATGGACTAACATAACTAACATTAAGTTATGTTTCTATCCTAAGTGTTTTTCTAGTCAATTTACATATACAAACTTATCCAATCCTTTAAACAGTTTATTAGAAATGTATCATTCTATTTTGAAATAATTTAATATAATTGACATTCATAGAACAATTGAATATATACTACATAGCATTCCAGGTCACCATTAAGTTGCTTAGGGCCTTGCTAAGTTACTGAAGCTGGTTTTGGTCTTAAAATCTTCCTGTCTCAGCCTCCTGAGCTGCTGCAATCACATGCCACCATGCCCTGAAAGTTCATTTTTATTAAGTGAACTCTAGCATTCACTGAAATTTACTTTTTATGATGTATGGTCCAATGGGTTTTGACAAATACATAGTTGTATTTGTGCTACCCTACTACCTTAAAGAACATTTGTTTCACACTAAAATTTCTCCTCTACATTCTCTTGTAGCCAACATCTCTTCTTCCACCCAACCCCTTATTTCCTATAATTTTACTTATAATTTAAATTTTTGCTATTTTACAAATTATCGTGTAAATGGAAACATGCAAGATGTACATTTGTGTGTATATATTTTGTCCACTGTTAAAATGCCTTTAACATTTATTCATGCAGTTGCATGCAGCTCATGCTTTTCATCTTGAAATTGTATTCCATTGTACACTCCATTACTGTTAATCTGTCAATTTACCTATTGAAGGCAATATTGGTTTTATATAGGTGAAGGTCATATTGCTTCATACAGATTTTATACAGAGTTCCTGTTATTTCTCATCTTCTCCAGCATCTGCTATTGTTACTTAGTTTTTCCATTTTAGCCATTCAATAGACAAGAAGTGTTATCTCATGTCTCACTGGGATTTCAATTTACAATTACAAATGATGTGAAACATCTTTTCATGTGCTTACTTGCCATCTGTATATTGTGTTTCATACTTTTTATCCTATGAAACATTATTAACTTTATTGATATTAATCCCATTTTACATATAAAATTGAGAATCACTGCAATTAATTCCTTGCTATATGTAGCTAGGAAGTAACAAGATATTTCTATTGTGCTACTTTTCAGTAACATATTGATAACAAAGATAATACCTCAAGTACAGAAGTAGCTTTTACTTTATGGGATATGTTATTATTATGCTCCTTTTCTATCAGACCTTCAACTCTTGACTAAAGAAATATACTGCAAAATCAAAATCAGAACAATGCTCCACAGAATCAGAAATGAATATGATATAAAAGTCTATGAGATTAATTCTAAATAATAATATACCATGAAGAAATATTAGCAATTTCAGAGAGTTGAGATCATCAGTAGCTCCTGCTTTGCAAGAGGATTATGCACTAGGTATTTTGAATTGTTTTATGCTCTCAATGACTTGTCATAAAAGTATGAAAATAATGATCTATATCATGCTAAATGTTCTGTTTAAGTCCTGCTACATTTACTACTAGGTATTTCCTAACTTGTTATTTGCAATTCGAATACTTCTCTTTTTCTTCTATTTCTTTTGTCTGGGCCTTTATCATGTAAAATGTGGCTGAAATGCAATGTAAAATTAAGCCATAGTTGCTCCAGATTGAGATGTAGTGGTTCACCATTTAAAAAACTATGTATGTAAAATGAGGATCACATACATTGTCATAGATGCACAGAGGCTACTTTGATTTTTATAACTTAAACAGGGTTCAGATGGGACTTAATATTTATTTTAATGTCTTCACTAAATTATTTTTCTTATTTTAGTCTCAGCATGTATTGAAGTTTTGCCAATCTATGTCTTTTTATTCATTAGCTTAATTCAAATAAATAAGTTTAATTTTCATTATAGCAACATGCTATCTTCTGGTAATATTTAAACTTAAGTGCAGAATATTTTCTTGATATGCTATAAATTAGAATCACTGTTTTGTTATAATGCTGGAATTGTACAATAATCATATACATTTTTGTGAGAAAATAATATTTGAATATTAAGTGTAGCTCTATTCTTAAAATAGTTTTAAATTTAACCATAAATGTTATAGTTCTCATTAAATTTGTTTAAATATGAAATTGCTTATTTTCATATGTATTAAATTAAGTCTTTTCAATATATGTGTGTGTGTATATGTATGTATGTGTATATATATACATATATATATGTATATGTATATATAATAGGTAACAAAGAACTATTATAATGTTTAATTCAATATTCAAAAATATATGAGAAGCTATTAACTAATTCTTCTAAGTTACAAACTGATTTTTTTCTTAAATTAACTGTATATATTATAGTTTGTTTAGTGAGGCAGAGATATATTTAATAACATTAGTGAGGAAGATGGTGAATTGAGTTTATCATAGAATTATCCTCATTTTATGAACAAAAAATACCACCCAAATATTTTATAGGAAACCAGAAAATTTGGAATGGAAACACCATTTGACCCAGTCATCCCACCCTTTGGTTTATACCCAAAGGACTTAAAAACAGCCTTCTACAGTGACACAGCCACATTAATGTTTATAGCAGCACAATTCACAATAGCTAAACTGAGGAACCAACCTAGACGCCCTTCAATAGAGGAATAGACAAAGAAACTGTGGTATACATACACAATGAAATATTACTCAGCATTAAAGAAGAATAAAATCATGGTATTTTCAATGGATGGAATTGGAGAATATCATGCTAAGTGATGTAAGCCAATCCCCCAAAACCAAGGGCTGAATGTTTTCTCTGATGAGTGGATGCTGATCCATAATGGGAGTGGTGGTGAGCATGGAAAGAATGGAGGAACTTTGGATAGGGCAAAGGGGAGGGAGGAGAAAAGAGGGGGCATAGGGGTAGGAAAGATGGTGAAATGAGAAGGACATCATTACCCTAAGTACATGTATATGAAGACACTAATGGTGTGACTCTACTTTGTACAACCAGAGAAATAAAAAACTGTGCTCCATTTGTGTACTACGTATTGAAATGCATTCTGCTATCACCTATAACATATTAGAAAAATAATTAATTAATTAAAATAATGACTATAGAAAAGAGTCTCTGATATGTAAATATGTACAATTATTCTAGATATCACAACACCACATTGACTTTCTAAGAAATTTCTAATGTTGTTTATCAATATGTAGCTACTTGCATTTTAGAACAACATATGTCAACTGTGCTAAATACATGTGTATATGTATCCCTTTATTTGTTTTTATGATGTATTACAATTTATCACATCAAATACTGAAAATATAGGAATAAATTGATGCTAAAAAGCATTCATTTGTAAACCACCAGTCATTTTTATGATATATAAAATAATATAAAATGAGTTTAAAAAAGATTTATTATTATGGTCATTTATGCTTGTTCTCCCATTGTTCAGAATAGATTTAGCTATTTTTTTTGCTATATTAGTATTTTTTTTCCTGTGAGTTTTCCTCATATATCTTATTCTCATGTAATAACCAATAGAAAAATAAAACTCTGTAGACATGGAGCAATTTTAATTTTTCAAAACTTAAATTAATTTGCTAAGTTATACCAGGAGATGATAAATTGTAATTTGGCTGAAATATATTGAATAGATTGGGATGAAGCCTATTTGCTTTCACCTAACTCAAGGGAAGGATTAAAATAACCCTGAATTTTGGAGTAAGATACTGTTAAATAAATAGTAATGAGACACAATCAAACCACAGTCAAATGCCTATACGTGCATTTTCAATGACAATAAATGCACACAAATATCTTGCTGTGAATATATTCTTTCACCTTAATAGAAGACTAAGCTACTTCTTCCTTCTCTCCACTGAGTAAGAATAGCTTCTTTGTGGTTTTTAACTTGTGCAACACTGAGCAGATTTTGAGAAATGGCAGAATCAGAAAATCTAAGTCTGAGGTATAAATATTGGGGGTGGAAGGATAGAACTACAGATTTGTTAAAGATCAAGGTGACACCTTGTATGAAATCCTTGAGGATATTTAAAAAATGCTGGTTTGTGTTTGATATAGTTTTTGATAGTAAAAGTGTGCTATTTGCATAGAGTATGTGAACATGTTGAAGAAGGGAGAAGGTGTCCATGGGGTATGTAAAGGTGGAGCTTGTTCACATTTGGTATCCTGTCATTCAGTATGAATTTGAATGACACATGAGGTATATATCGACTGCAATCCATTATTTACTAGTTAAATTATATGTTCCAGTTACAAAATCCTCAACCACATAATTCAGACAACATTTATCACAAGGAGTAATTATAGGAATTAAACTGAGCAATAAATAAAAATACCTAGTAAACTGAAAGTCATGCTCTATGTATCCACTCTTTTATTTTTTCCATTTTGTTTCTCTTACTCTTCCCCGGCTTTTATTTTCCTTTGTACAGTTGGTGGTAGTTCAAAAGTTAAGAGTTTTAATGGAATACTTTATATTTTGCTTCATTTAATAATAACTATACATTATTGTTCAGTGTGTGAAAATATCATTTTAAAAAGTCAAAAACTTGGCCAATGTGATTAAATGACCTTTCTGTGGCTATTGCTACATTATGTCAGAAACTAGAGTAAAATCCAATTTTGACATTTTTTATTCTTCACACTTTGTCTTGAGATATATTTGATTAAGCTACTCATACAGCAGCTAATGTCCTAAACATTAATATGCAAATATTCTCAATATCAATATAATTAATTAAGTGCTTCTTTTTAAATGGAATCATGAAGCACATCTTTACTTATATGAGAGTCAAGAAGAGAAAGGGGCTCTACCATGCCTCCAAGTTATTTTTCAACTTCAATTGATATATTTTAGTTTCAACAGTCCATTAGGGTTCATTAAATTAAATGTGAAAATTAAGTAATCTGATAGACTGATAAGGCTTCATATCCACACTGTAATAGTTGAATGATGAGGATGGAAAGAATTAGCTTCTGTTCTATCCGGATTGTGGAATTCCAGGGTCTTGAAATCTAATGGAACACTTTTGAAAACATATATTCTGATTTTATTGGTCTTGATTTTAAGAATTGGGGAAACAAAATGTTTATGATTAACATGTAGATTGTTCAAGTAATTTCTTCTAGACCATGGCTGGAAAACCCAGGACCAAAGTGGTGCAATATTTAGCTTTTTTATTAACTCTTGTATAAGAATGAGACCCCAGCTGATGCAGTGTGTCACTGTCAGGCTCTACTCCATATATAACAAGGCACAATAAAAGTATTTTTTCAATAAATTTCTTCCACATGATCATTGCAGCACCTCTGACTTTGATATTTTTCATTATGTCTAAACAAATTAGGACTATTTACTAGGTGTGTTTGTACACATAACTATTTACATATATGTTGACTCTTCCTGCCAAACTATTATTTTTAAAAAGTTTCATTGAATTACAATATCAACATATATTAAAATATAATTAAATCCCTAACTGTGTTTACACACTGCTATTCACTTACTCAGTTTTATCCTCTGAGGCTATTCTATCAGCAGCATCAACCTTCTTCTATTTCTTATACAAAAACACAATACATAAAGCTGTGATTTCCAACAAATCAATAAAAATTTTGCTAATTTTCGTAGATCTCCAAAAAAATTCTAGGTAGAAACTTAATGATTTGTTCAAAATATATCCCTAAAACTGGAAATCCATATGCAACAAAATGAAACTGAATCCCTTTCTCTCGCCATGCACAAAAGTTAATTCAAAATGGATCAAGGAGCTTGATATCAAATCAGAGACACACCGTCTGATAGAAGAAAAAGTTGGCTACGATCTACAGTTGGTGGGGTCGGGCTCCAAATTCCTCAATAGGACACCCATAGCACAAAAGTTAATAACTAGAATCAACAAATGGGACTTACTCAAACTAAAAAGTTTTTTCTCAGCAAAAGATACAATAAGAGAGGTAAATAGAGAGCCTACATCCTGGGAACAAATCTTTACTCCTCACACTTCAGATAGAGCCCTAATATCCAGAGTATACAAAGAGCTCAAAAAATTAGACAATAAGAGAACAAACAACCCAATCAACAAATGGGCCAAGGACCTGAACAGACACTTCTCAGAGGAGGACATACAGTCAATCAACAAGTACATGAAAAAATGCTCACCATCTCTAGCAGTCAGAGAAATGCAAATCAAAACCACCCTAAGATACCATCTCACTCCAGTTAGATTGGCAGCCATTATGAAGTCAAACAACAACAAGTGCTGGCGAGGATGTGGGGAAAAGGGTACACTTGTACATTGCTGGTGGGACTGCAAATTGGTGCAGCCAATTTGGAAAGCAGTATGGAGATTTCTTGGAAAGCTGGGAATGGAGCCACCATTTGACCCAGCTATTCCCCTTCTAGGTCTATTCCCTAAAGACCTAAAAAGAGCATGCTACAGGGACACTGCTACATCGATGTTCATAGCAGCACAATTCACAATAGCAAGACTGTGGAACCAACCTAGATGCCCTTCAATAGACGAATGGATAAAAAAAAAATGTGGCATTTATACACAATAGAGTATTACTCTGCATTAAAAAATGACAAAATCATAGAATTTACAGGGAAATGGATGGCATTAGAGCAGATTATGCTAAGTGAAGCTAGCCAATCCCTAAAAAACAAATGCCAAATGTCTTCTTTGATATAAGGAGAGTAACTAAGAACAGAGTAGGGAGGAAGAGCATGAGAAGAAGATTAACATTAAACAGGGATGAGAGGTGGGAGGGAAAGGGAGAGAGAAGGGAAATTGCATGGAAATGGAAGGAGACCCTCAGAGTTATACAAAAGTACATACAAGAGGAAGTGAGGGGAAAGGGAAAAATAATACAAGGGGGACAAATGAATGTCAGTAGAGGGGGCAGAGAGAGAAGAGGGGAGGGGGGATAGTAGAGGATAGGAAAGGCAGCAGAACACAACAGACACTAGTATGGCAATATGTAAATAAATGGATGTGTAACTGATGTGATTCTGCAATCTGTATATGGGGTAAAAATGGGAGCTCATAACCCACTTGAATCAAAGTGTGAAATATGATATATCAAGAACTATGTAATGTTTTGAACAGCCAACAATAAAAAATTAAAATATATATATATATATATATATATATATATATATATATATATATATACACATACATATATATATATATATATATATATATCCCTAATGAAGAGAAAAAGATTGCACAGTATACACAGTATGAGATTTTCAGTTCCTTTATGGTTCAGAATTCAAGTAGTAGGAATATGGCTTCCCAGTGAGATAAGTGACACAAGGAATTCACTGAAATTTAATTAAAAAATCATAGAGAAACAGAAATTTAGTTGTTATGAACCTAAGGCAGAAAAAAGTATTTCAGGAATTCAACTGACAACACTTTGGAGTCCGTTTACCATATAGGGAAGGGGCAAACCAAACAGAAAGAAAGACTGAATCCCTGAAGAAAATTTTGGCTGGAGGAACCTGTAGAATAAAATAGTTATTGCAGTGAACAAAATAACTCTCCAAGTGAGTGAACGGGAGGTAGTGTGGGAAGCTGGTATGAGGGTACACAGTATTCCTCAGCTGCAGAATGAAAAGCTGACATGGGACTCCATCTTGAAGCAGCCATGAAGCAGTTTTCTACTTTGGGAGCTAGGAATTCATAACCAGCCCCTGAATGTGATTGTTGTGAGATCTAGTGTCATCCTATTATCCCATTTAAAATACCACACCCCCAGGGGGAAAATACAAATTTGAAAATAAATCTAACCAAGAGGGTGAAGAATCTCTACAGTAAAAATTATAGAGCTGAAGAAAGAAATTGAAGAACTTAGAAGATCGAAAGTCCAATCATGTTCACGTATAGGTAGAAATAATATCATAAAAATGGCCATGTTATCAAAATCAATCAACAAATTTAAAGCAATCCCCAAGAAAATACCATTGACGTTATTTACAGAACTAGGGAAAAATAGTTCTAAAATTTATATAGAATAATTAAAAACCAAAAATATTCAAAGCAATCCTGAACAACAAGAGTGAAACTAGGGGCATCACAATACCTGATCTCAAATTATACTAAGAGCTCTAGTAACAAAAACAATACAACATTGGTGTGAAAATAGATATCAAGACCAATGGAATAGACTACAAGATACAGAGACATATTCATATAAATATAGCCATCTATCTTACAAATGTGCAAAAAGCATAATCAGTGAAAAGATAGCCTTTTAAACAAATGATGCTGGGAAAACTAGTTATTCATATGTGGAATGAAACTAGATCTTTATCTCTCATCTTGCACAAAAATCAACTCAAATTGGATCAAACCTAAGGATTAGAACAGAAACAGTGAAACTGTTAGAGGAAAATAGGAGCAAAATTCCAACACATTGTCACAAGCAACAACTTTCTTACTAAGACACTTAAAGATCAAGAAATACAACAAAGAACAAATAAATATGACAGCATTAAATTAGAATGTTTCTGCACAACAAAGGAAACAATTAAAAGCATGAAGAGAGGGCCTACAGAAAGGAAGAAATATTTTGCTAGCCACTCTTACGACTAATGATTTATAAACAGAATATATAAAGAATATGAAAACTTAAAACCAAAACAAACAAATCCAAAATTAAATACCCACATAATTAATAGGCAAAAGGTCTAAAGATACATTTCAAAAGAAGAAATTAAAATGACAAATTAATGAAAAAAATCTATTTTGCTTAGGAATCATGGAGATGAAAGCCAAAAGCCACTGAGACATCATCTTATTCTAGTTAGATTAGAAATCATCAAGAATACAAATAAAGACATTTTCTGGTGAGGATGTGGGGAAGATACACTTATACATTGCTAGTGAGACTGCAAATTAGCATAACCAATTTGGATAGCAATATAAATATTTATCAAAAGATCAGGAATGGAACCACTGTAAGACACAGCTATCTCATTTTGTGGTATTTATCTAACAGAACTATAGCACATTATAGTGATTCATACATAACAATGCTTATTGAAGCACAATCCATAAAAGGGAACATATATATATATATATATATATATATATATATATATATATACACATACACACACACACATATGTGTTTGTATATATATACACATAAACACACACACACATATAAATATACACGTATATATATGTGCCTATACATATATATGTACACACAGACACACACACAAACAATGTGAAGTTCTACTCAGCTGTAAAGAAGAACGAAGTTATGTCATTTCTTGATAAATAGATGTAACTGGAAAGCATCACACTAAATCAAATAAGCCATCAGAAAATCAAGGTCAAATATTTTCTTTTATATATGGAAACAGGAGAGAAAAATGATTTAAAAAGGGGAGGACCTCATGAAAATAGAAGGGATATCATTAGAGTAGAAGCAGGGGATCAAGGGGATGGGAGAAGGGGAGGGAAGGAGAAAGAACTGGGGAATGAAATTGCCCAAATTATGCTTAGAAGTGAAACCAGTAAAATAGAGGAAGGGATCAGGGGATAAAAAGAGGAAATACTAGGGGTTGAAATGAAGAAAATGACTTATGTGCATTTATGAATATGTCAAAATTAACCTGACTACATTGTATGACTATAAGCATAAATAAATAAATGAATAAACATATACATATATAAATTTTTAAGTCTATTTCTAATAAATGAGATTTTTATTTTTCAGGGACATATTTTATATTTACTTTTACTTTTTCAAACATGGGCATTGTGCAAACATTATTACTCCGTATAGTGCAAAACAACAAGTATACATCTGGGTAAGGATATCTTAGAAATTTAATTGTATATTTTTGCCATTTTCTGATAAGTACATATTGGTGAAATTTTTTAGTTCCAAACTCTAAGTTAAAAGAGATCTTTATAATATATTTTAAATTTTTTTCATCTTTTTGGAGCATTATAGTTATACATAATGTGGCATTCATTGTTACAAATTTGTGCATGTACACAATATAACAATAAATTAGAATCAATATAATTTTCCAATATTTTTTCCTTTGCTCTCCCATATCTCTTCCCCTGGTTTCTTTCTTCTACTCTTAGTGATATACCATCAATTTTCATAGATCCCCCTAAATTTCTTTTTCTTTTACCTTTCTGGTTTGCATATATCAGAGTGGTTTAATTCACTGAACCTAATCTTGTTAAGTTTCATAAATTTAACTGAAAATCACAGAATTTAATTTGTCTTTATGTTGAATAAAACTCTATGGTGTATACATAACACATTTTCCTTATTGATTCATCTATTGATGGACACCTAACAGTACTGTATTTTATTTAGCTTTTGTAAATGGTGCTTCTGTAAACATGGGTATGCATGTATATCTATAGTATGCTGACTTTAATTTTTAGAACAAATACCAAAAGTATTGTTGAGCTGTGTTACAAGGTAGTGCCATTTATTTTGAGGAACCTCTATGACTTCCATAATGGTTTTGCTAGTTTACAATCCCACTAAGAGTGTAAAATATTCCTTTCTCTTCACATCTTCTCCAGCATTTATTGTTTGTATTCCTGATGGCTGCCATTGTATCTTTTGGACTTAGATGAAATATCTGTAATTAAAAAAAATTAAAATTTATTTTAATTAATTATACATGATAGTAGAATTCATTTATGCACTTTGATATATTATACTTAGATGGGGGTATAATTTCTCATCTTTCTGATTGTACATGTTGTAGAATCAGATTGGTCATTCAGATATATATATATATATAGTAATGTTTATTTCATTCTACTCTCCTTTCTATCACCACATTCCCGCCCCTGTCCTCCTTTCACACTCCCCTTTACCTAATCTAAGGTAACTCTATTCTTCCCTGGTGCCCCCTCCTTATTGTGAATTAGCAATCATATATCAGGGAAAAAATTCAGCCTTTTGTTTTTATGGGGGGTTGGCTTATTTCACTAAGCATGATATTCTCCAACTCCATCCATTTACCCCAAAATGCCATAATTCCATTCTTCTTTAAAGCGGAGTAATATTCCATTGGAATATATATATATATATATATATATATATATATATATATATATATATATATATCACATTTTCTTTATCCATTCATCTGTTGAAGAACACCTAGGTTGGTTCCATAGTTTAGCTATTGTGAATTGAGCTGTTATAAACATTGATGTGTCTATGTCACTGTAGTACACATATTTTAAGCAAAAGAAACAATCATGTGAAGAGAGAACACATAAATTGGGAGAAAATCTTTACCACATGAACCTCAGATAAAGCATTAATCTCTAGGATATATAAAAAACTCAAAAAACTTAATACCAAAAGAAACAAATAACCCAATCAATAAATGGGCTAAGGAACTAAACAAACACTTCGCAGAAGAAGAAATACAACTGATCAACAAATATATGAAAAATGTACAATATCTCTAGCAATTAAAGAAATGCAAATAAAACCTACTCTAAGATTTCATCTCACTCCAGTCAAAATGGCACTCATCAAGAATACAGGCACCAATAAATATTAGCAAGGTTGTGGGGAAAAAGTCCCATTGCTGATGGGACTGCATTTTGGTGCAACCACTATGGAAACCAGTATAGAGATTGCTCAGAAAACTTGGAGTGGAATCACTGCTTGACCCAACTATCCCACTTCTCCATCTGTACCCAAAGGAAATGTCTGTATTTTTGATTTACATATTCCTAATTGCTAAACCTGTTGATTTTTTTCCCCAAACCTATTGGTCATTTGCATTTTTTCTTTTGAGAACAGTCTGTTTAGTTCATGATTTAATTAGCTTTTTTTGTTACTGTGATCAAAACATCCAACAAAAATTGTTTAGAAGAGAAAAAGGTTATTTGAGGCTCACAGATAAAGGAAAACTGCTCAGTTCTTGGTGAGATCAGACATATGAGAGAGGGAGGGAGGGAGAGAGAAAGAGAGAGAGAGAGAGAGAGAGAGAGAGAGAGAGAGTCACAGGAAAGAGGTAAGATGTATCCTTCCAATGCCCACCCCCACTGACCCACCTCTTCTATCCATGGCTTACAGGGATACAGTTACTATTGGGTCTCTTCAACCTATGGTGTATTAATTAGGTTATAGTTCTGAGTATCCAATTATTTTACTTCTGAATATTCCTGAATTAACAGTAGCTTTTCAGGGGCACCTCATATCCAAGCCATAGCTGTTTATATACTTGTTTATTAATTGGTGTGTGTGTGTGTGTGTGTGTGTGTTCAATATTACATTTTTTGAGTTCTTTATTCTGAATATTATTTCTCTGCCAAATGTTTAGCTAGCAATGATTTTCTCCAATTCTGTAGCTTTTCTTTTCACATTTTAAATTCTTTCCTTTGTTGTTCAGAAACATTTCAATTTAATACCATCTCATTTATTACTTATTGGTTTTATTTCCTGAGCTTTAGAGTTTTATTGAGAAAATCATTTCCTGTGCCTATATGTTGGAGTATTGACCCTACATTTACTGCACAGTTTCTGGTCTAATTCTTAGGTTTAATGAATTTTGTATTGGGTTTTGCACTGTGTGAGAGATAAAAACATAGTCCTATTCTTCTACATATGAATAACCAATTTTACCAGCATCATTTGTTCTTAAGGTTGGCTTTTCTCCAATTAATATTTTTGGTACCTTTGTCAGTAATCATATGACTGTATTTTTGTGGTCCTTTACTATTGGTCTATTTGTCTGTTTTTATATCAATATCATGCAATTTTTACTATTGCTCTGTAGTATAATTTGAATTTAGGTGTGTAATGCCTCAAGCATTGCTTTTTTGGCTTAGAACTGCTATAGTTATTCTGTTTTTTAAATTTATCTAAATGAATTCCAGGAATCTTTTCTAGTTCAGTGAAGAATGTCCTTGGTATTTTTGATGGAGATCACATTAAATTGGAATATTATTTTTTGTAATATGGTCATTTTGACAATATTTATTTTGCCTATCCATGAACATAGAAGTATTCCATATACTGTACCTTTTCAATGTCTTTCTTCACTGTTCTATAGTTTTTATTCTACAGTTCTTTTACCTCTTTGGTTATATTTATTCCTAGATATTTCTTACAGCTGTTGTAAATGGGATTGTTTACCTGATTTCTTTCTCAGCAGATTTATTATTGGTATTTAGGAAAGCTACTTATTCCTGTATGTTGATTTTGTAAACTGCTACTTTGCTGAATTTGTCTATTAGCTCTGGCAGGCTTCTGTTGAAGCTTTTTGGATTTTCTAAGTATAGCATCATGCCATCTGCAAAGAGTAATAATTTGCTTTTTTCCTTTCCTCTTTTTTCTTCTATTTTAACTTTCTCTTCCTTGATTCTTTTGGTTAGAAGTTCTAATACTACATTGAGTAGGTCTGGTGAGAGTGAATATTTTTGTCCTATTCTGGATTTTAAAAAAATGATTTTAGTTTTTCCCTATTCACCATGAAGTTAGCTTTGGGTTGTCTGATACAGTCTTTATTGTGTTGAAATAAATACTTCCTATTCCCAACTTCTTTAATGTTTTTGTCATGAATGGGTACTGAATTTTTGAATGGCTTTGTCTTTTTCTATTGAAATGTCTATGTGATCTTTTCATTAAATTTATTTGTGTGGTGAATTATATTTATTGATTTGCATGGGTTAAACAATATTGGCAACTCTGGAATAAAACCAAGTTTTTCATGATCTGAAATTGTTGAATACAATTTGCTAATATTTTATTAAAAATAGTTGTACCTAAGTTCATCAAGTATATAGGACTGTAGTTTTCTTTCTTAAATGTGTCCTTAACTAGCTTTGGTATAAGAGTAGTACTGGTATCTTAGAATGAGTTTAGAAGTAGTTTATTCCTTTCTATTTTGGGTAATAATTGGGGGAACAATGGCCTAGTTCTTCTTTAGAGATCTGGTGGAATTCAGATTCCTTCTCCCGCCGCCCTAGGTTTTACAATTTAGTAAAGTGTAAGTTTTAAAAATAGTTCCTGGTGATCCTTTGGATTTCTGCGATGTCTGTGGTAATTTCTCCTTTTTAATTTCTAACTTTATGAATTTGTGTTTTTTCTCTTCTCAATCGGTTACTTTGGTTAAGAATTATCAATTGTGTTTATTTTTTGAAAGAACCAACTCTTTGATTCATTGGCTTTGTATTGATTTTTTTATTCTTCATTTCATTTATTTCAGCTCTGATCTTATTTTATTCCTTCTACTGACTTTAAAATCAGTTTGTTGTTGTTTTTCAAGAGCCTTTAGATACATCATTAAGTTGTTTATTTGGGGTCTTCTGACTTTTTCTGTAGACTACAACTTTTTTTTTTTAGAACTGTCTTCACATATCTTCACATAGTCATTTCAATAGATAAAAACAAAGCTTTTCACAAAATTCAGTACACATTCATGACAAAATCATTGAAGACATTAGGAATAGGAAGCACTTATTTCAACATAATATATTAGAATATATTCTGATATATTGTATCACTATTCTCATTCTAAGAATTTTTAATTTCTCCTGTTATCCATTCAGCATTCAAAAGTATATTGCTCAATTTTCATGTGTTTATGTAATTTCTGTAATTTTAGAGGGTTATTTATAATTTCATTCTATAATAATAAGATGCAAGAAATTATACTAATTATGTTTTGTATTTATTGATAGTTTATGGCCTAAATTATGGTCTAATTTAGAGAAGGTTCCATGAGTATTTGAGGAGAAAGTACATTCTGCTGTTGTTGAATGAAATATTCTATAAATGTCTGTTAAGTCCATTTAATTTATAATACGTTTATGTCTGAAAAGCCCTTACTGAATTTATGTCTAGATAATCTTTCTATTAGTGAGATAGGTGTGTTGGGAACTCCCAGTAGTATTGTAGTGGCATCTATCTGAGTCTTTAAGTCAAGTAGTGTCTGTTTTGTATAATTATGTGCAATAATGTTCAGGACATAAATATTTACTATTATTATTTCATTATATATTCTTGATGGATTGTTCCTTTTTTCCAGTATGATGTAACCTTTTACCCTCTGATTCATTTTGGCTTGAAGTCTGCTTTGGTAGGAAGGAAGATAGCTACTCATGCTTATTTTTATATCTTATTTTCATGGTATACCAATTTCCAAACTCTCATTTTCAGCTTAAGACTGTCTTTGCCTGTGAGATGAATTTCTTGCAAAGAACATATAGTTGGGTCTTGTTTTTTAATTCATTCTGTCAGAATATTTCTTTTAATTGGAAAGTTAATACAATTTACACTCAATATCACTATAGAGAGATATCTTTTAATTCCTACCATTTGATTTATTTTTAATGCTGAGTTTGGTCCTGCTTCTCAGAACTAAATGAGATTTGGCTATTAAGGAGGAAAAAAAGGAAAGATAAAAAAAAGAAATGAATAGAAGAACTAAAACAACAACAAAAAATGAAATAAACAAAATTCCTAATCCTATAAAGACAAGACAAATAAAATAACAATTATAAAGATAAAAAAAATGATAAAAACAAATATGTATATTTGTGTATAATTATTCATAAACCAATCAACACAGAAAGAGTACACAGAAAAAAATAGAAAAGAATAAAAACAGAAAAGAAATGAAAAAAAGGCAAAAAGATTCTTAATGAACAATGAAAGAATTGTCTTTATTGAGATGATCAGAACTTTTGATGGAGATGGATGTTAACCTCCTATACCTGATTGTCCTTTCCTTCTTGGGCTATGTATCTCTTAGATAGAGGAAGGTCTGGGGTTGTTAGCCCCTTCTTTGTGTATGTACATTATTTACAAAGCTCAGCTGGAGTGTCCTAAAACTGAAGCTGGTAAAAATAGATTTCAGCTTCCCTTCTCACCAGTGTAAAGTAGGATAGAATAAAAAGTACCCATGAGGGCTGGAGTTGTGGCTCAGTGGTAGAGTGCGTGCCTGGCATGTGTGAGGCACTGGGTTATATTCTCAGCACCACATATAAATAAATAAACAAATATCCAACAACAACTTAAAAAATACACATAAAAAAATAAAAGAAGTATTATAATTAGAGTTTTTCCAGATGTGCTCCCAGCATGGAGCTCCTACAGAGTTCTAACTGGAGAGTTCCTGTGGATGGGACTTAGCTCTAAACAGTACCTTGGGACCTTGTTGAGTGTTATCTGCTCTGGAGAGATTAGATCTATAAACCTGAAGGCATGGGCAGTTGCCAATCTCCACTGGGATCCTGGATGTCAGCAGCCTCCTGAGAATTCTGTTGATAGACCAGGTGACCTAATCCGCTACAAGTATCTCACCCTGTGCCAACCATGAATACAGCCTTGCAAGGTTCAGTCTCTGATTATAGTCACACTCACCTTTTCAGTCCGCCTCTTTAGGTAGTAACATGAGCCACCAGACTCAAGGGGAAATGGTGATGCATTCCACTTCATATCTATGACTAGAATACCCCTGGGTACAATCTTCTCTGTGTCTATTTCACTCAAGTTCTGCTAGGTACACCATAGACCATATGAGACAGTATAAGCAAGTTCCTGCAGCAGCAAGCTGCATTGTGATCTCAGATGGTTCCTGCCTCAGCTGTCCACTTGCCAGTTGAGAAACACAACACTTCTGAAATACCAGTATGCTGTGCAGTCTTTGTATTCACTAAATTCAGGCTGCTTTTCTGTTCTACCCGTTTTCCATACTAAATTTGTTCACTGTGTTTCTCTGTGCTATTCCACCCACCACAATAAACCATATCTGCTGCTGGAACAACTAACTTGGCTCCAGTGTACTCTTTTTTATTCTTTATTCAATGCACCCAAAATCTAAAAGACTCTGACTGTCTGATATTGAATTTCAGTGAAGTCCCTTTTCACCCACTTCACTGACAAGCTGTATTCTCAATGCTTGACTCTTGAATCACATAGAAACTGGAAACACAGCTTTTTTCTAATCTGCCATCTTAAATCTCTGCATGTTTTAATTGAATGTGAGTTGCTATGCCTTTTAGAAAGGATCCTAAGTAATTATCAAATCCAAGTACATAACTTTATAAAGAAAGGAACTTACTCCTAGAAGACTAAAATGATCATTCTTATTGGCAAATAGATATTGGAAGATTCAATTTTGAAATGATAGGCTAAACTATGTTTCCAGAGGAAAGCTTCTTGTATGTCATTATATTAGAAAGGTCTTAAATCGAAGAACACGTTTTGGTATCTGCACATTTTCTTTTGTTTAATTGATGAGATGTCTAATTAATATGTTCAGGGTAATCACTGAAGAAAATAAAAACAAACTAAGTCACTGTGTAGATGTTGGGTTTATCTCTGCCATGGGGATAATGTTATAAGCTTTCAGTTTCTTGGCACTCTTTTAAGGCATTATGCTAACCTACAAAAGAAACAATCTGAGAACACCTGGTCTATCATCCACTGAGAAAGTTCTCAAGTCAGTACCATCCTATCTGATATCATTGTATCTACCAGGCCTGAAAAGAAAAGTAGAGGCAGCTGAAGAAGGTAGTGAGGTAGATGGATTGCAAAAGAAAATAGATGGCTTCATAACTTTTAGAGGAGTCCTCTACAAAGCAAACTTACCTCAAATTGCAATTCTTTACTTTTTTAGTATTCAGCACCAAGAGAAAGCACCTGACAATCACTGGATACCTCCTGCTGTTTAAAATATCCAAAGGAAAGAAACATGACATTGTATCTCATTGTTTCATTTCAGTGAGTTTACTTTAGGATCCTAAACCCAGGGGATAACATGACATGAATTACCAATAGCTTTTACTTATGATTTATCTATTTACCTTCTACAATTTACCACAATTTTTTTGTCCACGTTTTAAACTTTTTGCTGTTAATGTGAATATAACACTGTTTGTAAATTGTTTATACAAATACAACACTGCTAAGAAAAACTCTTATTCAAAATGTAAAAATACAGAATGAATGAAGCAAAACACCCAATAACTGAGTGCTTTTAAAATGAATTTAGCCAACATAAATCAAAAGTATCTTCTATTAGGCAAAGGACAATGTGGAAATCATCACTGTAAATGCTTTCATTGCAAAAAGAAAAGGCAAGCACTCCAGCTTTCTAGTTTAGTGACTGACAACTTCCTTTGCAGAGTAATGCTTAAAGCTGCAATGTAATATTTTGGAGTTGAGTGTAGCAGAAAATACTGAAATGCCATAAAATGGACATCAATTTTAACTGTTCTTAATAAAAATAGGCCAAATATATTATTCTCCATGTACAATACGTGAAATAGAAAAATAAATATTTGCAAAATCGTCTAACATACAAAATTTATTTTTTTCTTCTTTCTATTTAAGTCAAGTTATTAACACTAAACATATTCCATAGATTTGCAGCCATTTCCATAAGCTAAAAAAATATTTTAGAGTGTTACTGTAGAATTTATAGCAAGGCATAATATAGTAATAGAATTGGAACTTGTCTATAATTCTGAATTTCAGGAAACATTAATTAATGGAACTTTATAAAGAATCTTTAAAATCACTTATTATATGTGTATGTAGAACATTGATTTTAATTGTGTTAGGAGAAAATTGAGATTTTCTAGATATTATTATGTGTTATCACAAAACATTCCTAGTCAAGTTGGGAAAATGATTTCCTTTAATGCAGGACTTCAAATGGCATTTAAAAATATCCAATTTTATCAAAAATATTCAAAGTTTTAATATGTTCTAAAGAGTTTTCCAAGCCAATTTGATGAATATACCTTTCAGATAGCATAGGATCAGTATTAAATATAAATCTCTTTAGGAAAACATGTTACTTTATTTATTTATTTATTTATTTATTTATTGTGTGTGTGTGTGTGTGTGTGTGTGTGTGTGTGTGAGAGAGAGAGAGAGAGAGAGAGAGAGAGAGAGAGAGAATTTTTTAATATTATTTTTTAGTTTTCAGTGGACACAACATCTTTATTTTATTTTATGTGGTGCTGAGGATTAAACCCAGCGCCCCACACATGCCAGGCGAGCGTGCTACTGCTTGAGCCACATCCCCAGCCCAAAACATGATACTTTAGAAAGAACCATGGGATAGTCCAAAGCACCGGGAGAATTCATTATATTGCTGTAGCTATTATGAGGACCTCATTTGTTCAATTAAACATTTTCTATTTTTGTAAAATGTCAAATAGCTTTCACATATTACATTTTGAGGATGAAAGAATAGATTGCATGTGAATATTGCTCAAGAAGAACACACCAAAATAAATACACATTGCCTTTTAAACAATAATCAAACAACATGTTCTTTGTCCTATGACTTTTTTGGCATCTCAACATTCTAGATTTTAGCTACACATTACAATCACTCTGGAAACTTCCAAATCAATGTCCAGAACCCTTTCTAAGTCAATTAAATGAAGATTCTTAGGTCAAGTCCAGACATGTATGTAAAAGCTCTAAAGATGTTCCCACCGTAATTCAAAAGTTGAGAAACCCTGTTGTAGACAACATCTAAAAGGCAAAAATTCAGCCCTCTGAGCCCAGTTAGAATTATCCTAAAGTAATATATTGTGTCTGATAAGGAAGCATGTCCCTTCCTTTCTAGTACTTGTTATTTGATTCAACTTCACATCATGTTAGTTTCTGGTAAAGATTCAGCATGATCCAAGTTGAAAACTAAGAACAGAAGGTGAAGAGACAGAGGTTCCAGGTAACAAGTTGAAATGTAATGGTGTTGCTTTGTGTTGGTTTCATGGTTGGAGGAGGCAAAATGCAGTCGAGTATTTTTAGTCATAAAGGTAAAAACTGTCATAATCATCCAAGAAGTGATGCTCTGCCTGACCAATCTCTTCTCCTAATCCCCATACAACCTGAAACAAATGTCTTGGAAATTTTGTGTAAAATACCTCTCTGATTGAAAAGCACTGGCTTGGAAATTAATTTTTTAACTCAGAAACTCTGCTTAAAATATAGTTAATGGTGAAAATGTAAATGCTATGACGAAGGCTGATAGTTCAACTTCTCTGTTATTTTAAACTTGCTATGATTTTTTTTAAAGAAACATTTTAGCAAGTTTGACAGCAGAGAAGGGATGAAAATAACTATGGAGTGAATAGACAGTGTGAAGGAAAACTGAAATCCATTTGATGAATCTGAAGTATTGAAGGTAATTTTTACCTAACTGATAATTTACCATGCACCTGAGAATTGATGTAGATGTTAATTGTGGGCAGATATATTCATAAAGCCACACGGAAAGATTCACAAAATAGTTTCAGCCTGAACTAATGTAGCTTCTACTAATTTCATAGATTCTCAATCACAATTAAAACTCCTCATCTTATTATATATGAGACATATTATCTTGTTCAGAGGAATATCACCAATGGACATATTGCAGCAAATATCTGAGATGTTTTTGGAAACAGTACTGAAGAGATCATTTTCACAACATGACTCCCCCTCTTTTCAAATCTAAACAAACAGCCATTATTAATCAAGTTTGCAGTTTTCAAAATTCCTATGAGACTAGTTCAGTTTGTGTTAAATGAATTTGTTCTCTTAACAGCTTTTTTCTTCAAGCAATTTTATTGTTCAAAATTACCTTATCTGCAAACCCTTGCTATTTCAGCAAGCCCTCATATCATAGCAGCCATGAATCAATAGCTCAGTATTGAATTTAGAGAAATACTGACTAACCCTATTGCTGCAAGACAGGATTTGCTTCTAACTAGCAATTAAATTGTCATGTAGACTAAAATCCATATTTCAAAATCATCACCATAATGTTAGCTTATTTGATTCCTAGGCTTTCAAAATGTACTTGCTGTTCAGATGCACTGTTATTAAAAGATAAAAATCACAAAACTAAATCCAGCTCCCTCTTCTCTAGTGTTTACTTGTAGAGTCATAGCATCTAAAAAGGCTTTCTTATTGCTCTGAGAGAGCAGAGGTGAGTTCTGGGTAACAAATAAAATAGAGATTTACTGACTCTAGTCAGTGTGGGATTCATACCTCAGCCTGCCTTGAACAGAAGTTTTGCGGTTTGAGATATAGATGAAAGGGTACCGAAGGAACTGCTTATAAGCTGTGGACTGGGATGGGTTGAAGGGTGTTGTCAGAGGATCATAGAAACAGCAGCCAGCTGTCCTGTTGAAACTTTCATCATGACACCTAGTACTTAGAACTAGGTGACAACAAATAGGAAAAATGTTGACAATAAATAGGAAATCACTTCAGAAGGAAAGTGCACTTTTAAAAAACGCTGGATTCTAAAGCACAGAACACATATGAATCGATTTTTGGTGTCCAGTATTCCAAGAGTTTTGTGATGTTGAGATTGTTTTATTCTATGTGGAAAAAAAAAAAAAAAACCTTTATCCAATAGAGTCCTGGCCATCACCCCACAACTACCCCCCAATATGATGGTAAATTTCCTACATATTGCCAATATTTCACAGGCCTTCCTAAAGAATAGGACACCAAAATAATATATAATTATGCCCTTCATAAACTGAAATGTATGGTAATTTAGTTAAAACTAATATCGAAGCTAGTGTTCCAGGGATAAATCATCTCAAGAGGATGTTTTGGTATTTGAGACTGTGAAAAGTATTATGCCACCCATATTCCTGGGAATGGTGGAATGGCGAATTGGACTCTTTCTTGTATGACGAAGTTTGTTTGCTTTTTTTTTTCCCATGGAAAAAAATAATGTCATGGAACAAAACAATATTAAAATCCTAAAACTATTTAAATACTAGACAGATTGAATCTATTTATATGTACTCTTTGCTTTAGAACCCAACATTTTTAAAAGTATATTTTCCTTCTAAAATAATCAACATAAAACAATTTATTATACTAAAGAATGCATATTAATGTTTACTTCCGGGTCTCTTCTCACAGTAAAAAGGGATATCCAGAATTCCTTGGAGTGAGTGAAAACCATCAAGACTCAAAAATAAATACAGAAGATAAAAATATCAGCATGCTGAATAAGATGTTTGTTTTGATTGATATTGATATAGATAGATATAGATTGATTGATTGATATCCTTTACAAAGACCTGAAAATAGAAGGAAGGCATCACGAAATGTAGTAAACTTTCATGAAAAACAATTCTGATGCTGGCATCTATGGAATAGGCTGCAGGAATTACATTGAATCCCATTTTTTTTTTTTTTTTTTTGCCTTCTCAACTTTGTTGTTTCTCATGGGAAATAATTGCTTAATTGTATGGTTGTTTTGTATATGTAGCTTTTAAAAAATTTCTCTTGATATTTTAGTATTTTTCTCTTTGTCTTTCATAAATTTGATTTTGATTCATCTAGATTTTCATATCTTTAACTTTAAGCTACATAGGGTTCATTGACCTTCATGGAGCTACACATTAATACTTACATAAAATGTGGAGACTTTTTGACCCTTATTTTTTCAAATGTTTTTTTGTATCCCTTCTCTTTTCTCTATCTGGCAGTCACATTACATCATGTTGGTATGCATGATATTTTCTCAGAGGTCTCTTGACTATTTTTTAAAATATTTTTTCTTATTAATCTCGATTGGATAATTTCCACTAATCTACTTAAAGTTCATTGATTTGTTTTTCTGTCATTTTAGATATGCTGTTGATCCAGCCTAGTATATTTTTCATTTCATTTATTGTACATTTCAAATGTGGAATTTCTAGTTTTTGTTTTCATAATTTCTATTTACTGGGACTTTCTGTTTGCTGAGCTTTTGATCTCATTTTTTAATTCCCTAAACATTGTTAATTTCAATTCTTTAAACACAGTTATAACAGTTCCCCAGAGTGTTTTTTTTTTTTTTTTTTTTTGCTAAATCCAACATCTGGGCCTCCTTAGAGATAGTGACTTAAAAAAATACTAGTGATACTCTTTCTTTTTCTTTTTTTTTTTACATATCTTATTGAAAATTGGGCATTTTATGAAACACATTTTAGTAGTAAATCTGGAGTCTTCCTTTCCCCTCTGCATGTAATTTTGCTGATACATAATTTATTTTGTAATTGATTTAGATACTTGTTTGCACTAAATATGTCAACAGCAAGAGGTAAACTTATATGGGTTGTGACTGGCCAAATTTCAGATAATTTGGACATCAAAATAAGTAATGTAATTGCAATAACATAACAATTATTAAAATAAAAGAAAATGGGTCAATGGAAGACTCACTTTAGCAAACTTAATAAATATTCTAGAGCCCATATGAATAATACAATTAGAATACTGATCATTTGTAACTACTAATTTAATAAATGATTTATTAAAAAAATTGTCAATGAATGAAAAAGTCATCGTCAAATTAAAATAATCAGATATAATTTTTCCTTGATAGAAAGGTTAACAATTTTTAAACTGCACCTATTACTGACAAGGATTCTGAGCAACAAGAAATGTTTCGAATCACTTTGGGAGATGATTTAGCAGTTTCATGTAAAATTAAACACAACCTACCCAATCCAGCAATTGCACTTATAGGTATGTATCCAACTGATTTGAAAATTAATGTCCATTACAATTTTGATTTTGAATATTTACAGCAGTTATCACCAAAAATGGAATCAGCCAAATACCCTTCTAAACATGAAAGGATGAAATACCTTATCATATGTCCACACAATGAAATACAATCTTATGATAAAAAGTAATGAACATGGCAACATGAATAAATCTTAAATACACATTGCTAAGTGAATAAAGCCAGTATGAAAAGATTACATATCACTCTATTTATATGACATTTTAGATGAGAAAAATCTATAAAGCAAAAAAATCTAGAGGCTTGTGGAGGGTCCACTAGATGAAACACAGGTAATTTTGCTTCCAAAGAGTGAAACAGTTCACTTGAACTTAAATTAAGAAGTCAAAGGATTATAGGATGGAATGCAAAATATTATAAAATAATCTAATTGTATTGCAAATGTATGATAGCACCAGATGTGGGGAGGAAAGGTACTAAACCAAGTGACTTTGGAAATAAGTGAAGAATATAAGATAAAATGAACTGTTTTAAGACTACACTATTAATGAAGTTATTTCTTACCCATGTATGAGTTAGCAATTCTAAACCACTATTCACACATAATAGGACTAGAAAATACATAAATGAGTTATAGACTTTAAGAGCTAGATTTCTTCCCATTTGAGAAATTATAATTAGGAGAGCACAGTTAGAATATACAACTTAATATCAAATTAGGTCAGAAATCACTCACTATGAACTCCTATTAAGCTTATTATTGTTGCAAATGCATAGTTATACAATAAATTACAGATATGTGTTTACACATAGGTTGTAACAAAGTTATATTTCTAAACTGTTTATTCTGAGAAAGCCTAGAAGCAATGAGAATGTCAAAAACTCATATCTTAGTTTCTAACAGTGATAAAAAAAATATTATTCAGAAAAATGGGTGATTATAATTGTTAGGATTGGAAATACACAACATAGTAAAGGACTTAGAAACTAACCAGTGCAATATGTCAACGAAATACAGAAGTCATGTCTGATGCATTGGTGTGCCGCAGTCTGGCTGGGCACAAATCACGAGCCACTGAAGCAGGAACAAACTTTATTTTTAAACTGCAGGAAAACACTTCACACAGCTCCCGGGGAATCCTCCCGAAGGCCAGGAGGCTTGTCCAGGAACCCCCAGCCGGAAATATCTCTCCCGGAAATCCCTCCTCCTGCACTTCCCCGACCAATGGGAACTCTCGGGGAATCCCCGGAAATCCCCAAGAGAACTCCAAAATAGTGTGAGAACTCAAAAGCTGTGGCAGAGGTGGATAGTAATGCCTCACCTGTCAATCAATACTGTTGGCAAAATGCCAGGGGCCATACAGACTAGGCGGTGGCTCTCAGCATTGGTGCATGTTATAATCCCAGTGGCTTAGGAGACTCAAAAAAAAAACATAAAAGATGCTGGGTATGTGTGTTGCTCAGTGGTTAAGCACCCCTGGGTTCAATCCCTGAATTCCTGGTACAAAAAAAATAAGTAGAAATATAGGAGCCAAATGAAGTTGTTCTTAATTTAAAAAAAAAAAAAAAAAAAGAGCTAGAATAATTTGAGAGCAAAATAAACTGAACTCTAACTTAAAAGGAAATATCTGTGGGTCATATTGATATAAATGAGTAATTGCATATGAGAAAATAGACAAATATTTATAGAGAAGAAATAAAAATAACTTATGTGCATACAACTTCCTTTAGAAGGTGGAACATAACATCCTGCTTGTTAAGTGTGGGCTGTGTGAAGTAACATCCTTCTAAAAAATAAAGTATAAAAAGAAGGAAGTGGAGTAACCTGACCAACACTGCCTTGGTTATGTGACTGAGGTTGACATCAACAATGAAAAGTCACCGTTAGTATAATATGATACTAGTGGCACTTGTGGTCTGACTTACCAAACCCGTTAATTCCGGTTAATCATGGTAATAATGAACTAAACATTAGTCAAACCCTTTGTGAGGAACTTTCTACAAAATAACTGAGCACAAAACTACCAAGGTCATGACAAACAAAGGAACTGTCACTATTTAGACATGATGACTACAATGTGATATTCAGCCATTAAGTGTGATAAATGCATCATACAATGCTATGATGTTAACATCAGGACAACTAATCATAATAAATACAAGAACTGTCTATATCATCTTGGAAATAGTTTTATAAATTTAAAACTCTTTAAAATTCTCCATTTCTTTTTAACAAAATGTGTAGTATTTTGTTAAAAAGAAATGGAGAATTTTAGCTGGGAAAAGGTTATTCTCCCTAGTTAAAGAATTACCTCACATTATTTTTCATTATAAAATGGACAAAATAATGTCTTTATGGTAGAGAAATGTAGGAGATGTGAACTTGCTATAGTGCTTAAATATTTTATTTTAAAAAATTGGACATTTTTTGAATACCATATACTTCCTGATAGGCTCCACAGAGAAGGACACAGCATTACTTTGCGATATTTCTGACACAAATATTTAATGAATGTAAGCCTCAGGAAACCATTGGACACATTCATAGTGAGTGATATAATGTTTTAAAACTTGTAAAATTTATTGAAGATATTAAATTGTAGCTAAAGGACTGCAAGATAAAGCTTTTTTTTTTTTTTTTTTTTTCCTTGATGGTAAAGTTTTACCGTGGATCTTTTGGAAATGTTTTTAAGTGAATTGTTTTAAGTGTGTGAAGCTAAGGATTTGAGCAGGGTAACTTGGGCAGAGTGGAAGAAGGGAATGCTTGTTATAGTGAGTTAATGTATTCTAGCAGAAGTAAAATAAAAACAACTCTTTCTAGAAACCTGGATTGGACAAGTCAGAGATGAGCAGGAATCGTGTCAGTAGTGTAATCGTTTAGAGTTTACAGTTTATCTAATGTGAAAGCACAGTGGTGACTCTGACTGTGATTAGAGCTTTCTTCTACTTCATGGTCCCAGACATAAGAAATCTTTCTACTCTCTTTCTTTGATGTTACCATGGTCAGCATATCTATAGAGAAAATAAGCATGTAAACAGTTACAGATAATAATATTTCTTTCAAAATTGATGATATTATTCATCTTTATAAAATATAAATCTGACATAAACACTTTCTAACTTTTAGGGAGTTTTGAAATTACTTAACAAAAGATTAGTCATGAATATCCTGATTAAGGAAGAAAGGTAGGACTCTGTAAATTTTTATCTGACTGTGAATTATTTGCAGAATTTTTTACTCTAAGCCATTTTCACAATTTGGTCATTATTTTCACCATCATTGGTTCCTTTTAATAAGGTTCTACAGAGACAAGATATAAAGTCACCTTTCTACAGTAGTGTTATTCTTTATTTTATCTTCAACATTTTTTTTTTGGTACTGTGGATTAAACACAGGGGTACTTAACCACTGAACCACATGCTTTCTCTCTCTCTCTCTCTCTTTCTCTCTGTTTTTTTTTAGGTGTTGATGGACATTTATTTATTTGTTTGTTTATTTCTTTATTTATATGTGGTGCTGAAATTGAATGCAGTGCCTTACACATTCAAGGCAACACCAGCTCTGCTCCTTTTATTTTTTATTTTGAGACAACATCTTGATAAGTTGCTTAGGGCCTCACTAAGTTGCTGAGGCTGTCTTTGAACTTGCAATCCTCCTGCCTCAGCCTCCTGATCCCCTGGGATTACTGGTATATGCCACCACACCTGGCTTATCTTCTGTATTTGTGGACTTTGGTAAATATGTTAGAAAACCCTTTTAGTTCACTCATGCTGTAAATAATCTGATGCTGGACAGTATTGAAGGTGTGATCTTACCACCAAGCACTGCACTTGTATTTCTGTGTTTTAAGCCAGTTTGCTTTTCTCCAATCCTATGATCTTTTACTGAGAATGTTGGTACTGTAGATTTCTTGCATAACCCAACTACAACCTGTTAACTGAGTTATTTGACTTTGCCCTGAGCTTTGCAGGCCTCCTGTGGCTGGTTGTAAGAGGCACTGGAAAAGGAGAAAAATGCATTCTGTCAGAGAGTACTGTAAAGAGAAATAACAAAGACACCTTGAGACTCATATTCAATTAACCTTCCTGCCTCCCAGCATTTTCATGGCAAAACCACTAACTTCCACAAAAGTAATAGTCAATTCAACAAATATTTACAGAACTCCTTGTGGTGGAGTTGCAGGGAGCAAGGATACTTTGCCAAGGTTAGGAGGGGAAGAGGAATGGTAAAAAAAAGGGACTGATGAGTGAGGAGCCAGAGTCTAAAAGTCTGAATTTTTGAGTTAAATAAAATGTGTCTGAAGGTTTTTAAGCTCCCTCATTAACCTGTGGACTCTTAACAAGTTAACTTCTATAATTATTTTTCTCATTCAGACAAAACTAAAGAGATTTACATAAAACTAGTATTAACTATATAAAAGTACATTTTATTTTTTTAGTTGTAGATGGTTAACAACAATAAAAATTACATTTTAGGAAAATGGATAGAATGAATAAATGTACTATTTTAAATTCATTGTCTAGTTTCTTGGGATTGGGAATGAGAATTGAATCAAGCCAGTTCAAGCAAGCAAATTGGAGTTTAGAAAAATGAGAAAAACTTCCCAAGAGGAAATAGGTCATATAAGTTGAGTTCAGTAGGAATCAAAAGTCCTGGTTGTCTGTTAACTTATCCATTCACCCACAGGTTAGCTGAAAAAGTGTCTTCATGATATGCCAGATTATAGCATTCTTTGTTTGAACTTCAGTCTAAGAAGGGCTATCAAGCATTAAATAGCAAATTATATACTAATATAATATTAAATAACTGGTTTAAACAGGCACAAAACACAGACAAGAGGTGATAAGGAAAAGTTCAATGGAGAAGTGAGCACCGTGTTGGATCTTAGGGATGACAATAATGGTACGAGAGGCACTGAATGGGGATGAACTTGTTCAATGCTAATTATGGGGAGCACAAAAATACTAGATAAATATAAAAGTATTAAAAAAATAATGCATAAACCAGAGGGATGTGGTTTGTGAATAGAACAGAAGTTAAGTTTGTATGGAGCAGAATGCAAAGAAATCTGCACAGGTAAACATTTATTTAAGGAAAAAAAATGAAGTCTGAAGAATGAACCCTGGGGCATAGCAACATTTGAAATTTAAGAGGAAAAAATACATTAATCAATGAATGATGAAAATATGACATTTTTGGGTAAAAATTAATAAGGAGTATGTGAAAACTTAAAGAGAAAATAAGAAAGTAATTCAAGAATAGAACTTGGTCATCTATTTCAATTGTTATTAAGTAATGTTCCTTACAAGACAAGTAAGAAGGAGACAGATAGATACTGAGAGTGAATTTAGCACAGATGGATATTCCTGGCAATTTGGAAAGATTGGTTTAATTGGTTGATATGGGTAAAAAACTCTTATCATTTCCAGAGAGAGTAAAGTGGAAGCATTAAATACAGGGAATATTAAAAACCTTTTGAATAAATTTTGTTGTAAAGTTGGGTTATATACTTTTATTCCAAGAATAGCACAGAAATGTGACGGTACATAGAGGAAAGAGAGAGATTATAGCATGCATATATGTTGAGGATAATAATCTCCCATCTTTGACTAGACTGAGAAGGAAGCATTAATAATGTTAGAGCTTCAAGTCAGAGACCAATTAACAAAGGTCTAGGATAAATGTGATGTTGGGACTGAAATAAAGCAGCAGCATTGGAGAGGGAGGAAAAGAGAATACTAGTAAGACAATATGCAGATAGAGTGAGGATGGTTTGGAGATTGGCATTAGAGATAAACTGGTAAATACACTGTTGCAGTAATTGCTTATGTGACTGTTGTATGTATATTTCAGATAGAGAACATGGAAAGTAAGTAGTAATGAGTGTCAGTTGGAGTAGATGCCTGGTTCATCACAATCTTACCACCTCAGAAATCAACCTCACTCTACCTAGGTGAGCTTAAAATGGTCAGGTGTCGCTTAGCTGGCTTAGAGTGAACAAAAAGTATTCCTCATGATTTTTCAGACTGAAACTAGGGAACAAAATTGGTCAACACCTTGATGCTGAATTCCCAAAACTTGTATTGTCTATGCCACCCAGTCTATGGTATTCTGTTATAGCATCCTGAGTAGATGAAGAAAGAAATTGACACTGAGACTGGTGGTCTACGAACAATAGTAAAATGTGAAGGCAGCTTGGGAACTTGGTAATCAGTAGAGACTGGAAGAGTTTTGTTGTACATGCAAGAAAAATCAAAACTTCTGAGAAGGTACAGCTAAAAATGATTCTGAGAAGAGCTCAGAAAGAAAATAGAACTCTCGAGAAAACTTCCATGTTCTGGGATATTTATGCATTCCTATATAAATATAAATAATTATGAATAAAATGTTGGTAAAAATATGAATGGTAAAATATCATTCTGATGAGCTCTCAGACAGAAATGAAGAATGTATTATTAGACAATGAAGAAAAGGCAATCCTTATTATAAAGTGGTAAAGAACTTGGCTGAATTGTGTTTGTGTCCTAGTATTGTCTGGAAGGTAGAACTAACAAACAATAAAATTGAATGTTTAGCTGGGGAAATGTCTATGCAAAGTGCTGAGCAGCTTCTCATGGCTGCCATAGTAAAATGGGAGAAGAAAGAAATTAATTGAGGGTAGAATTGTTGATCAAAAAAAAATCAAAATTTTAAAGATATGGAAGATTCTCAGACTGTCCATATTGCAAAACATGAGAAAGTATGTTTGGGAGAAACTGTTAAGAATGTGACAGACCAACCATTTGATGAGGGAGATTAGTGTGGGTATAAACCAGGGACTTAATCAGTCACCCCAGCAGGAACACTGCCAGTTTGAACTGAAAAGAATGGAACTGAATGGGTTGAAGTCAGAAGGAAATGATGAAGTGACTCTAACAGATTTCTTGAACTTTACAGAATGGGGCCATTAAGTTAATTTTTTTGAAACCTGTGCTATTTTACAATGCAAGAGAATCATGTTCCTAGTGGAAATTTAAAAATCATCAGGACTGCATGCCCAGTTTACAAAGAAAGGGGGATGATTGCCTGAATATCAGTAGACCAGATGGCCACTGCAAACTCCTGGGGATGTGACTTCCAACTGGCAGAGTGATGGTGACAGAACCACCATCCCAGTGTGTCTGGAAAGCAAGGCCTTTACCCTAGTAGATCCAAAATTGAGATCCTCACCGCAGTGGGTATGGAAGGCAAAAGAGAATCACGTTTGAGGCTTAACATCACATGGAGCTTGACTTGCTAGATTTTGAACTTGCTTGGGAACTACTGTCTCCTTGTTTATTCTTATTTCTCCCATTTGGAATGGGAACTTGTGCTGATGCGTGTCCCACCATTATATTTTGGAAGTAGATAATTTGTTTGGTTTTACAGGTGCACAGCTGAAGAAGACTTCTGTCTCAGAATCAATCATATTTCTCTGTTCTCACCCGTATCTCATTTAGGTGATATTTTAAACTTTGGAAATGATGCTGGAACAAGGTAAGAAAGCTAAAACTAAAAATAAGCTAAAACTTTTGCAGCTGTTGGGATGAAATGAATGTATTTTGCATGTGGGAAGAATATAAATTTGGTGGGTACAGTGCCAGAATGCTATGGATTGAATGTTTATATCAACTATGGTTTCAGTGTGCCTCCTCTGGAATGCAGGTGAGAGTATTGACAGGAGGATCCGTTGAGAAACAATTAGGCTACAAAAGGCTACACCTTGTGAGTGAGGTAAGGATCTTTACAAAGATGCTTCTTTCAGTATTCAGGTCACTTGCACTTTTACCTTCTGCCATGTGAGAACAGTGTTCCTCTCCTCGAGAGGATGTAGCATCAAGGAACCATTTTGTAAGAAGACAGCTGCCTTTCACAGATAACAGAAACTGCTAGTATCTTGCTTCTGAGTTTAAAAGCCACCAGAATTGTGAGAAATAAACTCCTATTCTTTATAAGCTTCCCATTCTCAGGTATTTTCTCATAGCAGCACAGATTAAAATAGTACTCCATCCCATTCATATTTTGAAGCTCCAATCTCCATTGTGATGGCATTCGGATATGGGACCTTTGAGAGATAATTAGGTCATGAGGGTAAGGGCTTCATGAATAGGATCTGTGCCCTCACAGGAAGAGGAACAGAAGAGATAATCCTCCTGTCCCTCTCCATCATGTGACAATACAGCAGGAGGGAGGCTGTCTGCAATCATCAGTAATCAACACATTTGATGTCCTGATCTTGGGTTTTCCAGCCTCCACAATGTCAGAAATAATTTTCTGTTGATACCCACCTATTCTGTGGGGTTTGTTACATAGACTGATGTCTGCCAGAGAGACTAAGATGATGAACATCAGGAGCTGTTTGTAACTATCTTTAATACTCTTTGATGGCAGTGGGGTTTTATTAGACTTAATAAAACAAGCACATAGGAAGAAGCTTGAAGAACAAGAATACAGACACATGACTGTAGTTAGTCCTGTCACTCCCCAATACATTACTAAAATCTCTCTTTGACATGAGTTCATTAAAGTGGCATTTCTCTGTTATCTAAAGAGGATGTGCTATTGAGCAGTAAAACCTAATCCAAATTTTGCAAATACTTTAAAATGTCTAGCAAATTTTGGAAATTCAGACTGGAATTCATGAGTGGTTTGGAACTGCAGTCTTACCCTTTGGACTGTAGTTAAAAGCAAGGATTATGTATATTAGGTTGGTAGACATAATTGAATATAGAATATAATATTTATTTAAAATATGTTGATTGAATAAAGTTCAGTTTACTAATGCTCACAGAAGATATTAAGAAAATTAATCAAAGAAATAAAGGATATCAAAAGCATAGTAATAGAAGGTAAGATGCTGAGCATTTGGGGGAAGGAAAGATAGTCAATTACTTTGGATTTTTTTAAAAAGAAATTAACTATAATGATCACAATTACTAAAACCACTGGGTTAGATATTTGATAGATTCATGATTTTAGAGAAAACAATCTTAGTTTAACTAGTAGGTGTAGGTAAGGGGATGGGGTTATTGGGTTAAGTTAGTATGTGCATCAACAGAGAGACAGTAAACAAAAGGTACATTTTTATGTGAAAAATGGTAATTAGAGAGAGGACTTGGGTAGAAGAAAAGGATCTTAATTAGTGGCTCTTGAGCATATTTCTTGATAAAAATAGAAGAAAAGGGGAGGAGAGGTTTAAGATGCAAACCAATAAATGATAAAGCAAAAGTCATGAGTTCTCATAAAGTTAGAGAGACATACCGAGGTTAAAAATAAAAGTGGGGGATATCTCTGTTTCAAAGACTACAAATAAGGAAAAAGGGACCAGGTACAGAAACAAGAAAACCATGATGAGGTTTTAGGTCAGCCAAAGCAGCAAACAGAATTATCCCGAAATGAATATGAGATGCCGGTTCTTTCTTTTCTTGAAATTTACCTTTGGTTTCCAACTGATTTCAAAAGTATAAAACACCAGGAGACTGAGCCATAAGACGTACATTAGGTTTAGAGAGAAAATACTGGAATTGGCTTTGGATCTATATTTTGAAGAGGATGAAGCTGACTTCCACACCACAAGGAAAGCTTTGATTTTCTTTCTGGAAATAGCTTTTTAGAATCTCACCTGATATATGAATAGGAGCAAAGGACTATTAATTTGCTGAAGAAAGTTTTTTTTTTTTCTCATAATTGACTACTGAATTTGAAGGAAATGGGTAGCTTCTATAGAGCAATCAACTTTTCACTGCCCCATCCTCCTGATAAGGAATTTCTGGAAATAATTACTGCCCTCATTTACAACAAAATAATATTACCAGGTTTGGGATACCAGAAATATTTGCTTCAGAGAATTTTCAATAAATATGTAAGTATATAACATTACCATCCATTTAAAAGTTATGGATCACCTTCACGTTTACTGCTGGTCCTTTGTTTGATCCCTGAATCAACAGAAACACACATTTGCTCTCCAGCTTATGACTCTGATACACAGAGACATTGTAATTGCTCCACATTCCTGAGTAATCATTTTCTGATGGGTTTATTGCCACCTCTGCCTTATCAGGGCATGGCACTGTTACGGGCCCTGGTGATAAATTACCCTTTAGAGAGGGATAAGACAGTGCCACTTTAACAAGTGCAATAAAGCACTTTTTATATTGGGAGAGTTCAGTGCATTTCCCATTCATCATACACCCTCAGTGATTTTACACAGATTTTACACTGTTGATTAGCTCATTAGTGGGGTTAATTGGATACATTAACTGGCAGAATTACAGCTTGACTATGAACCAGAGGCTGCTGTGTTATAAATGACAGACAAACCACAGACATGCATGGCCAGCCTGAAGGAAGTTCTTCTCTTTGATTAACTTTCATTAAATTTTAATTCTTTCCTCCTCCCCACTCTTGTAATTGACTCCACATGAATATTTCCTAAGAATTGGATAAGTGAATTGATGGCATTGATATACATTTTCAAATCTTTTTTTCTCTTAGCATCACTTTTTCTGAAAAATGATAAAAAGTGTAGTTGTGAAAAGCAATAGAAATAATCAAGAAGAAAACAAGAAATTATTATTGTTTCAAAATCCAGTAAATCATTCTCTTACAAATACCATGGTTTTCCTGAATATGTGAAAATACATAGTATGTATTAATCATTCTGTCATAGGCTGCACATCAGAAACACATGGACAATACTTAAACATACAGATTTCTAGAATCTACCACAAACCTATTGAATAAAAACTTCTGGGGTAGGTCCAGGTATTCTTATAATTAAGAAACTTGCCAAGTGATTCTTACACAGTGAGTTTGGCTCTATGGTAAAAATAACATGTCATTTGGAATTAACTATCATAAAATGTGGAGTACTCACATAATATATTACTATAAAGAAGTGTGTTAACATTAGAAGACCAACATTCTCTTAGAAATAAAATAAAATTAAAAATATTTGTAGATCAAATTCTCAACTAAATACAGGTTCTAAACAGTTGCTGAATTCTCTGTGAAACTCTTCTTCCATATGTCCTTTCATTTTTAAATGTCTACCTGTTGTTGTTGACTTTATAAAAGGGTATTTTTAGTTTTATTTCTTTCTTAAAAAATCATATTTGCCTCAATGGAGACTGTTAGGAGGGAGAAGATGTAAAAGTTACATTTGTTTGTAATTTGTTCAAGTGTCAGGTGAGAAAGTGGTTGACAGTGGGAAGAAGGCCAGACTCCCCATATGGAATCTGGTTTTCATTATAATTTTGTTACTTATTTTTTAGAGAACTTGAAAGGTTCCAATTTCTTAGTCCACCATTTATTATTCATAACTTGGAAATCAGTCAAGAGTAGCCATGAAGATTAAATAAAATTGCACTTGATTCTATGTGCATTTGTGAGAATGGTCCAAGTTGGAAAGGGAGAGTAGTAGTCTCATCCATTAGGTAGGTGATTCACAAATATAGGACAGTTTTCTGTACTAGATATAGTATAGAAAGATTTAGAATTTTTCCTAGGAATATCATGTACAAACTGGGGAAACAACAAGAAGTCTGGGATGAAATGAAACCTGTTGATGGTTATAGCTAACTTCACGTGGGCCTGGGTCTTTCGGACAGAGAAGAATAGCATATGTATAAACTGTCAGCTGTGAAGACAACCCACTGAACAAGAAGACAGAGATACGCAGTGTTGGTTTGCAGTTAGAGAAAGATTAACAAGAATAGAATGAGGAATAAGGAAAAGGAAGCACAACATCATTTTTTTTCTGTGAGTTTTCAGAAAAAGGAAAGCCAAGAGTTGCAGAAAGGAGAGAGGAAAAAAATGATATGTTATTTGTGAACAGAAGAAAGAAATATTAGGAAAAAAAACTATCTAAAATATACAGGAACAATTGCCCACAAATTTTGTGTAACAAAAGCTTTGATATATGATTTGAGCCAAACCCAAATGATGTGTTTACAGTGATCCTAAATTCTGGAATTTAGCTTTTGATTTGCTTCCATATAATGATAAAATTTTATTTATCTAAACAAAGTATCATTAAAGATTGCTACTGAAATTCCACCATGCAAGTAAAGATAAATAATCCCACTGGTTCTCTATAAGAGTGAAGATTTTAAGACACATTTTTGTGAACGAAACACTGTGATGTGTTTAGGTGGCCTGGAACCCAGGAAATAGCAGATCAAGTTTCACACATCCGTGAACATGTCCACAAATATGTTTAAGAAATTTTATTTGTGACATGTCATAACTTTTAAGAAAAAAAAATATTTGTTCAATTTGGAGAAGGATTCCCTGAGGCATTTATTTTTCATTCTTAAATTATGCATTTTTATTTTTAAATACATTAATGAGTTTTTTGGTAATAATTACCAAAAATATGACAATGTTATCTCTTAAAATTCAAGAACTAAAAACAGTCCCATTACACATATTAAAATAATCTCAGTGTTGTGAGAGCCAAATAAAATGTAATCTATTAAATAAAGACTTGTCTGTTCAACCAGGTTCTCTTTTCTATTCTTCTATAATGTGCTTTTTGTGCACCTTATGGGGTACTTATCTTATTTTCCCTTCTGCCATAGTTATTTGCACATGAACTTTATTTTCTTTTCAAGATGATCTTTTTCTGGAGAGGAGAGACTATGTTTAATAAATATGAAATAGCCACACATCTAATTGTTGTAATTCTTATAATACACATAAAGGTCTGTGGAAAACAAAGAGTGATTCAACCAGAACTCGGATTGAGAGAGACATTGCATCTGTCTTCAAAGTTCATATAATGAATTCCACAGATCTTTCAGCTTGGAGCAAAATGTATGAATATACATTAGTATCAGATTAACTATTTTTATATTGTAGAGGAGTCTAAAATGACTCTAAGTAACGGTCAATAAATGCATATTGTGAAGGATATTGAAATAGGGAAATAAAATATTTTGTTGAGTGTATTGTAGGTTATTTTTGGCCATGCTGAGAAATGAAAGTACCTTGAAGGAAAATAGACTAGACACAAATTGAACAATGTATTGAAATGAAATCACAAAGTGAAACAAAATATATGTTTAAATATGCAAAGTGTAGGAGGGAATATTGCTTTAATATTGTTCTGAAAAGCAATTGAGAACCAATGAAGAACACCAAAGAGCAGGAAAATGTTGAAAATGTATTTAGAATATAAAATATCTCCCCTTTTATTTTTCTAGCCACAGATTCTGAAAAGCCTCACTATTCTTTGTCTTCCCCACTGGAGCTCAGACCTCCTGACTCATATTAGCACAGTACGAAAGCCAATCATGTATGACAGGAAGAGCATTGGGAAAGGAACCCCGCCCCTACGGCTAGTGGGGACTGCAAATTATCCAGATGCTTTGCACCTGAGATAGGCCCAGGCTGGAAATTGATAGCCATACACAAATCACAGTTTTGAGTATCTTCTAGAGAGGTGTGACTTCCTTCATTTGTTGATTGTACACTCATTACACTTCAGCCATGGGGGTCAACTTTCAATCTCAGGTGGAGTTGTCATTGCTCAAAACTATCAACCCTTTCTTTCTAAGCCCAGAATCTATCCCATATTCATTTCTAGCTATTGGCAAGAATGTATCTCCACACTAAGCAAGTAAGTACCATGATGATTGCCTGCCAAACTTCATTTTGTTGCATCTTGAGACCTCATTTCAGTTGAACTACATTGAAGTTGTCTCAATATGTAATCTAAGTCATCACAACCATTAAATACTATAACCTGGGGAAATTAAGTCAATGTCACATAAATTAAACTATTGAACAACTCCTTTTTAAACCTAACATGCCCATTTCACCGAGCATGTATATCAGCAAATTAAAACACTACATAGAAATAGAGCACATGGATTTGTCTTTTATAGTAATATCAAAAAACATACACATGGAAATGTACATACTTGTGATAGTAACAAAAATCAAACTGACTAGGTGCAATCTGGAATCTGACATTTATACAGAAATAATGTACCTTTTGAACAACTTCATAGTCTACCATATGTTTTACCCCATACTAGATACTCCATAAATATTTGTAGCAAGCTAAGTATATTTCTTTATGCCAGAAATTATTTGCAAACATAAATTAGGAGCAGAAATAAAGCAGGTCAGGCTCATATAATAATTGAACAGCTGCAACTGAATCAAAATTCAAAATACAGTATTAGTTTCCAAAAACACAATATGCTGATAATGGAATGTATGTGAATTTCTTTCACCTGGTTTAAGTAGTTAGGTTAGTTGAAATGTATATTATAGTTTATTTAGTCATACTATATAGTTCAATTACAGTATAGTAGAATTTAGGTATAGCATAATTAGTAAGAGTAACAAAACAAATAATATATGTATGTATATGTGTCTATCTTTCTGTGTCCATCTTTGTTTTCACTACATGATGTGTAACTCTGAACCCAGGACAACACACAGATTTATGTTTACTTAACAATTCTGATTTATTAGGAATGCATTCTTAAAGGGTTTCTTTGAAAAAGATCATGAACCTGAGTTTGGACTCAATAGAAAAGTTTCAAATTGAAGTGTCAGTATCTGCCACAACATGGAGCTTGGGGGATAAAGGTAGATTGTGTGCAGTGTAGCCCTGTTTCTATATTTGAATGAAACTGTATATTAGCTCTGTTTAGTATTTGAGAAAAAATTGTTGGTTCCAAGAAATATCAATAGACAAATGGATAGATACTCCTATAAAACAAAATTTCATTTCTTTCACTGAATTTGTATTAGAAATAAAATTAAATTAAACCATGCCTTAGTAGAAAAGTATTGGACATTGCCATTTTAAAATAAATCTCTATTCTTAAGCTGTTTGAGTGGTAAATATAGCTTGGATGTAAAAGACCTTTAATGTCAAAAGCATTTATGGTATTGTATATGCACCAGGCTCAATTTGGGAATTCAAACTTAAATTAGAAACACTTGTTCTGAAGGATTTATCATTTGGTAGATGCTCTAGGCCACAAATACTGCCAGCCCAAGAAAGTGTAGAAAGTTTAATACAAACAATATTAATGAAACTGACATTTGACAGTGTTATCTACATATCTATAGGTCAGCATAAATACCCACTTGCAGTTCTATGAGACACTAGAATTAGAACACTCAGCACAGGTGGATAATAATTCAGACAGACGTGAGACCAAAGAGTCATTTTATGTATTTTCCACTCCAGTGTTTTTATATAGAATCATGAATGCCTCTGTCTTTTATAGCTGGCTTCTTCCTGCCCTGCATCATAGTGCTCCTTGAAGACTGCTAGTGAATGAACAATTTTGATTCTATTCCCAGGGTAACATCTGTAGGAAAACAACTCAGGCAGGTATGATCAGTTATGCAAGAAAATGCTACTTTCTTTTTATCTCCAGAAAGTCATTTGAAGCGTGATTATGCAGCATCTTCCAAAATGTTATTGGGTGGTTCTTTTCCTCTTAGAAGATGTGGTTCTGATGACCTTGATTGTCTTGAGGAAAACAGGTTGTGATTAGGTCATTGTGGTCTCTCCTTGGAAGGCAAATTTCTGGATGAGACTTATTTTCACTACAGAGTGTTAATGTAAAAGAGAAAAATGCCACAAATACTTGAAATAAAATGGCATGCATGCAGCACACAAACCTGGAGTTTATCTTCCCCACAATAGATTTAGCTCTTCAAAACAACCTTTTCAAACTTTCCACTATCTTTCCCTATTAATTGAACTCCTTCCCAGTGAAAATTACTGTGTTTTGCTATGCTAATTATATTTCCCTTTTGTTTTGTCACCTTGTAAAAATTATATTCTTCATTAGAAATATAGGAGTACTGAATATTTTAAGCACTGACATATTGTCTCTTTACTACCTTTGTGTGTTAACCATTTTATAGTATAGTTGTTTATGATGGAATTATTTAAATTCCATTACATGTCTTAGTTGAGAGTGCTTATCCTAGCTTTATAGAGTTCCATGATCTCATTTTATATACATCTGCTCACATTTGAATTATTTTCTCAATGGGAAAACCTTTTTCTCAATGGGGAAACCTTTAATTTGGTCTTCTCTTTACTCCAAGAGATCTCCTCTGGGTTGTTTATTTTGCACTTGGCTTTAAAAATTGGCTCGGTCCCCTTCTTGACCCTACTCTGAGACTCAGATTTTTACTTTATGTATTCAATCAGCTAGACTCATTCATTGTCTTATATGTCTCCAGTAGAAAACTACAGTGAGAGATTGATGGGCATGAAGAGAAAGCTGCCACTGTATTAAATCTCTGCCTCCCTCTCCATTATGCTCTGGTTAACAATGGCTGTTTCCTTTAAGAAAGTCCATATTTCTGGTTGGGCAGCTCCCTCTGGGAGATGGAAATCCTATGGTGTTCAATCCTAGGAAATCGAGGGGTCACCAGTTGCTGCCAATCCATCAAATGCTTCATATTCCTTCTTGATAAAGTTGTCCACACAGTTGTAAATCATCTTTTATTAAATCTTCCAATTGCCTGTTTTTCAGTATGTCAACTATTTTTCCCCCTAGAAGGGTGTCTGGATTCATGTTCTGTCCACCATTACAACATTAGCAAAGACTAATTGGAGAACAAATGAAAAAAAAATGGAGTCTCAGTGCCGCAGTCTGGCTGGGCACACAATCACGAGCCACCACACAGCTTGTAGATTCAAACAGCAACTCTTTATTCCCGAACTCACACCAGCCGTCTACAATCACGTTCTGGGGAAATCCACGTTCTCTGCTCAAATCCACATCCACTGGGCTTCTGTCTCCCAAAAATACTGTCTGAATCCCCTGAGAACTCAAGGGGAACTCAGGCAGCAGGATACGCCCTATTCCTAGCAGGAATAATCTTAAACCTGGAACGCCCTAAACTGATTATCCTAAACCAGGAACACCCTAATCCGCCCTGGTCCTTGAGCAAGGTCACCTACATTCAATGTCACTGCAACACGGGGTACGCTGGCAAGGAAATTGTCATACCTACTTGGCTAATGGCTCCCAGCATCTCAGTAAAGAAATAGAAGGTACAGAGAAGAGACAAATGAGAATTGTAGAATGAGAAGACAAAACCATTGGGGAAACTGAGTAGTAAGTGTATTATTGTTGTATTATTCCTAACATCTGCATGTGAATCCAACATAATAAATAAAAAGTGTAATTTTAAAATTCTATTTTGCAAGAAGAAACTTGCGATTATACTTTGGAATTGTTGCTGCAAGTATAAAAATGTTTCAAAGCAATAACTTTAAACACAAAACCACAGTATTAACATATCTTCAAAATTCTTAACAATTGTCTGCTTTTATAACATATAATCTGCCTCTCAATAGCTAGTTTCTTTTTTTTAGTTTATTATTATAATACATAATAGTGGAATTCATTGTTACGTATTTATATGCACACACGATATAATAATATATTTTATTTGGTAAATGTACTTTTATTAGAATAATTGGCTGTGTTTTTCTTCCAATTATGAAGCAATCAGTTGCAATACTTTATATATTAGGAATACTGAATGCTAATCATGACCAGACTATGTAGGGCCTTTGTGAACCTGGAATGGACTGAATTTTATTATAAATGTGAGTCATATTGAGAGTAAAGTCAAATTTGGGTTAGAATTAGAATTTTATCTTTGTTTATGCTATCCTTTGCCAAATAATATTTTTCATGTTATGGAAGTGATTCTCTGAGGATTTTTATTTGTGATTTGAGCTTACCTAAATTGCTTAGGTCGCTTCTCTATGCAGATTATAAAAGCATTCTGATTCATTCTTCTAACATGTTTTTAAATTCACATTTAGAATTATAATGCATCTAAAATCAATTTTTTATATATCATGAAGTGAATATTTATATTTATTTTCTTTAAATAGAATATTAGGCTTACTAGAATCATTTTTGGAATATTCTTATTTGAAAATGTGTTTATTATTATTATTATTATTATTATTATTATTTCTACAGTGCTACTCTGATCAATCTCTTCGCTTTCTATCTTTTCCATTGACATCTTAAACTTTTGCTACACAAATAAAAAAAAAAAAGGCAGGTAACTTTGTACTATTCTTTTAAAATATTTATTTGGCAATTTCTTACTCTTATACAATCCATATAAATTTCAGAATCATTTGATATATTTTTTTAAAAAGTTCTTCATGATTCTGTTTGACATCAATTTAAATTTATGAGTTTGTATGTCTTGATGACTCTTCTTATAATCTTAACGTTTTTCTTTCATTGTTTTGATTTTTTTCAGGTATCTGTGTTCAAAAGTACATTTCATATGTCATTGATAAAATTTTTTAAATAATTAGTATAATAAAATTGTATTAATACTAAAAAATAAGCTGGAAAATTATTCATGATGTTTTGTGATGATCTTTTCAAAGTGTGAAGGATATAGCTATCCATTGAACACGTGTTCAATTTCATATATAAAACTACCTGAAATCTTTTCTCATAAAGTTTTGGAATGTTAAATATTTGCTCTCCTTTTAACTAGTTATTAAAATATTCATTTTCCTGCAAAATCATTAAAGATGTCATGCATTTGCTGGAATTATCACTTATAATAATTGAAATCACTTGTTCTGTGATTTCTAACCACTTTCTCACTCCTCTTTTTTTTAATTTTTTTTATAAAAAGACTTGCTCTATTTAAGGAAAGAAGTTGACTCTATTCAGAATTTTGCACTAATTTATTTTCAACTGAAAGTTAATCTAAGTTTTTATTATTCCTTTCAATTTTAACAGTTTATTATTTTTCTACTTTATAAACTAATAACACACATATTTTCTTGTTTTTATTTTATTTATTCTAATTTGTTATATATGACAGCAGAATGCAATTCAATTTATAGTATACAAATAGAGCACATTTTTTCATGTCTCTGGTTGTACACAAAGTAAAGTCACACCATTCGTGTTTTCATATGTGTACTTAGGGTAAAAATGTTCATCTGGTTCCACCATCTTTACCACCCCATTTCCCCTCCCTGCCTCTCCCTCCTCTTTGCACTAGCTAAAGTTTGTTTCTCCTATGCTGCCTCTACCATCCCCATTATGAATCAGCATCCTTATATCAGAGAAAACATTCGGCATTTGGTTTTTTTGAGATTGGCTAACTTCACTTAGCATTATATTCTCCAACTCCATTCATCTATCTGCAAATGCCATGATTTTATTCAATCTTAATGCTGAGTAATATTCTATTGTGTATATATATATACCACATTTTCTTTACCCATTCATCTACTGAAGGGTATCTAGCCTGACAAAAGAAAATATTTAAGTCAATACAGTTCTTTGTCTATAAGAATCTTCCATAAATTATCTTTTAAAATCTCTTTTTTAATTCACAGATGATTTCAATTTTAAATTTGTTTAATTTTAAGCTTATTTTTGTTGCTAACTTTCTTAATTTATTACTTTAACATCTGAGTACATGGCCTCTAAAATCACTGCTTTTAACATTCACAGATGCTATGTTTGCTATCCAAGTACAAGATCTATTTTTGGAGACAAAGGCATAAAAGAAGAACATATTTTTTTCTGTTTGTTGCTTCAGACGCTCTTTTACCTTTGTGTTTACATCCAAGTTTTCAAATTACTTTTTCTCTTCTCATGAAGTGACAGTGATTGTAAGGATAGGGAAGGGAGACGTGGGGAAACAATACAGCCTACATCAGATGCTTCGTAAACTGATGTACTGTCATTGCATTCCCACGGCTATTCTGTGATTCCTTCTGAATAATGTGATTTTAGCTGCTTCCTAGTTCTGTCTGAATTGATGTTTCCTTTTATTGCTGTTAGCTAACATGTTATTCAAATTCAAACCATTATTATATTTCTCTCTTTTCTGTTTCTGATCAAACCTTATTAGCACACCTGATTCCTACTCATTTCATTGCTAGTTCCCTTAAGGTATAACCAGCAGCCTTCATGCTTTTAGAAAGGGGAAGGGGGCACGATTAGTTTACTAAGAGCTGACACCTTAAAGGCATAATGTTAAAATATCTATAAATCAAAACTCATAAAATACATTAACATTTTAAGCAAAAATGTCCCAAAGGTCACTTAGAGGAGGATGGATATAAGCTTTTCTTTCCAAAGACCTCCTATCATTTCTTTTTAAATATTTTCCTCTTTGATATTTTGGCAAGGGACAAATGTGCCATTATGTATCTGCTTTAGAAAAGCCATTTTAAACAACTAATGTGAGAAAAATCAATGTGAACTCACAATCCATTTCAAGTACCATTATAGTAAGTTGTCTATCTTCGTATAATATATGCATCCCTCTTCAAGATGCTTACAGAAATGTACTACATTTATAAAAGATACAGTTGATGTGAAACTATTGATCTTACAAAATGTAAAGGATAGGAGGCGTATTACTAAGTGGACATAATTTCTAAAAATTGCTTAGTGAAAAAGCCAAGAAAAATGTATTTCTGGAATATTCTCTCCTATAATTTTATCCATACCCATAAGGAATGGTCATTAAACAGCAGCCTGACCAATATGAAAAACACAAAGGCACACAAGCATGAACACAAACAAAGAAACCCTCATATGTTTGAATGTACTCAGATGTACACTTGCATACACAGAGTTGTGCCCATTCACACTCACTCTCTTACGCAAATGCATGTATACACAACACACACACACACACACACACACACACACAGAAGCTCAATATTTTTATCTTTCATGGCCTTGTTAGTAGCTCTTTTCAAACTGAAATTTGCATAAAAAGAATTTGGGAATGCATAAAAACATTCTATATCACTAGATATTTAAGAAACGGGGATTAAGAATTTGCCTTTTTAAAAACACCTGTTGCTTCAATGCAAGGGCTTCCTAAAATTTTATACCTCTCATATGTATGCAAATAAACTTTGATAAAATCACATGATTGGTGTCTGAAATGTTACTTTTTATCCTGTTATTCTTTTATTCATCAAAATCTTAATAAAGTTTTCCTCATATTACACACATTAAAATCAAGAAATAAAAGACATTACATAATAAGCTCTTTTCCAGACACATTCAATTACTATGGAATTTTGCCCAAATCCTATTTTTTACTGAACCTCAGTTTCACATCTGCAAAATGGAATAAGTTTCTTTCTCTTTTTCATAATCCCAAGCATGTGAAATGAACTAAAATCTATGAATAATATTTTTAACTATAAAACATTATACAACACTACTATTTTTAAAACCTCACATTAATATACTTTGAGAATTTTCTTCCTTACCACTCATAGTCAAAAAAATTATAAATGTATATTGTTTCCTCATTCCAAGGGCCAATATATATATATATATAGATATAGATATAAAACTATTTATATATTTATATATATATATATATATATATATATATATACATATATATATATATAGAGAGAGAGAGAGAGAGAGAGATAAAACTATTTATATATATATATATATATATATATATATATATATAAAGCATACTAATAGGAAAGCTTTCTACAAATATTCTAACATAAAAGGGGAGTATCCCTTTTTTCTAGGAGATAGAGGACAATTTTTACCTCAGCCAATAGTCAGATACTAGACTAATTACAGATATTAGACTAATCAGAACTTTAATGTATTTAGAATTGAACCTCTTTCTATGTTAATAATTACAACTATATCTATATTTACAAAATTTTAGGGGCTGGGATTGCAGCTTAGTGGTAGAGTGCTCACCTCGCATGTATTAGGCATTGGGTTTGATCCTCAGTACCACATAAAAATAAATAAATAAAATAAAGTTATCATGTCCATCTACAACTAAAAAGTATTTTTTAAAAATTTAAACTAAGAGATGGACACATATTTTCTTAAACTACTATTAACTGGTGATGTAACCACAATTTTTACATTTCTATATTAAGAAAAACTACGACTGTTTTATCTTAATTACTCCCACTCCTAAAACTTATAGATTTGTTTATCTTAATTTTCACAGTGATTCTGATGATTCCAAAAATCACATTGTTATTAACTTTGGCTAGCAATATGTCAAAGATTGCACAATAATTTCCTATTTCTGCCAACTTATGCAGAATCTATTTCTCTACACTTTGACTCTGAATATGTCATGTGCCATGTAATTAGAATTAATAGAATGCAATGAAAATTACAATGGTCATCTTCCTAGCTTGTCACAAAGCTTTCTTGTCATACTGTGTATAAGTCTAAAGAACGCTGGAAAATAAAAGAACACGACCAGGATGGCAGTCCCCATCCATCCTGTGTTGCCTCAGCCACCAGCTACCTTCACTGCTGAGCTGCTGCTCACTTCAAACATGAGGGAGTCCAGTTGCCCAGCTGAGCCCCACACAAAGTGTATAATACAGAACTTTGAATCATATATATATAGTATTTTTAAGCCGCCATGTTGGAAGGTTTTCTATATAAAAAAGAGAAGCACCCCCCCCCAACACAGACATAGGCAACACCATTTTGAAACATATCCTCCATCTAAAAACAAATGTCATTCCATGGTCACTCTGACCCATAACAATAGTAAAAGCCTGACCTAAGTCCCAGACAATACCTTGTAACAAAACTGTTATCTGGGACTGGAATCTTGAGAAACGCCTCATTCAATATGAAATAGCGATGATCACAAAGATGGTGATGAACACAAGAAGCCCTCCTTGACAACCATCTTGCAACAACCAAACCACAAAGAATTCCCTCAACCTTCTCATTCCCCTATAACTTCCCTGTAAGCAAAAGAAGAGTTCCAGCCTCTGTTGGGACCCACCTCTGCAGGTTTCTCATAAGTAAACCTCCTATACTGTTGAGCCGCCTCTTCCATTTCTCTATTTCCTTCTTTCAGTTCTTCCCAAATACCATTCCAAAAAAATCAAATAAAAGAGTCAAAAAGCAAGCAGGCAAACAAACAAAAAACTGTAGATATTGACAAAGGGAAAGCTGATTCTAAAATTTATATTGAAAGGTACTACCAGAGTAACTAAAAAGATTCTGAGAATAAAAGAACAAATTTGGAGTCAAATTACTTTAAGACTTACTGGAAAGATAGTAGGATACTGACATAAATAATAGACATCTAGGTTAAAGAAATAGAATTTATAAATGTAAATATGGTTCAGTGATTTTTCTTTTTACAAATGTACAAAGGCAATTCAGTGGGTAACTGGCAATTTAAAGAATGTCTGATTTTTGAAGTGAGGCAGGGAAAATACAAAATGAATCTGTGGCATCTTATAGTGACATATCATAAGGAAGTTTAAAGCAAAACAAAAACCAAACACAGGCTCAGGGCACATCAAAGAAATAACAGAGCAGAATTAAATGAGCTTCCAATGGCCCAAACTGAAACAACTGAGTAACAAAATAAAGAACCTAATATTGAATTATACCTAAAAGTATACAAAAATACATCTATCACTCCATGTGGATACATAAAAATGTGATTACATAAATAAGTAAACTGGCAAACAGACAAATCCATGGCAAAAAAAAATTCTAAATAATTTATGTAAATGCTCCTTTTGCTGGAGTATGAACCATACTTTATTTTTAAAGTTGGAATAGTCAAAGTGGGGTACTGGTGAATAATTTTACAGTAGGGAATCTTGATAAATGGCTGCCTTAATCAAGACATCATAGTTAACATTACCAGAAATAAAATATCAAGTTAATAACACGTGCCCTGATATTATCTACTAAGAAAAACTCAAGTTTTCTGATGTTCTTCCTTAAAACCTGTATTTTATGTGTAACCCTCAACTTCAGGTTTTTGGGGTTTTTCACTTTTTTAATTTGAGGAACCATTCTACAAAACTGTCAGGATAAGAAACACAAGGAAAAACTTAGAAAATGTCCCAGGCAAGAAGAACTGAAAGAGACATGATAATTAAATTTAAAGTGATTTCCTGGCTAGGATCCTGCAATATAAAAATGACAATAGAACATTCATTATAATACATCAGTGAGGTTTTCTTAGATTTTTATAAAGGAACCATGGTAGGCATTAACAACAGGAGAAACTTGGTTAGGGATATATTGCAACCCTCTTTATATTCTTTGCAACTTTTCTGTTATTTGGAAAATATTCTAAAATTATATGTTTATTCATTTACATTTTTCAAGGTACCTGATTTAATACCTCTCATTGATTGTTTTCCTCATTTCAGGCACTGTGTAAACTACACACATATTGATTCATTTCACCTTCAAAACAATATAAAGTGGGTAGATTTTATGGATCTCTATGATAAAGATACAGTAAAGGTACTAATTTCCTTAATGTCATACTATCAATAAACATGATACTGGATTAAAGATGACTATTAACAGTGAAACAAAATTTTAGCTGGTTTTACAGTCAAACTAAGAAAAAGGATCCCTAAAGTGTTTATTTAACTCTTTACTGCAACACACACACACACACACACACACACACATACATATATAGTACAGTTTGTAACAGAGAAAATATATGAAAAATTTTCCAAAATATCTACACAAATATTTCAAATTCCACTTTGAAATATCTTTGGGGCTATCAATTTTTTAATAAGAATTTTTTTTCTTCAAGGTACATATTTCCAGCAGCTTGGCAGGCTGAGGTAGAAGGATCATAAGTTCAAGATCAGCTTCAGCAATTTAGCAAGGGCTTAAGCAACTTAACAAGGCCCTGTCTCAAAATTAAAATAAAGAAAAAAGAATAAGAGATGGAGATGTTACTCAGTGGTTAAGGCCCTCTGGATTAAATCCCTGATACAAAATTTTTTTTTTCTACATATATAAAATTGTTTAAAACATTAGAGTCACATTTATGTACAACTATGTAGACCGTTTTCCTTTTTCGCATTGTCTTTTGTCCATAGTTGAATGCCAGTGAAACAGTTGATTTCTAAATTTTTAACTTTCTACACATTATAAATTTGCTCTCAATTCTTTTGGGAATAAAATATAGAGGTAGCAGAGAAAATCATATTCTCAAATTTTGAGCATTTTTTAGTCAGTCACTGGATTAGTCATGGGTCTAAAACAGGCAGGCCTGTTCCTCATTGGTGATTAAAGAAACAGTGGTATATCCATGCAGTGAACACTAAGCAGTAAAGGATTTATATATATATATATATATATATATATATATATATATATATATATCCACAACATCTTAGATAAATCTCAGGAGTTTGTGCTGAAGGAAAAAAGTCAATCCCAAATATTACTTACTGTATGTTTTCATTCATGTAATTATTTTTCATTTAAAAAAAATTTATAAATGGAGGACATATTAATGGTTGCCAGGTATGTTATTCAGCTTTTTGTTGTTGTGATCCAATTAGCTGACAAGGACAATTTAGAGGAGGGAAAGTCTATTATAGGCTCATGTTTTCTGAGGTTCAGTCCTTGATTTGCTAAGTCCAATTCTCTGGGCCCAAAATGAGGCAGAATATCATGGTGTAAAGTGGTGCTGGAGTAAAACCAGCCAGCTCAGGCAGCCAAGAAGGACAGAGTGTGCGAGGAGATGGATGAAATACATAATCCTTGAGGTATACCTCCAGTGACCTACTTCCTGCAAGCATGTCCCACTTGTCTGCAGTTACCACCCAGTAATCCATTCAAAGAAATCCATTGGAAGGATTGGTCCATTGATTAGTTTACAGTGCTCATAATCTAGTCAGTTCACTCCTCCATCAATACAAGAGCTTTGGGAGAAAACCTACTATTCAAACCATAATCCCAGGGATAGGAAGAAGGATGAGTTAGGAACATGAATTACAACTCAGATCTCTTGGATCCAAGGATCTTGGATGTGATAGGCAACAAAAGAGACATTTGTGGTGGTGGAACTGCTCTATATCTGCACAGTGATTACACAGAAAATAAGTTAAACATTTGATAAAATGACTTAGAATTAAATGCACGCACTTCCCCACACAGACACAAATAAATAGTAGCAATTCTGTGGAAATCTGATAAGATCCATGGAAAGTGATATTGTATTATAGTTCTTCAAGATGTTAGCACTGAAGAAATCATGTAATCAGTGCAGATGATCTTGATGTACTTCTTACAAATGCTTATGAATCTATAATTATCTCAAAATTAAAAAAATAAAAATAACCTAAAAAACTAAAAGAATGAGCTCTTTGATTTTCACTCTGACACAGGCAGAGGTAAGTTTTATGTTGCACGTAACATACTGTGCCATGCACTGAGGGGGTAATAAGCAGTCCGTTCATCCAGAATATTAACTCACAATATCTACCTGTATGAAATGGTAGCTTAGCCACCACCTTGTAGGTGTAACATAGGTAAAATAAAAATATGAGTAGTATTTATAAAGAAGAAATACTAAGAATGAATTTATGATAATAGCAGATGATGAGAAGCCACAATGTGAGGAGGGTGTTAGTGAAGACAAAAGTGGAGGGCAGTAGTAGTTATGTCTCTTATGTCACACTCCAGAGTTTGACTTTTTATATAAGTTATGAGGAGACAAGGACATGGTTGATATGTTATTCTGGCTCTAACAGGAAGTTAATTGGATCTCAGGGACTCTAGATTTACTGAAATTTCTTAATGGTCTGTTAATGTGGCAGTTATATGTGGTGATATTGAGGGAGTAGAAAAGGGGATACATTAAATGTATTCTTTTTAAAGATGTATTAATTACTTGTAGAAAGTTAAAGAATAAGAGGAACATGAAATAGTGTTTTCCATGGGTGATGTTGTATTTGGTGAGATTATTTTCAGAGGTAAAGAACCCAGGAGTACTAGCAGATCTAAGTGGAAGGAAAGTGTCTTCAGTTTTGACCCACTGAGCTCAAGGTATCTGTAATTGCCCCGATTTGTTATAAATCCTCAACAAAATTGCTCACTATTTTTTTTATGTTCAGATGTTCCCTAATGTCCACCAGAATTGTATCATATTTTACTTCACTTAGATTGATGTAAATCCTTCAGCTTTAAACCCTCAAAAGCAGGGGCTGCTTTATCTCTCAAGTTAGAAGGAATTTAGCACATGGGCATATGGTGCGTATAACAGGGTATCAAGATAGGCTGTTTCCTTCTCAGAATTTTCAGTCTCAAAGGCCAAGAACAATTGTTCACATGTATTCTACAACCTATAAAAAGATCTATACATTTTGTCAGATATTGAAAGATTCTAGTGAGATTTTGCCATGATTAACTCTTCTCTACTCTTTGTAGTTACTATTGTTGTAGAGTAGAATGGGTTATTGTATAGGATGGGTGAGAATTTTAAGAAAGAATTATTGGGGAATTATAGCTTAGGAGTCATTGTTGAGATGCTGTGGCATTTGCTCTCCCCACCTGGTGGAGGAGGACAATGAAGTGTTTTGTCTCAGTTTCAGTTGAGTGAGTGAAGCTTCAAGAAATAGTTCAGAGAGTGATTTCAGTTTCAATGCAGACCTACACTTGATTCTTCCAGGCTTCCAGGGTAAGTAAGAAAGTGAAACCCTTTGATTATTTATGTCTGAAACATCAAAGCAAAGCAAGAAAGGGCTGTGATGGAAGATTTTTGTTTCTCCTAAGGCGAATAAAATTGGGAAGATAGTTACCCTAGGTCATCTAAAGCAATATCCCTGGAAGAGACAAAGGGAGCACAGGGAGATCCTTACCTGCAGACTGGACTGAGGGTGGTTGGTGGTTGGAATAGGTCTTCAATGATCTCTTGTCTCTTTTTACCTACAGCAGCTCTTTAAAAGCTAGCAGGTGAAGAAGGGGTTAAAAAAGTGGTTTTTGTTGGTTTGTTTGTTTGTTTTGTTTTGTTGTTATTGTTTTTCCAGTATAGTCCTAGACTAACATCAGCAAGAACTTGCCAGAAAACAAATTTTACAACTCAAGAGACCTACTGCATGAGCAACACTCAGGGCAAGGCACAGAAACTTTTTAAAACAAGTTCTTTGGTGGTTCTGATTCATGCTAAAACCTGATAGCCATTATAAGAGAATCGAAATGAAACTATCACATCATGCCACCCTTGTTTACAGCAGGTCTGAGCCTTAGAAATATAGAAGTCCCTAAACTAATAAAGAGGACTTTGGGATAGGATATGAATTTTAAATAACTCAAGTTGAGATTTTCTCTTGTTTTAGAAAAGAACCAAACTATTGATGAACCAGTGTTGGAAGAAGAAAAAAAAATTAGAGAGTTAGTTTAGTATGAAAAAATGGAAAAGGGGGAGTCTCTTTCTATTTGTTACCTGTAGACCTCAGCTTATTCAATCAGCTTGTCAGGAAAGGACCACATCAATGTGGATAAGTGGACAAGTCTGAGGCTCAAATGAAAACCCAAGGAGAAACATAATGATTTTGCTGTCCTCTGCATATGGCTGCTTGCTAACACTCAAAGAAGAGTAGAGAAGTATAGAAAGATTAGGGAACAAAATACAGGAATCTAGCAACACCAATATTTAAATAAGAGGTGGAGAAAAAATGCCTCACAAGGTCGGAGGAGAAAGAATTGTTAATAATGTCAAGGAAAGCTGGAAGTAAGTGGTAAATTACATGGCAAAGCAGAAGGATCAATTTCAAGGGGAAAAAAACAAAAAAAGATATGATATGAATGGTTATATGTTCTACAGAGAACCAATGATATATAAGGAAATGTTATAGTATTTTACTTAGAAGCTTAGCAGGCAGCAGAAAAATGATAGCTGGGAGTTAGGGTTGGAGGATGAAGGAAAGCTTTTAAATCATGTGAGACAAACTCTATGGGATGTCTATAAGTTGCAGGTTATGAAACAGTAGATATGGAGATGCTGAAGATTTAGGAGCAAGTTGTAGTGATAGAGTACAATTTAAAGGGAGTAGAGGAGGGGAGGGATGCTAGATGCAGAACACTTCCGTTTTGATTAAACAACTGACTGGACAAAATTTCACAATGGTTCTTTCACAAAAGCAATTGCATGTCTGTTAAATATTCAAGTTTAATATGGAGACAATAGAAGTTCTAGGAGGTGTTTTTTAGCCTTCATGAATCACCTAAAATAGAAATAATATAAATAATAATTTATTTTGTTTTATCATAGAAGGTCTAGTGTTATGAAATATTAATTTATAATATTTTGTTCATGCACAGTGAATTTCAAACAATACCTACTTTTCTCAAAAGTAGAATCCATTCTCTGACTTTGAAGTTTCACTTCTTTTTTCAATAATAACACTAACATATAAGAGAATTGAATCATCTTCTATCTCAGATCTGCACAGTTTCCCTTTTATTATGTACAGTTTGGCATTTATATATTCTACTGATTTTCAGATTATGCTGTTCATCAGATAATCAGAACCCATAAGGATTTAGGTAGAAATTTTCAGCTCTATGGTTCATAACTTTTATTTACTCAATAATTTATTTATTGTTTATTCAAATAAACATTTGTTATGCCAAATACTATTAGCTATGGTGGGAGATAAGAACATGACATATGTTCCTTGTCTTCATGGAAATTCAAGGATCATGAAGGAGATAAAAGCAATTGAAGAAGGAATTATCAAAAAGATATAGTTAGAATATGTTATGCTTCCCCCAGTATATTTTTGTTGGTATTATTGAATATTTTAAGTTGTTGGAGTAATAACCAAGTTCAGAATATGACCAGGGAAATAGCTGCATCAAGTAGAACAAATTAGGAACAAGTTAGTCATTAGGAGTATTTAGGGCAAGGAGTACAATATGTTGAGTAGGGTTTTTGTATGGACATTTAGTCACAGAGGACAATGGTAAGAACTTGAATGAGAGTAAGAAAAGAAAAACCAGGAAACAGTTAATAGTGAAAGAGAGAAAAATGACAAGAACCACTGACGAATGCATGAGAGAAGGTAGCTGTTTACACAGCCAGCTGCATGAGCCCCAAAGAGCATTGGACTGGTTTTTACATGAGCAACTAATGGTAATGGGCTGGAAAAAGCAGTGGAGAACCAAAAATACATCAGCTCTACTTGACTCTCATATGGTGGTGCAATGTAGGAGAAAAATAGATTCCTGTTGAATATTCTGCAAAGAAATCTACATCAACCAGGCTACAAGTTTAAAGGGAGAAGAGTCTATAGTGGAGTTTAATCAAGGAATCTGTGTTTCAGAATTCACAATGGAATGGTTTGAGAGAAAGAAAGCATTGTCAATGTATATTGGAAGGAGAACATGAATGAATAAATTACAGAAAAGCTTTTATCTTAGGCACTGGTCAGGGGTTTCTAGGACATGAAAAATGGTGGATAGTAAATTTTGTGTAGTAGGTTACATTAATTAAGATACATGTTCTGAGTCTACTATACAGGGCTAGTTGTAAAGATAACCATAAAATGTTGTAATATTGAAGTTGTGAAAAGCTCTGTGTTAGAATTCTAGAAGTTCTTTAAGTTTTATATGCCTTTAATTAATTTATACGACTATTTAACTTATAAAGAAACATGATATAATCCTATGAGACTGATATGCTAAGATGACAATCTTTCTAATCATATGTATTATCACAATTACCTCTTCACAGATAAAGATTATTTCTTAAACAATATTCAGAGACCAGACATTTGATTCAGAAAATAGACTTACTAATGATGTTACCAATAAAATTTTACCTATGAAAATGTGTCTTCTCTAGGACAAATGTACAAACATGAACATTTAAATACTATTGGAATTTTGCTGCACAGTGATCAATTTTGTACTCTCAAATAAACCATTTTATGTATTATAATACATAATGTAGTTACTATTGTTGTAGAGTTATTATAATACATAATGTGAATTCTTCACATCCAAGAAATTACTTGAATGTAGATTTAAAAAAACTATTTTAATGTAGTTATTTATATGTTTTATCTTTAATGTTTCAATTTTTTTCCAATTAAAGGAAGGCATTTTCTAAGATGAATAGAAAAATCCAAATACATACCACATATTAGGTGACTCATATTTCTTCCTAGTACATTTTCTCCATAAAACCATGGTAACGGTCAAGTGGGTTGGTCATTTGGAGAACACTGTTGATTTTATGTCCTTTTCTATGCAGTCCAGTTAATGATTGTCAAGAAACTTGTGTGTATTGACTTATATGTCATGTGAAGACATGGGCTATGACTTTGCAGAATGAGGGTTCATTTATAGATAGATATTTTGGAGATAAAGTGAGTCACTCTGCCACCTCAGTTCATTATAAACTCAGGAACTTACTTCTAACTAAATTAGTTTTGTATACCCAGGACAGCTTGGAAAATTGGACTATATCCTATTCTAATAGAACAGATAAAGGAATTTTCAGACAAATTTCTTTTCAAAAAATTATCTTCCATCATTCCAGTTAAATTATGTCAAATAAGGGTGAATGTTTTAGCTCTTTATTAAGTAAACAGATCAATGCAATTATCAACCTGAGTTTCTTCTATCACAACTATAAATACAAAAGCTCTTGGCATATTCTCAAAGCTGTCAATCCTTATCCTTGTGAAGAGGCAAATGAAACTAGGTGAATGTACCTTCTCTGACACATGCAGCCAAATTTATTATCTGTTCAATGTGTAAACACAGTGATCATTCTATTATTTACATTCCAATTAAAAGAATTTAAATCTTCTTTTCTCATAATCACATAATAAAATATTTATTTTATGTATTTTGCTATATGTGTATTATTTGTATTCATGAGAAAATATACAACTCTTTTTATAAAGACTGTTAGATTTTCATCTACTTAACTCTTCCCACTAAATTAGAGCAAAAGAAGAGGGGTTACTTCAATAGATTAAGAAGAGAGTTTAAAAACATATTAAAAAAAAACAGGTGTTGAAAGGCAAAAATCTTGCAAACTCTAGGAATTACAGCAATCAAAAGTTTTCTCTAGGTAGAATTACATTGTTTCAAACTTAACAGGCCTCTATTCCTCTATCCTGGGCAAAATTCTGGGAAATAAATTGACCCATCCTGAGTCATCCGTCCATCCTATGTTTAGTGGAGCCAGTATCACATAGAGCAGAAGTCATCTCAGGATACTTGAGCCAGACATACAACTGACACACATACATTTATTTTTGTTATTTATCATGTGTCATTCTATTGATATATAATACACATACCCCACTGCCAATAACCTTTCCCTATATATTCACTTCAAAACTGTCTCTGTCTATAAAACTGACACACTTAAAAATTGCAAGAAATTTCACCAACTTGTCAAAACCAGACAAGGTAAAACAATGTCTAGTTCAATCTTACAAGGCCAACATCATGAGCTTTCTTTTCTCCAAATCCAGGATCTTTTGAGTATGTAGACTGATGGATGGCTAAGTGTTAAAACAAAATTATCCCCCCAAATCATGTATGGTATAAATAAAAAGGAAATACTCAACTTCTTGTCCAATCATCTAGTCTGAAGCCTTAATTTTCTAGTCCATTAGTCAGAACTCTCAGATTAGTGTAGATCCTGACCCTGGGCCAGCACTCCTTTTAAGCAGAGTAGAAAAGAACACTGTAAGGGTTGAAGTTTTTGCCTAATCAGAGATTTTTTTATAAGGACTTGTTATTAATGAGGCTATGAAATTCCAGTTGGTCTCTTATTGCTGTTGTCTGCATGTTTTAAGAGTCATATGTACTTTGGGCAAGAGCTTTACTTAATTCTTAGTGAATTGATCCAAGGCAGTTCCTTGATTTCTGTTGCTGGCAATGGGAAAGTAGTATAAATGAATGGTACTTAAGAAATATGAACTTGCTGATGCAACTTTTGTTTTTCTTCTGAGGCTGCTCAAGCCTCTTTTTACATGTGCCAAGTCTACCTGATACCATGGAGTGTGTAGCATTCTTATTTTTCAGATGAGTGAGATAAGACAGGGTCCATGTTACCATCTAGATTACACAGTCACCAGTTAGACCAGGAATAAGTTTGAAGTGTCCCTTAAAAGTCAGTGATAAATCAGAATCTGTTCCTCAAGCTGATTTCAAATCCTCTGAATGAAACTAAATTTTATGACATTTTACAAATTCTACATTTCTTTACATTTGAATGCATGTTATCTTGTAAATAATAATATGAGACATTATTTGAGGAAGGTTAGCTTTCCTCTATAGGACGACCACATTATCTTTGGTCAGATAAAGTACAGTGCAGATCATTTTTGAGGGATTTGAGAATTTGGGATTCTCCA